>NC_067472.1:70740317-71056150 GCF_947179515.1 Apodemus sylvaticus | reverse complement strand
AAAAAAAAAGCAACAAATGATGAAGATTTGTGGGAAGTGGAAGCCTTATTCACTGCTGATAGGAATTAAATTGATTCAGTCACTATGGAAATCACTATGGAGGTTTCTTACAAAACTAAAAGTAGAACTATCAGATGGCCCAATTATACCGTTGTTGAGTAGATAGCCCCAAAGACTCTATATCCTACTACAAAAGTCCTTGTACATCACGTTTGTTGTTGTTCTATTGACAATGGCAAGAGTTTGAAAATGACACATGGATAACAAAGTGTGGTTCATACACACAACAGAATTTCACCCAGATGTAAAAAAGAATGGACATTTTAAAATTACACAAAAGAGCACAGATCTAGAAATCCTTATATCTAGTGAGTACCTCAGACTCAGAAGGACAAATGCCATATATCTATCTCTCTTATGTAGATCCTCACTTCTAATTTTAATATGTGTGTATAATTGTGAGTGTGCAGGGGTATGAATATGGAATATGTCATGAAACTAGAAAGGAGACCATGAGAGGGGAAAAGGTATTGAGGAAGGGGAAATAGAACATGTGATATGGAACCATAAGAGGACAAGGAGAAGAGCTGTGGGGGGAGGGGATAGAGAGAAGCAATATAAACAAATTATTTTGAAAATGTTATAATAAAAGTAGCCAGGTATGGTGGTACATACCTTTAATCCCAGCTCTAGAGGCAGAGGCTGGTAGAACTCTTCGAGTTCAAGGCCAGCTACACAGTGAGTTTCAGGATAGCCAAGGCTATATAGAGACCCTGTCTCAAAAACAACAATAATAAAAAAAACCCAATATACATGTGAACTAAAATATGAAGAATCCAAAAGAGAAGTCATTAACCAAGAAGAAGATGGAATGGCCCCTCCTCATAGCAGGGGGTGGAGGGAGGGCTTACCCAAATAATTCAAAGAAGGCTCACCTGCATCTGGGACTTGCCAATAACTCTCCTGTCCAGATGTTTACTTCTCTGCCCATACTCTTGGTTGGCCCCAATGCCATTTTCCCAAACTCATTTACCCAATCTGGGTTTTCTGAATGTTAGTTAGTTCTTACTCTAGCAGGTATATTCATGGATGTTTTCTAGTGTCTTGTTACAATTTCCACATTAGATTCCCCCTCCCATCCTCTACTTTATCCTTACCTCCTATCCATTTCTTTCTTTTTTTCTTTCTTTCTTTTTTTTGCATTGTCAAGCATGATGAAGAGTACATTTTAATAGGGTATGAAGAACACAGGTACTTCAAAGGGTGTTTCCCTAAGCAAATGAATCACAGGGTTTAGACAGTCTTGGTCATGTTGGGAAATGAATGGTATTTACAGCATCTAGTCACTGTGGCTGCTGTGTATATGTGTATATGTGTGAGTGTATATGTGAAGGTGAATGTGGCAGCAGCCGAACTCTTCAAACCAATTTGCCACCTGCTCTGTGCAGGTATTGATTGTCTTTGTTGCAAGGCTTTGGGAGATGAGGTTTGATAGATCACAGAGCACAGGTCTATGTCATACTTCAAAAGCTTGTTAGGAGAGCTTGTAGATAGTTGACTAGCAGCTCTTGAAGAGACTCTCTATTGCTCTCCTTGCTTGCTTTAATCACTGGCTTCAGGACCCTGGTCCCCTACTCCTTATATTATTGAAGTATGCTTCTGAGGTCAACTGAAGCTGTTGAGCATTTTCCAGAGTACTTGGCTGAACCTCATTCCACCTCCTCATTATGCCCTGCCTCTACCCCACCACCGGTGAATGACCCATCCTTGACCTTCACATGTAGTCCCCCAGCACTTTGGGAGTGCCACTTTCCCAACACTATTTGCACTGGGAACCAAATTGTCAATACATGGGCATTTGCGGGGATACTTTGTACCTAAACAATCACGAGGATTCTCCCTTGTGAGACAACAGGCTTCTGATTAACTGATGGGATAAAGTTCAGCAGAGTTCACCACTCTCTCTAGCAGATTCCATTTCTCTGCTGTGTTTGTGGTGATCTCATACCCAACTGGGAAACCTACAGTGCCCTGCAGCATAATTTCTGAGCATCCAGAAGATAAGGCCACCTGGAAAGTTCCTTTCTCACTTACTGCATGCAGTCACACGGCTTAGGACAAGGCCATCATACCAAGTAAACACTGGCTCCCCTCCTGTGTTTTCCCCAGGTTCTCAGCCTGGTAGTTCTGATGGTGTTTTCCCCTGCCAGCTTAGTCACCAAGGGGAAGTGGGCCTCAGATTCAATTTCTCCTCCCTGTCCATGGCTCACAAAGCATTCCTTTCTCTGGTTTCAACAGTGCTTTCTCTGCCCTGGCTTCAGTTTCCCAGATCCAGGTCTACCTGTACTTCAACCACAGGTCTGACTGTACCTCACCTTGCAGTTAAAATTCAAATCGGGCTGCAACCCTGTTTTGAAGTGAAGAAAACAACCAGGTACTGGAGAGCTGGAATGAATTGAGAAATGCAGGCCCAGACCAGGTGAGCAACCCAGAGACTGGGTGGGAGACTTCTGAAGACTTTAGCTAGTTTGAAATAGGGAATATGTATTGTCAGCCACCAGCAGAGATGGTCTCCTCTCTTCAGCTAAACCTTCCTGCAAACATCCTCAGACATCACCAAAAGCTTGTCTCCTAAGGGACTCTGAGTCAGGATGAGTTGACAGTCAAGACTAATCATCACAGCTACCTTCAGTCTCTTAATTTCCATTTGTCTCTAGAATATTGTTGTACATGTGGTACATAAGAGTGCATGTTCACCAGGCAGCGGTGGCACACGCCTGTAATCCCAGCACTCTGGGAGGCAGAGGCAGGCTGATTTCTGAGTTTGAGGCCAGCATGGTCTACACAGTTCCAGGAGAGCCAGGGCTATACAGAGAAACCCTGTCTCGAAAAAACCAAATCCAAAAATAAAATAAAATAAAATAAAAAGTGCATATTCATCTATTGTGCATGTGTGGAGGTCAGAGGGCAACTCCATCCAATACGTGGATCAGACTCAGCTATTCAGGCATGACAGTCAGTGCCTTTATCTCCTAACCCATCTCTCTAGTCAATTCTAGGCTGTTGCATTGTGGTTGTCATGAAACGTACACAAAACATACTTTATATGTAGTCATTAACCATCTTTGCAGTTTCAAACACCATTTCTATCCTTATGTCTACCAACAAGAGAAAGATAATATCAGGAAGAGATAAAAAAGATGAGTATGTTTACTCAAGGCAAAGGAACAAACTAAGCCCCACAAGGTCAACTATGCACGTTACTCTCAATAGATTCCCACAGTTACCACATCATGTTGTGTACTGGATGATTTAGAGTCATCAGAGAGGAAGGAACCTCGGTTGAGGAAATGCCTCCATGAGATCCAACTGATCTCAATTAGTGATCAATGTGGGAGGGCCCACCTCATGGCAGGTAGCGCCACCCCTGGGCTGGTGTCCTGAGTCCTGTAAGAAGGCAGGCTGAGCAAACCATGGGAAGCAAGCCAGTAAGCAGCACCCCTCCTTGGCCTCCGCATCAGCTCCTGCCTCCAGACTCTAGCCCTGCTTGAGTTCCTATCCTGACTTCTTCTAATGGTGCACTATGATCTGGAAGTATAAACTGATTAACCCTTTCCTCCCCAGCTTGCTTTTTGGAAGTGGTATTTCATCGCGGCAACAGAAATCCTGACTGAGACACCTTTGTATTCTTCTCTATCTGTCTCCCTCTGGGTGGACACAAGGACATGTTTATGTCTTGTATCTCAGTCCTTTGTGTTCACGGAGCATTTCCCAGACTGTGATCTTGAATCTGACGTATAGGCTCCCACTCAGGTTTATTTCCTCTTACCTTGTCCTTTGGTTGTTCTATCAGTCAAGTCATTGTAAAAAGTCACCAGGCTAAGAGTAGTAGGTCTCTCTCCAGTGTGTACACACTGGCTTCCTTTATCTTGCTGTTGCTCCTCCATCTCGTTTCTTTCAAGAGTTGCAAGAACATACACATGCATTGAATGAGAACAACATAGCAACCTTCTAAGAAGCAGCTATCATTTGCAGAAACTATGACTGCCTGACCGTCTTGTAAGCTTGTAGACAAGACAGGCTTAATTGTGAACTTCAAGGCCGTCTCACCAAATCCAGCAGACATCCTCCCGTGTAATTTACTTTAAGTCAAGGATATTGTAGTCTGGGTCATCCTTGAAATACACGAAAGGTTTTGCATCGCTTAAGAAAAACTTAGAGTAAGTTATTTCCTATGGTGAAGAATACATTCTTATGTAAATATTCATTATGCACAAAGGCAGCATCAGGTTTTATTTGTACTGTTTTTCTCTTTGTTTGGTGTTCTACATTTTTTTTGGATTTTTTTTTTTGATGCAGTATCAATCTATAGCCCAAACCACCCCAGAATTTGATACACAGGCCAGGCCTGGAACTTGCTATGTAGCACAGGCTGCCTTCAAATTCTGTACATAGCCCAGGCTGGCCTGGAACTCATGGCAATCTTTCTGTCTCAATTTCTAACATCATATAGGCATGAACAGCCATGTCTGCTTTGTTGTTGTTGCTGTTGTTGTTGGTGGTGGTGGTGTTTTTGCACTGTTTTCCTAAGCAAGTTGAGGGTAGCTGGCCTCTCCCTAGGAGTGGCCATTGAGTCATATGGAGGCAGATGATCACAGATGATTGGATAAAGGATGGAGATTTGATTCAAGAGGAGTTAAATTCTCTCAAAGAAGCTTTGTAATGAGGGACCAAGAGACTAAGTCAATTAGTTCCAGGATACTAATCAGGACAGACATTGACTGAGTCCTGTCACTACACAGAGCCACTTACACTGGGGTGAGGAGAAGTTAGGTCACAGAGAGGACGGGAAACATTTGAGCAGCAAAGATGGTCAGAGCACCTTGGCCAGGCTCCCTAATGCCCACCCATGCTTTACTCTAATGTAAGTCCCATGTGACTTGCACACTGAGACTCCTGCCCCATACTATCAAGCAGTTGCCCTGACTCTGGGGCATTGGAAGATGTTTTGGATGGCACAGCACAGCCATCCATCAGCCTGGTATTTCCCTCATCTTTCTCAATACTAGAAGTCTCCCCCTGGGGTTAAAAGCTTCACTCCCTTTGCTTTCTCTGCTTTCTCACCTTCCAGCTGCTCCTGAAAGACCTCCAGAGAAGGCTTCAGGGACACACAGCCAGGTACATTCTTAAAAGACACCTGAGTCTTCATAATGAGGATTTCCAAGGCTTAATACACATTATGCCTTAGTTTAAAACTAACAGAATTTGCAAGTTGAAAAGAACTTTATGCTAAAAGACTACATGGTGGTTTGAATATGCTTGGCCCATAGGGAGTGACACTATTAGGAGGTATGGCTTTGTTGGAGTAGCTGTGGCCTCTTTGGAGGAAGTGTGTCACTGTGGGAGTGGGCTTTGAGACCATCCTCCTAGCTGCCTGGAAGATAGTCTCTCCAGGTTGACTTTGGATCAAGAAGCAGAACTCTCGGTTCCTTCTCCAGTATTATGTCTGCCTACATGTTGCCATGCTTCCTGCTATGATGATAACAGAAGACCTCTGAAACTGTAAGATAACCACAATTAAATGTTTGCCTTTAGAAGAGTTGCCTTGGTTATGGTATCTCTTCACAACAATGGAAACCCTAAGAGAGACAATATAACCAAATGAGTTTTCAAGACAATCCTGGGCACTAATAATCTGTTTAATTTATAACCAATCTAATCTAATATTTGTTTCAGAAAGTATTCCCTTTCCTTCTGTTGGGATCAGTAGATAAAGGCAGATGTAGGAAACTCCCTTTTCCTATCCCTCTCCCTGTCCTTTCTCCTTCTCTTCCTTTTCCTTCCCCTTCCCTTCCTCCTCCTCTCCTTCATGTTAAACAAGTACTCAGACTGAGCTACATTTCATATTCTAGCTTTGGAAGAATCTCTAAGAGTTTACAGTAAAGTTTACATGTTTCTGGAACTCTTGCATTGTAGGGGACAGACGTTCACCTAAAGAAGGGACATATTAGTTACTTAAGTCCCTACTGTGGCACAGTATGTGACAAGAAGCAACATAAAGGTAAAAGGATTTGTTTTGTCTCACTGCTTGAGTGTGCATAAATCCATTGTGGGAGGGAAGGCACAGTAGCCAGCAGTGTATAGCTGAGACTCCTCCTCTACTGAACCAGGAAGTGGGGACAGGCTATAAAATCCTAAAGTTCACCTTGCAGTGACCCACTTTATCCAACCAGCCTCCACCTACCAAAAGTTTCACAATGTCTCAAAATGATACCATCAGCCAGGGATAAAGGGTTCAAATAAATGAGCCTGTGGGGTACATTTTACAGTCAAAGGAAACCCACTATCTTAAGGAATCTAAGGACAAAATAAAGAATTAGGATGGCCAGAACCCATCAGGAGGGAAGGACCAATGGGATCCTTCCCTGGGCTCCTGTCAACAAGATGAGAGGATCACGTGGACCTACGTAAGCCAGACAAGGGTAAAACTTAAATATCCCAGAAGTGGGAGGAGGTACAACATCGGTAACATCCCTTTTTCCTTTATATAAAGTCCATTGTACTTGTGAAACTCTGCAGGCCAAACCGCAAGGGAACTAAAGAATGCCCAGTTAATAGACACACTTTAGGTGGAGCAAGAGGGAAGTACAAGGCTCAAGGAAAGAAGGAAAAAACAAAACAAAAAACTGTGGAGATCTTCCAGGCTCTTTGATTTCAGCAGTACTCTATCCTCCTAGAGCCGGGAAGAGCAACCTCTCTCCTGCCCAGGACTGTGACAGGAGATTATTGTAAAGTGAGGCTTATCAAGAGCAAATTGCACCTCCTGAATTTCCAACAATTGAAGGATATGCTAAATATTAAAAAAAAAAAAAAGACTGTGTAGAGAGAGCTAGAGAAAAAGGGGATGTTCATAATGCCCATGGATGGAATCAGAGACTTTCTAAAGATTCACAAATGAATCTGAAATCACTCAGAGATGCCAACAGCCCTCTGGAATTAGCATATAAAAAATAAGTGAGCATTCTGAAATCAAGTGGCTTGGAACTGATGCTGATTAGAAGGCTCGAGTAGAAGATTTTCAAGGAGACAAAGAGGATGTGAAAGTACTCAGAACAAAACAGCCCTCACATTCCCTAGCTAAAGATGAGCTGCAACATGACCAATACGGTGCTGAGAAAGGCTGATAAAATGTTGTCTGTAAAGTAAAAAAGAAGTGGGAGATGGCTCACCAAGTAAAGTGCTTGTCCTTCGAGAAGGAGGAGGACCCAAGTTCAGAACCCCAGCATTCATGTAAATTCTGGGCAGACTCAGCAACTCACACGGCACTCTGCTGGCAGATACATAGGATCTCTAGGGTAAGCTAGACTACATGAGGCAGCAAGCTCTGGGGTCAAGAAAAAGATCCTGCTTCAATATATAAAGTGCAGAGTAATCAAGAACAATTCCTGACATCAACCTTTGGCCTCTACATGCACGTGCATGCACACACAAACATACACAAGAACATCATACCACATATACATACACATGCATAGTATTATTATATTAAAATGACTAAAATGTTTACATTAATAAAAATTGTAAATTTTGTATTATGTAATGCACTCATACTAGGAAAGCCCTGTGGTGAGAACCTACTCATGCATATTCATGATGAGCCATTTGTGTGGGATCCCTAAACCAATTACTGCCCTTCTTTTCTATAATGAATATGCATTACGGTTCATTAAAATCATTTTAAGGAATCTTTTTAAGATAGCTTCTGTTATTGCTCAGAAAATATCTGGGAGATCAGCCTAGGGTTCAGATGAGATGAACAACATTAGGGTATGACAGTGGTCAGCAGGTACCTTGAAAAGAGTATCCACACTCCAACCCCAAGATAGCCCTCATACTACCCAAGGGTGAACTGGGCATAAGAATAGCCAGGAGAGCCGGGTGGTGGTGGCTCACGCCTGTAATCCCAACACTCTGAGAGGCAGAGGCAGGCGGATTTCTGAGTTCGAGGCCAGCCTGGTCTACAGAGTGAGTTCCAGGACAGCCAGGGCTACACAGAGAAACCCTGTCTCGAAAAACCCAAATCCAAAAAACCAAAAAAAAAAAAAAAAAAAAAAAAAAAAAAAAAAAGAATAGCCAGGAGACAGACTCACATAAGTCCAACACTGTCACCCCTCAACACTCCCGATGGAGTAAATGTCTACATTCAAGTCTATGTGTTCAGATAATAAGATCCATTCAAAGTATCACAAAAAGCATTCCTAGTCCAGCAAAATAGTTTAACAAGTAAATATATTTGTTGCAAAATCTTATAAGTTGAGTTTTATCTCCAGAACCTGTATGGTAGGAAAGAAGTAACTCCTGCAAGTTGTCCTCTAGCCTCCAGATGTGCACTGTGACACCCCCATAAACACACACACACACACACACACACCAAATAATAAGTAAATAAACAAACCAAGAATATTATTCCCTGAGCGCTCAGATAGATCTTTAGGTATGTATAAAAAACAGCTTTCTAGGAAGTCTGGCTTCTGAGCTGAGGGATTGCTCAGTGAGTAAAGTGTTTGTTTTGCAAGCTTGAGGACCAAAGTTCAGTTGCCAGCAGCTACTTGATGGTACATGTTTTAAATACCAGTACTGAGGAGGCAGAAAACAAGCAAGTCCTGGGGCTCAAGGTCCATGTAATAGAGCCGAGTTCGTGAGCCTAGTCAATAAGAAACCCTGTCTCAAATAAACACGCACACATGCACAGACACACACACACACAGACACACACACACACAGACACACACACACAGACACACACACACAGACACACACACACGTCAGGTGCTAGGCTACTATCTCAGGTTGGAAGGCAGAACAAGTTAAACTGCCTCCTTCTCTCACACCATACCACACCCTTCAGTCACCTGAAAGGCTGGAATTCCAACTATGTTCCAACCATTCCTGGTTGGGGGTTTTAATTCTGGGAACTTAATCACACATTAATCAACAGCTGTTCATTAAGCATTTAGATGCTAATCACTAAGGATCTAAAGATAGAGATAATGCCTCTCTTTCAAGGAATACACCACTTTCTAAAGGGAAATGTGTGCCTACAGAGTGACAGGGACTCCTAACTGCTGGCAACAATGAGGGGGAAAGCATATGAAGAGCAAGTAGAGGAACCTTGATTTGCCTGTCAATGTCTATGGAATGTGTGGCCAGGCACTGGCCGGAGAGTCAGTCAAACACATTCAAGGGCGTGTCTGCCTCCTTTTACCTCCTACCTTCTCGGTGGCTGGCTTTTGCTCCTTTGTGAGTTCTTCTTTCTTCCACTTGTTTAAACCCCTAACACTAGATAGAAGAAGAAAAGAGGATAGAGAGGAAAGAAAATAGATCCCTGAATAAAGGGGGCAATGTTATCATTAGACTACTTCCTACTGACTAAGAGACATTAAGTTCCTTGGGGCAAGTTTGATTCTTACTGTCAGGATATCTAACTACTTTTTCTTGCTTTTTCTTCTTTGTCTATGACTATTTGACAAACCCAGACCAACAACAACCAACAACAGCCAACCAACAACCCACAACCTACCTCTCAGGGCCCTAGCATTTATATACTCTCTGAAAAATCCCCAGAATTCCAAACATCACACAATGACAGAAACTATCTGAAGCTGGCAAAATCATGCCCCTGCTAGAGCATGAGACAAATCATAGTCGGCTGCTGTGGACAATCTGAAGCATTTCCATACCCCATACCTGGTTTTAAAAGGAAAACATGTTCTTATATTTCTGTTTCTCAAAGAAACTAATACTCCAAAATTGTCATGACACCTCCCCCATCACCTACTTTGTACTGTGATTATTCAAGTGTCTTCCATCACTGCATCACAGGCCACATGGTTATGCTAAACAGAAGAACAGTTGTAAGAACCAAGCTCCCTGCTGGGGTCTAGCTCCTTGCAGCTGGCCTTACATCCCAGAATGGCCAACTGTAGCCATCACTCTGTAGTATTAGGTGGATTTGCTGAAATCCTTCTGTGAGCTGATATGTATAAACAGGAAAGGACCATGAAAAGAGGAGGTATATCTTTGATTTCTACTCTGCCAGGGATAAGGCTCTCCCCTACCCCTGTCTATCCCACCCCATTTCTGAAATCCAAAGTGGTGGTGCATATTAAGCTCATATCATTTGCAATGGGGATCATGAGTCTTATAGCTGGCTGCTTCCTGCATTGAACACAAGGAGAAAGTGGCACATACAGGAATTAAACAACATGCTCACAGCCACATAGCCTGCTGGAGGTGCACTCTCTACTTCTGCTAAGTGCAGGCTGGTTGGGGTGAAGAAAAGCCACAGCTTCCCTGATGCTCAAGAAAACTCCAGGAGGACAAGGAGCTAAGAGGCACCCTTCTGCTCTTCTCCCTTCCTCCCTGCCACCAAATGACTGGTCCCTATAGCAGTTCATTTTCTCACTGCTGAGACAAAGTACCTGAGAAGAAGCAACTTGACTCACCAGTTCAAGGACGTGGTCCATCAAGGTGACAAAGATGTGACAGTGGGAGTTTGAGGCAGCTGGTCACAAGTGTCATAGTCAGTCAGAAAGCTTTGAGAGACAGATGCTGCTGCTCAGCTGGATGCCTTCCTTTCCTTTTTAAGTCAGTCTCAGAGATCTGAATCTGCTAAGACAGTACTGCCCACATTTAGGGTGGGTCTTATCTCCTCACTTAAATTTTTCTGGGGAATGTTTGCAGTAGGCACACCCAGTGGTATGTCCCCTAGGTGATTCTGAATGCAGTCAAGCTGACACAAATATGAATCCTCAAAGCCCTTTCTCTACCTCCATCCAGCTGTGGTGGATTCTCCTGTCAGCAGGAGTAAATCCAAAGAAGGACATTAAAGCTTCTGGCAGAAGAGATGTGGGCAGAAGACAACCCTCAGAGAGACAGCCAATCAGAATCCAGGCTCCTGGATCTATTCTCGGTATTATAATTTGCTGGACGATGGATTCTCCGTTTCATTAGAGTAGAGGGGACGATACTGTCTTATTCTCCTTGGAGAGTAGTGTTATTAAAGGAAAGGAGATTTAGACACGTGGTAAAAAAAAAAAAATCAAAGGATGACGTCTTTAAGACAGGCAATAGATTGAATTGTATTGTAACAGGGAAGAGAGTGAGCAAGGGAGCTCAACTTCAAACCAAATGAGGTCAAGGCGGATTTATGACCAAGAGGTAAGGTAAGGGGTTGGCCAATCAAAATTACAAGGACAAGCATCAAGGGTCAGCACTTCTTACTCAATGGGCTGAACAAGATTCTTGTTAAAGGCCAAGGACTCGGACTTCAAAGCTGGGAGAGGAGGAATTTGATCAGATATCAAGGGTAGAGAGATTCTTGTTAAGACTGGAAAGTTGTAGACAAGAGAATAGTCAAGACAAAGCCAGGTCCAAGAAAAGGCTCAGAGGGGCCTGATGAAAGCTTGGCCAATTAAATGTACTCACATCAGGAAAATGTCAAGAACTGTGTACACAGACCTTTGTAAAGTGTCTAGCTCATCAACTGCTATGAGAGCTATTTAGCCATAGTTTGTTAAATAGCTAGTATCATGATCGTTAGCATTTCAAGCCCAATCAAACCAAACACTGCCAGGATCCTAGGAGGTGGTTTCAATCATCTCATAGATCCATCAGAATCTCTATTAAAACTGGCTGCTTGGGCCTCCTGGGTGCTTTCCTCTGCAACACAGCTTTCCAATGTACTGTTCCCCACCAGGAAGATTGGTGTTTATGGAAGCATAACAGCGGGTGAACTTAGATTGTTCAGGACCCAGCACCCAGGGAAGAGAACTTGTCAGGAGCCAACCCAGCCTGGAATAGTTTGAAGTGGCATACAGGATTGGACACAGAGGTAGCTTTAAAGACTGATGGTCTCTGGCCTTCTAGCTCTCTAACTATATTGAATGCTTGCTGATAACTTCTAAAAAAAGAAGAAAAAATTATTGCTATTGCTCCCTGCTCTGCCCAGGCAGACAGAAGCCTCTCTGGATAGGCTGGTAAACTCTTTGTGAACCGGAAAGGAGAGAAAGAAAAAGAACTAAGATGCTTTATACAGGCAAATAAAAACAGACACATATACATTCATACACTTGCATGCTGGCTAGGCCTGACAATCTGTCTCAATCAACCCCACAAGTATTCATGCATGTTTACATACATATACTTACACACCTACATACATACAACATATACATTTAGATAGATGTATGGGTGGGTGGCACAGAGCCCCAATAACCAAACTATCCAACTAACAACTTTATTTCTTTTCTCTGGCCTTTTAAATACTTTCTTAAACAAAAAGTTCTTTAGAAAATTATCTCAGAGGTAAAATGTTACATAAATTGGGAGATACAGAAGGATGTTGATATTAAGGTCAAAGCAGTGTTTCAGTCTAAATGCTCATTATAAGTTCAAAGCAATAGTTTTTACTTAGTGCACACCTATGGCTTTATCCTTGGACCTAAATGTTTTTCCTTGAACACAAATTTGTCCCAAGCATATTTCTCTTTTAAATGTGATTATGAGAGCTCATTTTATTTTTATTATGAAGCTTTTGCTTACTCTATGAGTAAAAGACACATTCTATTCTTGATTCTAACTTTATTACATCCTTCTAGCAAAACAATCTCTTAAAACTTTCTTTCTAAAATTATTTGAATCAAATTAGATATTCTATAGAATCATTAATTCATCTGCACAGCATTAATTCATGAAAATGTTTCTGTATGTTGATCTGCAGGACATCTGATTAATAGGATTGGATAATGCCCAGGTTTTATTATATTAATTTAATAATAATAGGAAAGCCATATCGGATGCAAGAAGCAATCCTGAGGTGAAGTTTCTGATCCTTGCCATTGAACTCACCCATGACAGACCATGCAAATTTGTGGGCCACCTCCAGGAAGGCCACATGATAGCCTACGCTATCCTAGATGGCTCCTGACAAGAACTCAATCCAACCAAGAGCAGGCTTTGGCCAGAGTAGAAACCAAGGCTCCCCAGTATGCCCAGTGGTTCTCAGCCTAATACAACAGGCTGGTGGCAGCCAGCAGATGACAGAAGGAAATGATCTGCCCAATAAGCCAACTGCTTTCTTCCCTCAATGGCTTCTACCTACAGATTCCTTGCATGTGGTAGAAACATGAGCTAATAGAGACAGTTTCCTATTCTTTCATCATCAGGGGATTTAAGAATGCAGTAGCATTTGGAAGCTCTAACATCATCCTGAAGCCACACTCTCAAAGGCCAGAAAGCCCTCTTTCTAAACAAAACCTTGAGCATCCCCAAACTCAACCCAAACTCATTCCTACTCAATCTCATGGGATTTCACAAGCCGCCATCTCTGCATACCTTCTTCGTCACATTCTCTAGTTGTTTCTGTGTTAGGCTCACTCTCCATACTCCACATATCCCACATTCGCTCTGAGGATTCACTGAATCCTGTGGGACAATCACAACACAGGTCCTACTGATCCTGGAGGCAGCCTCACCACCAATAATTATTGTTCTAGGAAGAAAATGCCACTAGCAAGAATTGGCCTCTGAGAAAGTCTATTTGTCCCCATCCTGAGCTGGGACAAGGGAAGCCTCTCCCTTACCTAGGTATCACCTTGGTGATGGAGTAGCCAGCCCCAACCCTATTGATTGATTCATCTATCTTCAGCTGAGGCTCTCATCTCCATTCAGACAAAACAGACTCAAAATCCATATCCATCTTGGAAATGCCCCAACTCACAATCTTCCCGAGAGGAAAGAATGCAGAGAGATCTTGGAAGAAAGCCCTTTTCTTTGCCTCACACTCTTTTCACAGTGTACTGGGATGGCTCTGCCAGCCACTCTAACGAATCACTGCAGCCAACCTCTTGTAGACACCTGTTTGACCATCTTCACAGACATCTGGTTCCATGGGGCTGCCAGGCTCCAGGCTTCAGATGTAAACTATAAAGGGTTCATTGGTCTTCTGGGAGGAAATCCTATTGAGAAAGCAGAACCCACAATCTGCCTGGATTATTCCTATGAGAATGGAGGTCTGGGAACCTCCCAGCCTGTGTCAAGGCTGAGAATGCCCACTGACAACTGCTTTTTTTCCTTCTAGGTGTGAAATCTCCAAAAGAAAAACTAGGATCACCCTTCAAAGGCATCAATGAAATCCTATCAGCAGGCCAATGACAGATACCTGCTCTCTACACTAAATTCACTGGTAGAGGCCAGCAGCAGGATGACTAATAGAATCAAAGTAGCCTGCAAGGTAAAGACTCGAATGGAAGCAGGATAGGCCTGCAGGATAGTGTGAGCCTTGAAGATTTGATTCTATTAACCTGCTAAGCTGAGCAAAAAGAAACCCTCTTCAAAGACGCCACACAGATATTTATATGAAGGGGGCAAAATGTAGGCCTCAGGACGAGTGTGGGAAGCACATGTGTGAATAAGATAAGCAGCCTTGAGAAAGCCCGCTTGCTCTCAGCTCATTTCCAGGACTTTAGTACAACAGAAATGAAGATACATGCATGTGTTATTAGAGATTTTAGAAAGAAAAATAAAAGCTTAGACTCCAGAAGCCCCCAAACTGGGCTCATCCACCTGTCACTAATGTATCCATGAACAGCAAGGACTAAGTGGTGTTGAAAGGCAGACAGAGGAGGCTTATCAGATGTGGCCATGCTGGGAAGAACAGGTAGAGGGGTCCAGTGACCCCAAGTCCATTCCCAAAGTACTGTCATGAGTACTTAAGTAAGGGTAGCTTGGGGTAGACAAGATATGAGTTATGTGTAAGTAAACAGGCCTGCTCAAGGCACAGTTCTTCACATCCTCTCAGAGGCAGTCGCTCTAGGGGATCCTAAGAAGTCCTTCTTGCTGTCCTTATTTCAGGGGACAAGCCTAGTTCTCAGGAGGTGCTCACTTCTTCAGGGTGTGGCCTTGACATGATAGATAATTGCCTTCCTGAGGTCAGTGGGGTAGGATGTCCTTCCTCCTAGGTTCTGCTGTTCTTAGAGTCCAAGATGCCTGCTGGCTTAGGACAATGGCTTATTTTTGTGTCTTCAGGTTTGAAAGGGGATGGAGTTAGAGGGACATCCTTTGAGAATTAACACGCCTGCGAGGAAATGGACAGGTGACCCAAGTAAAGGAAGACACAAAATGAAGGCAAAGGCAACTTCTGTCCTGTCTTTGCTGATCTTGTGGGACTAAGTGAGGAGTTCATGATTTTAGGTACCTGCCTCACATTAATCAGGTGACTCCCTAAACCCCTGCTCCATGTGCTAATGTCCCCTCCCCACATTCCAAGTGTCAAAGCACCAGTATTGCCTTAAGGGGAGAGGTATGAGCAAGAGGATCCAAGATCATTCCTGGGCCTTGTCTACTGCCTTAAGGCTACTCTCCCCAGAGGTACTCAAGGTCTAGTGACTCAGTAAGGCACAGTATCTATCCAGGGGCTGTCAGCCCTAAAAAACACCAAGAAGGAGCTGCTGAAGCCAGATAACAGAGTGAATGAACAGTCAGGGGTGTCAAGAGTGATTGAATTTGGAAAGCAGGAGCCAGTGCTGTTGCAGGGCAGAAGCAGGGATAGAGGGGATACAGAGCCCATGAGAAAAGCAGGACTGCTATCCCTTTAGCAGTGATGTTGGGTTATCTCAGGGTACAGTTCCAACTACTCTATCACCACTCTGTAAGTTACCCACTTCTATTCCCAGGACCTCCAGAAATGCTCACAAGGAATAGCCTTAGATGTGGAGATGGGTTCTGGCCCAGATGTCATATTGACAAAGAGCAGGGAGGCCTAAGAGCCAACCCAGAATCCTGAAAACCCTAATCTCCCCAGGACAGCTGAGTAGACATTCACTGGCAGAGCTGACCTATATCATCTGAGATAGGTGATGTATAGGCCTGGAGATGACTTGGCTGTCTCTATTCCCAGGGATGTTGAACAATGTTACTATCACAACTGGCACCTGGTAGCAGGGCAAAGGAGGCTGCCTAAGATTCTACAATGCCCAGGTTATATCTTCCTACAAAGAATGCTCCAGATCGCTCAGACCCCATTGTCACCAGGGCAAAGGCTGAGGGTGTTACCAGGATCTAATGGTGTGTACCCTCAGCTCTCTAATCCTTGTGAGTTCCCTGAGATGATCTCAGAGGGATACACACAGAGCATAGTATAGAAGGGAAGACAGACTTTATCACAGATTAACAGGCAATTAGTTCTCAAGGGTGACAAGGAGCAACACAGAGGAACATACTCTAGGGGAAGGGAGAAACAGAGCAAGCACTATGTAGGGCATAGTATTGAGAGATGAGAGCAGACAATAGTCAAAGGACCCAATGCCGGGGAAAACACACTCAAGGGGCAGCAGTGGATGGTAGACAGAAAGATCACTGTGTAGGGGACACTTGAGGGACAATAGTCAGAGAGACCATTGTGCCCACCTCCATGTTTAGGTAGGTTTTATCTTATTTGTTAAAATGTATTGAACAAATGGCCCTCTTAGAGGTGCTTTCCTGCCCAGGAGATTAGCAGGTCCAGGGAACCGGTAGTGGTAGGTCTTTGTTCTTTATCAGAACACCTGCTGCTGTACAATAGTTGTATGAACTTTGGGCAGATGTCATGTCTCCACTCAAGGGCAAAGACAAGGCTCAGAACCCATTCTTTTGAAGGAGTAATCAGAGTCATGCAGATTCAATTCCAGGCCGTATAAGCTGCTCTTATGAAGGAAGGGCCGCCCAATGCCCTTCAAACATGCCGAACAAAGCCTAACAAGGTTTGCCTAAGATTTCCACAAGGATCACCAAAAGTGCAAACACAAAATCTGCTTCCCACATGACCTTGGCTCACCATCTCCTTATAGAATTCCTTCTCAGAATTTCGGATCTGCTGAGTAACTCGGGAGCACACTGGTGAGAAGGAATTTTCCTTGAGGATGGGCTTTCAAAGAAAGAGAGAGACAGAGACAGAGACAGAGAGACAGAGACACAGACACAGACTGACTCAAAAAAAGGAGGAAGAAGCAGAGGAGGAAGAAGAGGAATAGGTGGGGGTGAGTTGGGGGTAGGGCTGGGGGGGCAGACATAGTGATGGTGGGAGTAAGAGGTAGGGGTAATTCTGAGCCAGGTCAACCTGTGCAAACACTCACACTAGGAACAAAATGGCCTAAATCACAATGACTGCCTCATTTTACTTACTAGGCTAGATGTGTGGAAGTATCCCTGTGTAGGAGAAAAATACCCTGGAGATAACTAACTTAGGGAGAAAAAAATTTGAGGGCAAGGCTATTACCCTCTGAAAGACTCCTTCCCTTTGGTCTGACTTGAGCTAGGAGTTTTTCACATTGAATACAAGTTAACTGGGAAATTACAGTTCTTTTCTTTTATGATACTGATTATGGAGATGAAAAAAATCTGACATAAACAATAGAAGGCAGCATTATTCAGATGATGCTTCAACCGCAAGTTTGGAACACTGCCTATGGCTAAGGAGCGCAAATTCTTAGTGTCCACTGCACAGGAAAATGATCGAGGAAACTGAGAACTCTCAGTGCTGGACCACACTCCCAAGATAACAGTGAATATTTCCCAAAAGCTGTCTCAGAAGCCCCTGGAAGGCTGGTCATAATTTAGACTGCTGTTTCCAGCTGCATAAGGTAAGGTCCAAGCTACTGTTGGCTAGAACCTGCCAATTTGCATTTCTGAGAGTTTCCCAGAGTTACTGGGTTCCACACCCACTATCCATGGCAATGAGGCAGAGACCTAGGCTTCTAATGTAGCTAATAGCTGACAATCTGTGGAGATGACTTCTTTCTAGTTAGCAAGAAGCACCAACAAAGTAAAGTGAGTTTTTGTGGTGTGTGTGTGTGTGTGTGTGTGTGTGTGTGTGTGTGTGTGTGTGTGTGTGTGTTGAAGCCATAGGACAACTTGTGTGTCTTCTGCCAGCCTCTCACTGGCCTGAAACTCAGCAAGTAGGTTAGGCCATATGTCTAGCAAGCCTCAGGAATCTGTCTTTTTTCTATCCTCCTAGTGATGGTATTACAAGCATGGGCCATCTCTCCTGGCTTTCTATTTTTTTTTTTGTGTTTGGGTTCTGGGGATAAAACTCAGGTCTTTGTACTTTATGACAAGCTATTTCCCAGCTGAGCCATTTCCCCAGCCCCTGTGCCTCAGTTTTATATATAATCCATGCACCTCTTTAAATAAGATTTTTCAACAAGCTACATATGGGGGGGGGGGCGAATATTCAGTGTATTGTGAAAATTTCCCTGTCCCTGAGCACCAAGGCTAACATCAACTGTAATGACTCATGCTGTCATCATGTGGCCCTCAAAGGACATGAAGAGTAAAAAGTCACTGTAGTATTTTGCCACTAAATCCATATCTCCAGTCTAATTATGAGCAAGCACCCTACATCACGATTGGCAATATTCTGTAAGCAAGGATATTAGGGACCACAATAGAAACTGGGGCCATTCCTCAGACTGTAGAATAAGTACCTTAGGAGTTATATGCTAAGGGGGTCCTAAATTCAATCCCAAAACCAAAAAGGAACATTAATGGAAAGTCTGCAGCTATCTAACCATATGTATTGCTTTATTAACCCTATGCCAATGCCAGTTACTTAGTTTTGACAAACATACTGTCATTAGATAAGATGCTCACTCACACAGGTGGATACAGGGCCAGGGCACTAGAAAGTCTGCTGGGCTCACAACATCTATACAACTCTGATGCTTTCAAACCTCAAGCTGAACCATGAAAGCCTTGGAGTATAAGAATTTCCTGGACTCAACTCATAATATGGAAGTGACAAAGAGATCTGGTGAGTGGGAGAACCCCTCTCTCAGTCATTTCTTGTTTCTTTTCTGCATAAGAAAAAAAGTTTGTAACATCAGGTCCAAGGTTCGAGGGAGGGATACAGAAGATTGGAAGCTGAGTGGACAAATGCTTTTCAGAAGTAAGACATTTGTTTCCTTGAAAATGATCAGTATTTGCCAACCATATCACAATGATGTTAAGAAATGGAAGTTTATAAAACAAGATACAGTATAGAGCTATGTGCTCCTGGCTGAGGTAACTAAGGCTAAACTCAGTTTACTCAGTGTGATGGTTACTTTTAGTTATCAACTTGACACAATCTAGACTCACCTTGGAGGGCAATCTCAATGAAGAACTGTCTAGATTAGGTATTGATTATGTTATGGTTATATTAATTGAAGTAGAAAGACCTGCTCACTGTGGATAGCACCATTCCCTAGACAAGGATCCTGGAATGGAGAAACTGAGAACAGCACTAGCATGCATCATTGATTCCTTGTTTTCTGCTTGACTGTGGCCTAACATGTCAAGCTTCTGCTGTCTTAACTTCCCTGCAACAATGGACTGTTATCTGGAATTATGAGGCAAATAAACCCTTTCTCCTTTAATTTGCTTTTGTCAGAGTATTTTTATCTCAGCAACAGAAACAAAACAAGGATACCCAGTTGGACATCAGAGGCTGAGACAAGACACCCTTGAAGTTCCTGTCCATGTTCATGTTCAGTAATTCATGTATATATGCCTGGAACTTGGAGATCTGCCTGCCTCTGCCTCCTGAGGGCTGGGATTAAAAGTGCTTATCCTAAGCACACTAAGAAGGAACAAGGACATGCTCAAGGCCCCATGTTTAATCCCTAGCACTAGGAAAAAAAAAGAAATGTGAAGAAATATGAGTAATGACATTTTATATTTGTGATGATTTACAATTCTTCATAAGATATTTCAAGTTATTTTATAAGTTTCATAGAAAGTACTCATATTAGCTTTGGTTTTAAAATTCAGGGAAAAATAAAAACCTACACTATATATTTGAAATTACTAAAACTTTAATGTTCAATACAAACAGAAAAACACATCACATATGAGAGGCCAGCAATGCCCTGGTGTTACTAATGGGCTCTTTCTTGAGTGGTATCTCAATCAGATAAAATGTGTAAGTTTGAACGCCCAAGGGCTCAACACAATGTTAAAAGAAATATGCCTTTCAGTTCTCTCCAAAAATGGAACTGGCTTCCCTCTTGCCAGAAAGTCTCAAATTACAGTTCTGAATTCATTACACCAACCCATGAGCCAGGCTGTGGACTTGACCAACAGTCAAAGTCCTCAGCACTTCAATTTAGTGAGCTAATCTTGGGACATTAAATAAAAACTACAGTATTCTATATCTGACTGTGGCATGTATTTAGAGACTGGGCCTTTGGTAAGCCAATAACTGGTATGGATGAAATCACCAGGACAGCCCCCATGATGGTGTTAGTGTTCTTGTAAGAATAGACTCCAGAGAGTTGTCCCTATCCCCCGCGAGGTCACATGGGCATTTGGCACCCTGGCAGCCACCTCCAAGCAAGGAGAAGCTGTTGCATAAAACCTACTTTACTAGGCATCAGAGGCTGCTTCTTCAAAATGGCATTACTCCTTAGCAGGGTCCACAAGGCCACAGCAGAGGACCTGGCTTCATGTTGAGTCTGTCTCCTTACTTTGGTCAGACTTCTGCTAGATTCTGAATGGGAGTGATGACCATCCAATAGTGTCCATGAACAAAGGGCAGCCCTGGCTAAGGCAGCTCCAACTCCTGAAAGGCTGAAGGCTCAGAGTTTCTGTCCAAAACCTGCACCTTGGAGCCTAGGAGCTACAAAAGTCTCACAGAGCTAACTAGGTCACATTACTCCCCAACTGACAATAATTCTCCACCATGGTGAGGCTGCACCTTCTTCTCAAAGGAACCAGAATAATCCTTCAGGCAATGATGCCAATGCTAACATTCCCAGACTATTCTATAGAACCAGGATGGGGACAACAGTCAACCAGTTCACACCTGGACAGGGCTGCTTGGCTCTGTGCTTCCTGTTCTCCTCCTCCTTTCTTCTTCTGTTTAAACATAGAGCTTACATAGGTACCCCAAAGACAAACTTGGGGATCACTGGAATGCTTGATTTGATCCTTTTCCTGACCTATTGGTTGAAATGCTCAAAGGGCATGCCAAGGCCAGGCCCATGCTAATAATCACCAAGGAAATGTACTGAAATCTCCCTTTTAAGATTTACTTATATTTGATGTATCTGAGTGTTTTTCCTCCCTGAAATGTCTTTGTACCATGTGCATGCCTGGTGCCCATGGAGGCCAGAAAAGGTGATCAGATCTCTTGGAACTGAAATTACAGATGGTTGTCAGCTGCTGTATTGGTGCTGGGAACCAAACCCACGTCTCTGCACAAATAACAAGTACTCTTAATCATGGAACCGTCTCTCCAGTCTCTATGGTTATCTTAAGAATTGATTTTTGTTTATGTGAATATATGTATGGATGTATACCTGCAGAGGCCAAAAGACAGCATCAGGATTCCCTGGAGTTTAAACTAAATTCAGGCCCTCTGCAAGAGGAGCAAAGTCTCTTAACCTCCAGAGCCATCTCTCCAGCCCTTCCCCCAATTATCAGAGATTACTGAGTCCATGGGGTGGGTAAGACACTGCACTCTAACTTTGCTATGAGATGTTGATGCAAGGTGCAACTACAGAGCACACTTAAGGGTATCACCACAAACACTGCTCACCTCAAAGGGAATAAGTAATGGTTTGCTCTTAAACCAAACAGGAGAGAGCAAAGCCCTGGAATGCAGATACAGATCAAGCCAAATACTATGAATAGCATGTTCAAGAGTGAAAATAGTTTCATGATGTTTTTACAGACAAAGAGGAGAAGAATGTCAACACTCAAGGTACTTTTCCACAACATTGGTGGCAACAGCACGTAGGCAGGTTACAGTGAGATGCTGTCTGATGACATTCTTAACTCTGGGATGGGTTGGAAGCTCAAGATCTACTAAACTAATACATTCCACAATGGCTTTCCTGAAAGTCACAGGGATGTTAGTTCTGGCACAGAGGTTAGCCATAAATGTCTATTAAGGGGACTACAGAAAGCCCAAGATAATTTGACTCTGGATCTGTACCATTCCAACTCTCCACAAACTTCTAACTAGTCAATTGGCCTTGAGTCTTTAACATAGGTATGTGTGTCTCTGAAAACTCCTGTTCAAAGAAGAAGCACAAGTCACAAGGACCCTTCTTCTTGAAAGTCTCTAGCACTCACACAGAAATCAGCCTGGTAAAGAATTCCCAACTAACCTGGAGTCCGGAGGCAGCTACTACATTTGACTGTTCTCCAACTATGGAACCTACATTTGTCCTTGGGAACTTATTACTCAACGATGGACACGGTGATGATGGGATTATAAACTTCAGCCCCCATTCTTCTGCCTAGCCTCCTGGCATGGTCTATCTTATGGTGGTACATATTATAGGCTACCCCTTTGTCCCATACACAACTGCCAGAAGCATCACCCTTCAGCTTTCCTTCCATCCGTGACCCCCACACCTTCCAGATGAATTTGAATTCCTATTTTATGCTGACAGTTATTGGCTCATATTGCTTTCAAGTAATCTTCTGAACCAATGTGACTTGGGGTTTGTGGCCCAGCTGAGCCGCAGGGACAGGAATATGACAACATTTGCTAAGAGGTTTTCCAGTTATGGTTGCCTCCCAGTGAAGGATAAGGAAGACACCCAAAGTGCTGTGCCATGCCCTAGGTTTCTGTAATAATTATCAATATCCAAGCTACTTTCAGATGATCTAACATGAAAGCACCACTTGAAGCCCATATATACATAGATAAATACAAGCACTGTAGCACCTCCTCAATAAAACACATGCAAAAAATTTAATGTGTATGTTGATTTCATGATCTAACATGAAAGCTGACTCTCATGCACAGAGTTTGAAGATGTTCAAAGATACCCAGGAAGCTAGAGTCACAGTGAGTAGGAAGTCACAATGGGAAATGGAAGAGAAAGGGAAAGCAGGAGTATCTGTGGCATGTGTGTGAGTTTGCACTAGTATGCATGCACATTACAGGCCAGGAAGATATTCCCCAGATTCTCTGTGGAGCCAAGTGTTATAGCTGCTTGCCTGTAACCCCAGCACTTGGGAAGTGGGCAGGAGGATCAGGAGTTCATGAACCCCCATTTAAAAAACAAACAAAACTTTAAAAGATTTTATGTGGAGGGCTGGAGAGATGGCACAGTGGTTAAGAAAACTCACTGTTCTTCTACAGGTCCTGAGGTCAATTCCCAAAAACCACATGGGGGCTAAGAACCATCTGTAATGAGATAACTCTCTTCTGGTGTGTCTGAAGACATCAACACTGTGTTCACGTACATAAAATAAATAAATCATTTGAAAAAAAGATTCCATGTGGAGCAGGTATAAGAGATGTAAGAGGTGTACACAAGATGTAAGAGAAACTCAGGATCTTAGACTCCTGCAGAGAGCAGCCCTACCATGATCATGACAGTTTGTTCCAACAGTCCTGTGACAGAGGGTGAAGAGGGTGAACTATTGAATTTCCAATATGCAGTGTCTCATGCCTACTAATATATTGGGACATGGTTGTCAGCTGATAGGCTCTGAGGAAGATTGGATCCAGGGAGTGCTGACCTAATGGTTGAAATTAATCTCTTGGTGGGTTCATAGTATAGTCATGTTATTGGGATGTACTAAAACATAGTATGTAAGAACTCACTGAAGGAAGTAGGTCACTGGGACAATGTCCTTGAGCTACATCTTGCCCTGATCGTGGCTTATCTTCCATGTCTGTATTTCCTGTCCACCGTGAAAATAATAGATTTGACACCTGATACCACTATTGTGGCTTTCTACATTACTATAGGCTCAGAAACAACAGTCATGATGGATCAAAACCATGAGCAAAATAAATCCTTCCTTGCTTCCAGTTTTCTGTCAAGTATTTTTTAAATTCTTTTTTTGTTTTTGGCATATGTTTTATTGAGGAGGTGCTACAGTGCTTATATGTAGGGCAGAAGGAAACTTATAGGGGTCAGTTATCTTTTTTTTTTTCTGTGTGTATCCCCAGGGATTAAATTCAGGTCAACAGATTTAGAGACCTTTACCTACTGAGCCATATCACCAGCTGTCAACCATTTTGTCACAACAGAAGGTTTAACACAGTGACCTTTCTTAGAGCCACCCACAGAAGTTCAGAAAACCTGACAGGGCAGCAGGTGGCCTTTCCAGTGGCAAGCTATTTCCTGCCTGGGTTCTTTGGCTTCCAGATACATCCCTGAGACTACAGCTGTGAACTGTGTACTAGCTGACTGTGGGTATCATTGTGATAGCAATGATGCTAGAAGAATAAGAACAGGAGGAGGAGGGGAAGGAGGAAGAGGAAGAAGGGGAAGAGGAGGAGGAGGAGGAGTAACAAGGGTTGCTGAGATGTACAGATTAGGCTCTCCAATGCTGCTAGTTAATGTAACAAGGTGTAGCTGCTGGGAAAAGCTACATAACAGCTCCTCAATAAATCCAAATTTCTTGCTTACTACCTAAACAAGTAAGCCCACTCTTAGGCACCTGCCTGAAAGAACCGAAAACAGCATCCAAACAAAAGCTGACCCTGAATATTCACAGTAACATTATTCACAAAAGCCGGATGGTGAAAACTTCTGGAACTTTGTCAACAGAGAGAGGCATGCACCATGATGTGTTGCCATGTTAGGGTTGCATCTGGCCTTTTAAAAAAAAAATGTAGTGCTGAGACTGGTTACAACACAACTGACCTTGACAATATTCAGGGTATAAGAAACAAAATGCCAATGAATCTGCATGCATAAAATTTCCAAGGCAAGTTCATAGACACAATGTAGAGTAGGGGTTGCTTGGGACTAGAAGCAAGCCTTGCACAACTAGAGCTGAAGATTGTAAAGCATCAGGAATGTAGTAAATGTCACAGAACTGTTAACTTTACCACAGTTAAAGTGGTCAATTTTATGCTATGTGTATTTCACCACACATTGCACAGGTTTATCCCTCAAGCCAAACTGTCACCATCTTCTGGAGTTCTTCTTGGCCTGGTTGCAAAAATCACCATAGCTGGGTCTATTGACTATTTACCTTCTCTTATAGAAAGAGGAGCCAGGAGGATCATGGGACCTTCACATGAGGATGGAGTTGACAGGGTTGGGACCTGAGATGCAGGGATGAAGTGTGGAGAAGAGGTGTGGGAAGAAAAGCAAAGGAAATGCATCAAGTACAGAGATAGGCCAGGGCCCTTCTGGTCCTCTCATCTTCTAGGAGATTTTGCAATGCAATGTGAGGCAAGATGAAGTTGAGTAGGAGTCAGTTCTGCATGGTGCTTACTCTGCTCAGATCTACACACATTCACCATTGTCCCATGTTGACAGACCTGGGTTCAAAGGACAACAAAGCAATCATAGTGATAGCTTCGGGCAAAAAAAATGTCTGGGAAGAATTGCAGAAGCCAGGAGAGCATTCCAATCACGTCAGCACCTCTGCTGGACTCACATGTCTTTCGCTTGCCCCAGTCCCTTGGGACCAAGGAAACAAAACAGAAATGGATGGGCTTGGGAGCCCTCTAAAGGCAGGGACTCAGATTCTGGGGCTGTGCTACTGACATTCAGTCCAGGATGCCAGTGAGGGTAAAGGGTCTGTGGCATGTTAAAAGACTTCTTAGAATTCTGTGGGTCTTGAGCAGTGGAATACACAGAATGGGCCAGGTCCTGTATGCTCTGTGTGTAGAGTTAAGCTGGGGAAATGGGTGTGAGTGGGAAAGGTTACAAAGCTGTAATAACCCTTGACCCCACTATCTGAAAAGTGACCCTCAGCATTGGACAGCAATTAAACCTCGAGTGCTGCAGCATCTCTTCTATCACCTCCAGTTCCTGCGGAACTAAAACATGCCCTCCTGGTAGAAGGAGAGAAGTTCTCTCCATCTCCCAGGCTTAGGAACCAAGATCTGCCAGACCCCCACCGAGACATTACCTAAGCAGTAAGAATTGCTGGGGAGGAGACTGGCCAGCCATGCTGCCTGCAGGTTATGCAGAAAGCTCCAAGGATTATCCATGCTAGATGGGCTTTGGGGTTGATAAAACTGCCTTTGAGCCAGCCCTGCTCCCATAAGGAACCCCTCATGCCCTCTGCTATGTCACCTCAACAAACTCACTGCTTCATTACACTAGGCTTGAGTGGAATCTTTCCATTGGTCAGCTCTCAGCACCCTGTAAGTTGTACTCTCTGGCTGCTTCATTGGGTTCTTATATCTACCACCCTTCTCCATGGCCAATTCTTTCCAAACCCCCAATGCTAGGTAGGCAAGAAAGATTAAAGGGGAAAGGGGGCAAAGATCTCTTTAGACTATATCCTGCTGATTAGGGACATCGAGTTTCTTGAGGCAAGTTCAATCTTTGTCATCAAGGTATCTCCAACCAGCAACCAGCAACTAGCAACTAGCAATCCAGAAAACAGAAAAGCAACAGGTCAGCAGCAGCAGCAGCAGCAGCAGCAGCAGCAGAGGCAATAACAGGGACAGCAGGGGCAGCAGGAGCAGCAGCAATCTCTACAGCCTCTTAGGGCTCTGACACCCTCTAAAGAGTCCCCAGAATTCCAAGCTTAAACTATCGTCAGCCAGCAGAATCAGCCTCTGGAGACCATAAAACAAATCACAGTTGACTGCTGTGGACAGTATGAAAGCAGGCCCATGTCCCACACCTGGGATTGAAACAAAAACATCACATACCATAAGCGGGTTTTAAAAGATAGCAAAAGTCTCACTGCATTGCCTTATCTGGGGTGAGTAGACATTTGTTCATGTCGCTCCAGGAAAATCTACATAAACGTTGCCCACTTCTAGGAGTCCCACAGTGCCTAGCACTGGACTGTCATTTCTCCTGAAATGCTTCCTTCTCTGCATGGGCTTTAGCATCCTGGAAGGTCTGTCCCCACTCAAGGTGGGATTCTAGAAAGTCCCAAGTAAAAGTAAGGAGCTTGCTCGTAAAATGGGATAGGAAGTTCCCAGTGTCCTGATGCCTCATGCTCTCTGGGCCCTCGAGCTCCTTAAAGCTGTAGCACTGCTCAACTTTGGAAGCTCTTGCTGCTTGAAGGAGGTCCAAGGGAAGTGTTATTCATGGCTTCTCCCAGGAATTCAGCTCTAGGGCCATTAAGGTGTTAACAGAGCTTCCTAGGGTCACAGCACACAGGCAACTTCCGCCTTTCCTGCAAGTCAGGTCCCACTTATGTGCTTACCTCAGATAAGAGTTCTCTGCAAAGGGCAACTGCATTATTCTTATAAAAGTCAAGGTTACTGTGACTCTGAAGGCTTAGAAGACTGAGAATAATGAAAGAGCAAGGGTGCCATAATTAGAAGAAGAATTAAGAGGTGAGACACTTTATCTAACATCTTAGAACTTTAAGTAACATAGATCTATCCTCAAGGCAAAAGCCACCCAAATTGCTCCTTGCTCCAACAGAGAAGCACATTTGTATAGCCTTAGTCACATTTTCTGGGCTCTGCCCATCCCTTCAACTAGCTAAAGACAGTCTCAGCCAAGATGCCTGGCTCAAATACTTGGCTCTTGCAACCTACCTTTCTCTCTCTGTTACTGGCAGGTCTCTTCGAAGATTTGTGGCTTCCCTCAAGTCCACAAACACACTTACTTATAGTGTAGGGACTGCCTTATGAACAATTAGCCACTGGCTCCTTATGACAAAAAACCCGTTTGAGAGAGAAACTAACTCAATCATCAATAGATCATAGGATACACACCTATATGGAGTACTCAACAGGATGAGGCAGGAGGATCATGAGTTCAAGGCCACATTGGGCTATAGGGGATGGTTTTGATACTAAGGTCCTGTTCCTTAAATGGTTCTTGATCTATCAGTAAAGATACGGGGGGGGGGGGAGGGACAATTGTTGGGCAGAAGGAAAGATGTGGGACTTCTGGAGCCCCACAGGAGGAGGGGAGGAGACTCAGGGGAGGAAAGGAGTTTTCACCATGGTTCAGAGAAAAGATGACCAGCCATGTGAGACCTCAGAAGGAGCAGGAGGTTAGGGTGTTGAGATGGAACTAAAGGTAACTAAATGACTGAAGTTGAGGGCAGATTGAGAGGTGCTAAGCTAAGAGTACTGGGAAGGGCCTGATAGCTGCAGGAGATTAGAAGTACCCAGCAACTGAGCTAAGAAGGCAGGTTGAAAATATACTATGTCTTTCATCTGTAGATCTGAGGGAACCTGGGCAGGGCTGGTAGCATGGTCCACACAGAGCTTAAAGCAAGGTAGTTAAAAAAAAAAACAAAAACAAGCAAACAAACAAAAAACTATGCACTACACTGGGCTACATAATGACCCACCTTAAAAAAAAAAAATCATCGTAGTTTAACCAACCTATGTCTATCTCTGAGATTTTCTCCAAAATGCACAGGCCAGTGCCCTGGTAAGGTTTATTTCAAGAAAACGACAAGAAACTTGATTTTTTAGGTCCTATTATAAGTCTTATCTTATACCTGTACCTCAAATTTGAAAGCAAAGGGGAAATTTGACTCTTAATTGCTTGGCCTTCTGGGTAAACTAACATTATTAATCCCAGCTTGAAGATAAGTTTAAAAAGTGGAGAAATATTGGTGGGAGGACAAATTAATCATTCAAAATATTGAGACATATGCTTCCAAATGAGCTGAGTTCACTGGTGTCTGTCCCACCTGGGATAGATACCCAGATGATAAAATGCAGAAATAAACTATATGAATCCAGGTCTTCCAAGAAACAGAAAAGATGGCATCACACTTGCAATAATCTTATTGTAAGGGAACATGAGGAAGGAGAAGCTGGGGGAGGGATACTCATCAGCTGCCTCTGAAGGCTGGCTGAGAAGAAGCTCAGCTTTAGAGCAGAAAGAAGTTCAGCCTAAACCATCAATGAAGCCCTTAACTGCAGTCAGGTGGGAGGGGTCTTCTGAGTTTGCTTTACATCCTTGAGCTCCTCCTTTACTGGCTAGGGGCAGCCCCTGTAAAGGAGTGACCTTGGCACAAGGGCAGTGATAGGTGTCACAATGACAGGTGCTAGAGGCCAGCAACTGAGAATCTCCATCAGTTATAGTCCCAGTACTTGGTGGTCCACAGGTCCATTCTCAGGACTCTGACAGCACCTGTTTGGAAGCAGTAGAAAGATACCAAGCCTGAGAGCTGACAGGGTCTCACAAAGGATAGACTGGAGAGGGAAACTGGATGATGGTCCCCTAGGAGATCAGCTTGAATCTGGATTTGGAAAGGAGAGTGAAAAAAAAATCTGTATAAAGCATAGTGGGAGGCTGCACTGAGGGTCACTGCAAAACAACCAAGGCAGTGGTGTCAGACACTTGGGAGTCCTCAAAAACACAGATGACTACTTCTTGGTTTTAGCTGTAGTGAAAACATCAACAGAGACTTCTGGAAAGCACATGATACAAGAATTTGAATTTTGAAATTTCAATTAAATACATCTTGTAGAAAATATTGTATCTCTTTTTAATACAAAATGAGGAACTGGAGAAGTAGCTCCATGTTCAAGAGTTTGCTGCTCTTACAGAGAACCCAGGTTCTGAGTGCCCACCCTGGGTGGCTCACAGCCACCTCTAACTTTATCTCTGTGGAATCTGATGCCCTCTTCTGGCCTCCACAGATACTGGATTCATGGACACGAGCCCACGCACAAACATACATATAAGTAAAAAACAAAATATTCTTTAAGGCAACAAGAGAACAAAACCTCCTAGAGAGTCCAAGGTTAATCAATGATCAATTTTTTACTGATCAGCTTTACTAACCAGCTGTTATTGGGCGTGGTGGCCCACACCTTTAATTCCTATGGGTTCGAGGCCAGCCTGATCTACAGAGTGCCTTCTAGGACAGCCAGAGCTGTTACACAGAGCAACATCATCTCAAAAAAGAAAACAAACAAACAAACAAAAAGTTAGCCGGCTATTAACCAAGCTCTGGCCCTGGGTATGACAGAGCATCTGCTGCTCTTCTGTTTTCACCAAAGGAAAGGATTAAGTCCTATCTAGAAGGGGGAAAAATCTGAAAATCACGAGCCACACAAAAGAAAGAACCATGTGCCCCAAAGCCCAGAAAGAGTGAGGGAGGGAGGGACCACAGAGCCAGTGTGCCATGGATCCAGATGCTAAGATTAGCAGATAAGCTTTATAAAATAACTATTTTCAACACATTTATGATGATAGAAAAGATGGATATTGGATAGGATAATAAAGATGATTTTTAACATAGATCATAAACTACAAAAATATTAACTAAATGGATGTTCTCCAATAGAAAAAGATAATGTTTGAATTAGGAGCTCATTAGCTAGAGTTACCAGCAGCTAGTTTAACATACAGATTAAAGGCCTCTCATCTTCAATGATTCTATTTAATAGAAAGTAGTCAAACTGAGGCATAGGAATGAAAAACAATGGGAGAGAACATGTTTCAAAGTTGGATAATATACAATAGGGACTGGGAGTTACTGACAGAACATAAAAGCATCAGGCCTAGGTTCCTGGGTTTGACATCCAAAAGAGAAGAAGAGATTAAACATGCGGGACAATGTGTCTAATACCTATGCAAATCCATGGTCTAGAAGGAGGAGAGGAAAAGAGTGGGACAGAGCAGAAGATTAAGACAAGATGGTAGCAGTGTTTCCATGACTGATGGAAGACACACATGGGGAGAAAAAGCAAGCACAATAACTCTAATGAAAACCAGAGAGACACACAGAGAGGAAACCTTACAAGCAGTTAAGGGCATGCTCCAATTTACATTTGAAACATCCCCAACAGTGTAGATCTCAGTCTTCACCCCATAGAAAACCCCATTTCCTCTACCCAGGCAGAAAGAGCTTCCTTCCTTTGTTACTCTGTAGTAGGAAAATGGGTCATGAGGGAGGATGTTGACCGGATGTCACCCTGTTCTCTGCAGCACCTGTCATCGCCACAGTGTTGCTGTGTTGTTGGGCTTCTGTATGTCATGGTCCAAAGCCCAGGCTTCCCTACATGTGAAAGCCTCCATACCCTCAGGGATTACAGTCACCTCTGCCCTTACCTGCGGGGTACTGTGCAGTGCCCTAGAAAAGGTGTCTAGTTCAGAGATGAGACAAACCTCACTATGAGTCTTGGGAGTTGGGAAGCATGGATAGTCCATTGTCACTGAAAATTCCCCTAGGTGACTCTGAGGAACAATACAGACATGAATATGGCTGTGTTTTTAAGGTACTAGGGGTCTCAATAGAATTCCCATCACGAAAAGATTGTTCACCATGATGCGAAGAAGTGATACCCAACTTGGTCACTGACAACAGAGGTTTTGGTGAAAGTGTAAAAAACAAAAACCTTTCTATGGATTCCAATAGATTAATTTAAACTAGAAAGATTTTGAAAGGAAGCATAAAAGTAAGAGATGCAAACTTATTAACAAGGATGTCTAAACCAGACACCTGCAGCATAGGAGATCAGAGCAAATGAAGTTGATGGTGCTACAAATTCCCTCCTGACACACAAGAACTCTGTTAGAAGCTTTACAAATGATCTGGGCGTGGTAGAGCTAGTCTGTGAATACAGAGCTCAGAAACCAAGTCTGGAGAATCATGACTTTGAGGCCAGCCTGGACTACATAGCATGATGCTATATGTGATGATATATATAGATATATATAGATATATGTATAGATATATAGATATATATGTATAGATGTATAGATATATAGATATATTAATATATATATTTCCAAACCTGTGAGTCCCAGATCTAAAACCTCTTAAGAAGATTGTGGCTTATCCTGCAAGGCCAGTACCAAACACATGCAGGGCTGTTAGGTGCTAGGTACTTCCAGACCAACTACTCATGTGACCATTTGGCAAGTAATCTCTGTTTTCATCATTGCTAAGACAGTTCTGCAGTCTGATAAAGTCCAGCTATTTTTCCAGGGAACTGTGCAAAAGTAGCCTGTGTTCTAGACAGGCTGAGAAGCTGAGAGAATGTGGTCCGCTGAGTTCACAGAGTTTTCAGATGTCCTGTACCCTATGAGGAGGCTCACATCTGGGACACATCTGTACTCTAATTTCTCAAGCAGAGTCAAAGAGCCCTTCCCAGTGGGCAGTGCAGCTAGATTCTTCACAAGAGCTCAAGAAAGGGAGAGGGGTTCTTGGCATTATATCAGAGTGTTGATGATGTCTTTTATACACTTTGACAAGCCTTCTGGACAATTAACAATGACATCACCTGGCCACTTTTAATCTACAAGCTCAGGGTGGGGAGTGTGTGTGTGTGTGTGTGTGTGTGTGTACAGAAATAAATATGTCCCACACATGTGGTAGGTGATGAGGCTAGTGTAGAATGTTTCTCCCTGACAGTAGAAATTCAGAATGCCTTTAGTGCTGTCTGGGGTCCTGCTGTGAGTGATTTCATCTGTTTTATAAAATGCTCTGGAGATGCCCAAACCCAGGTATGGACTTCATTCAAGGTCACTTCTAGAACATAGAGGGAAAAGCATAGAAAACAGCTGCTCTGAGCCTTTTGTAACTGATGCGGCAGCTTTTAATCGAGCTAAGAAACAAGAATGCCCACCACACTGCTATGCTAACCAATAAAGTCATTTCTCTTCCAAGAAGCTGTTGCCGCTGTATCTTCTTGCTGAGCCGTTGACCAGAACCTATCTCTGCATGTGGAAATATGTGTTTGTGAGTTATTACATAAATACTGTATCTATTAAGCTGTTGCTTGACATGTTCGCCTTCCTTGTATTTCCTGGAAGAACTCTCCACGCCAGTGTGTATAAAACAAATACTAAGAACTACAACTGCTTAGTCAAGGTCACGCATATTTTACTCTTAAAAGGCCATGTCAAGTTGATCTCCCAAAATCCACAGGGGCTGACAGGACAGACTGAAAAATTAGCTCAGAAGTGTGGGTCAGCCGATTAACCTTTGTATGCCTCAGTTTCCTGACTTGTAATACTACACTTGGTCATCCACCCCCTGCCTATGTCCCAGCAACTGGGATGAGAACAAGATCAGATGTAGCATGTGGCCACCCTGGCAAAGCACAAAGCCGAGTGCCAGTGTTAAGGATTAGTCACCACAGGGAGGATTGAAAGGGGCAGCTGGTTCCAGTGCAGCTGCGCTGGGCAGACCCAGGCTGTGGCCTGCCTGCTCCTGTTGCTGTTTAGAAGCCACACTGCTGCTTCCTCTTCTGTGCAGTTTAACAGCTCCAGCCCTCCTCGACTGCAGAATGAGCTGGCCCAGGCTTAGCCAGGCATACAAATTACTGTGTTTCCTTAATGGATTCTGAGCATGTGCACGGGCATTAATTTAAAGCCATTCATTGCACTTCTTATCAGCGTAAAGGACATTGGTGCATTTTACTGTTATCTTGAAGTTAATTTGAGGCTTTAAATATTTAAGTGTTTGATAACTTGTCGTCTGGGAGGGTGAAATACCATGAGAGCCTCAGACTGTATGTATTTATCTCTGGGTTAGATACGAGATTCCTCCCACTTCTCCCAAACAACACTGACTTGCAAAGAAGTCCTTTTAAAATTCATTTTCAGGCTATTGATTCTTTCAGAATGAAGATGCTCTATCAAGAAGCAAAGAAATTACTTCTGAATAGCTTCCTGTTCTACGGACTGTGTGGGTTGGAGCAGTGATGTATGCAAGTGGGCAAAGATACAGGTGGCGAGATGAGCTATGAGCATTCTAGAAGCAGCTCTCTGGTGGCCATGTCCCATCTTTTTCGAGAGCCTTCATCCCACCACAGTCTGCCATGCCAGCAAAGCATGGTAGGGAAAGTTGGCCCTCTTGTTAGAAGGCACATACTTTGTGCTGTTTTGAAAGTGAGTTTTAGTTTTCATGAAGCACCGCTTTGGCCTAGTACAACTCAACTTTCCTTCATGAATGAATGAATGAGGACTCAGAAGGGTTGTCAGTGGCAGCTGCACTGTTTGGAACAGGATACGTGTTCAGCTGGATGCAGATGGAAGGACTAGGCTTCAAGGTGAACTGAGTGTAAAGGAGAGTGCGCATAGCCCAAGCCAAGCAGAGTCCCAGGTTGCTAAGCAATCCCTATGCATGCCAGCCTCAGGAGAGGTTTCTGGAAAGTAACTGGCCATTTAATGCTTCATGTCAGCTCTCTCCTTCTCGTCCAGTACTTGACCTTGACCCAGGATCTCCTTCACTTAAAACAACATAAGAATTTTTGAAAGTGTCTCCTTCAGACCTTGGTTCATGGTTAATTACATAATACATAAGAGCACCAAACCCAGTTCCAGGCAGAGAGGTGAATGCTGCACTGTTGAAAAGGATCCATGATATTCCTCTTGTCTATAGGACCTCATGGGGACTAAGATAAAGAAGAATCAAACCAAACCTATAGCTTGGGCCCAAGGATGCTCGGAATGGGACTAAAGCCATGGAGAGTTCAGAGAAGCTCCGGAGGATACAAAGAGGATGTGGCATCAGAGGCCTCGCACTTATAGATGTGCAGTGGAGAAACAAGGATGGAGACGACAGAACACACAGCTGACGGGCTTCCTCAGAACTGAAATAACCCCAGGGACAGGACCCTTGGGTGTGGGCTGGGGTCTGTGGTAGGGAATCCATGATTCTAGAACATGAACGGGCCGGATAGGAAGCACATCCTATGTACAACACAGAATGACAGATGGTGACTCTGTGAATGACAGCTAAGACATTCAACATTGTGTAGCTGAAAGTGAGCCAGCTAGATGCCTTTAAAATGAAGCAGAGCAATGATGTAATCCCAGCTGTGATCCAGGAAGAATAACATGGTGACAGCATGGAGCATGGCTGAGAAGAAGAGTCTAGAAACGTAAGACCAGGTAGACTCTCATAAGCAGAGTCAATGATGGCATGAAGCTTCTGTCTACAGCCGCCTTTAAATGTGCTGTGTTTTCCAGTCTGGAAGGAGGAGAGATGGAGTGGAGCCAGGGGAGAGCAAGGTCCATTGGGCTCAAAGGAAATTAGCTGAAATAGGAACTAGAAAAAAAGCAAATGAAAAATGTGAAAATGCACCTTTCTCCTGGGAAACCTAACATCAGGGTCTGGTTTCTGCAAAACGCCATCATCTGTCACAATACCATTGTGATTAGAACTTTATTGCTATTGTAATTCTGTTTGTATTTAGTTAATCACTCAATTTGGCTTCAGAGTTGTGTGGAGTGCAAGTAGCATAAGAATCTGCACCTTGTCTGTACATATGTAATATTCAGCACAGACTGATGGCATCCACCTCTAAAGCTCTGGTGGAGGCATCTGCCAAGAATTCTTATTCTCCTGCTCCACCTGCCTATCTGATGGACACCCCGGACAAAGCACTCCCAAACCTGAATGGGTGTCCTTCGTTGAATCTGTTCTTCCTGTAGGTCCTCCATAGCATCATGTCTATTGCTGAGCCAAAAACTATGAAATTACCTATCTCTCCTCTTTGGTTCTCACCCTACATCCTGTCAGTCAGCTGAGTCTCTCAGGTCTCCTGACTCATCTTCATGCACAACCCATACACAATTCAGCATCTCCATTACTGACACCTAGGGTCAAGCAACAGACATCCCTCCTGGGTTATTACAGCAGCCTTCCCTTTCCCTCTTTCCTTCCCTCTTGATACGGTTTGAGTTTGACCCCTCAAGAACTCAGTGCTATGAGCCTGATCCTCATCTGATCATGTTGAGAGGTGGTGCATTTTAAGGGGTAGGGCTTAGTGAGTGGCCTTTAGGTCATTAGGGATGTCCCCTCAGAAGAGATTCCATGCAGTTCTTGTAGAACCTCACAGATTTGACCACACACATCATCTCAGTTTGGCTTCCTGTATGACACGTGATCACACACCTGTACATAAGCCATCCAATGTGGAGCTGATTTTGGCATCTCATTACAGTAAGAAAAAATAGATTGATATGCTAAGATCTCTTCTTATCACCTGAAAAATGTAAATTAGATCAAGTTCCTTTTTACCTCAAACATTTTAATCTCACACAAAGGGAAAAAACAGATTCTTACACTGGCTTGTAGGACCTATGTGTTCTGGCTCTGGGCTGCTTTTGTTTTAAATGTGCACTATTATACTTTTTAATGTGTTATACAAAATTCACTGTCATAATCAACGCTAAGTGCACAGTTCAGTAGTGTCAAGGATATTCATAGTGTTGACGAACAGATCGCAAGAGTGGTTTTTCATCTTTCACATCTGAAACTTGGGCTGGAGAAATAGCAGGTATTTGCTGACAAATCTAGCAACACTTAAGTTCAGTCCCTGCTACATACATGAAGAAAGCAACCTCCCCTCTGACACACACACACATACACACACACAGTACCATGTGTACACACACAACTAGACTAAACAAATAAAGTGTAATAAAAGGAAATCTTAAACTCTATACTCACAAAACTTCTCTCCCTTCTGCCACCTCCTCAGTATCAAGCAAGCATCCCACTTATCTCTCTAGAAATCTCACGGCCTACACAAATAGAACCACCTAGCAGTTGGCTTTTTGAAGCTGTCTTATTTCACTTAGCCCTAGGTAGCCTTTTAAAATTCAGCTGTTCCTCTCTCTCTTGTTCAGCCCATTCCATCCATGTTGTCTTCCTGCCTTTCCCTGGACCACATTGAGCTCAATCCCTCTAGGTCCATCCATGGTGGTATACTCCAAATCCACCTGTCCCACAGAAATGACAAACATCTCTCCCATGCTGTGCATTTGGTGATGGGGATGAACTAGAAATGAGCCATGGTGGTCATGTTTACAGGAATCAGAAAGTTTGAGGAGAGAGCTGGTTGTTGTCTTCTGCCAGCACACCACTACTCTGTCTGGGATCAGTGGTCCTGAGTTTTTCTCTTATCTCTTTGATTTCTGTAGCACAGCCCCACTACAGCTATCCTTCAGGCTCATATGTAGATAGTAGCAATCCCGATGTGCCCCTTCCTCTCCCCATCACTGCCACCTGCCTGACAAACCATGAACTTAACATCTATTTACAGTTTGTGCTTTCCTTCCAGAATGTCATCTCCATAAAAACAAGAACTTTGTTTATTGTGCTTCTTCTTTGGCACCAGGAGCAGTACCTGGCCTGTCAAGGGAGCTCCATACATATTTGTTGAGTGCATTCATAAATACATACAATAGGTCATTCTATTCCAATATTGATTTTCCAATAATTATTTAATACAGTGAAATCTATCAAATAAAAGAGCTAAGTAGATATATCTGTGTCTGCAACTACATAAAAAAGCTAAGCCTTAAAGAGTAAACTGTTAAGCATTATAGAATTATGTATAAAACATGTATAAAGGTGTAGAGGTATATATTAACAAAAATGTTGCCCAGAGTATAAAGTGAGGCATTAATCTCTTTCCTGTTGCTGGGATGAAATATCACAACTAGAAGCAACTTAAGGAAGAAAGTTCACTTTGGCTTATGGTTCTAGAGACCATGATAGCAGAGGAATCACAATAGTAGTTGGCCATAGCAGGCAGTTGGCCGAGCACATTCTGCACATTAGGACACAGAGAGAGTGAACCGGAAGTGGGACAGTGCTTTGTACTCTCAAGACCCAGTCTCTTCAGTGTACTTCCTGCAGCAAGGATGTATGTTCTAAAGGTTTCATCACATCCCCAAATAGAGTCACTGACCGGGGTCCTCATATTCAAACACATGAGCCTACAGAAACATTTCTCATTCAGACAGTCATATATATGTATATGTGTATGTATATGTGTATGTATATGTGTATGTATATGATATATATGTATATGATATATATGTAGATATAGATGATGTATATGTATATGTACATGTGCATGTATATGTATCCACAATTTAATTTCATATTTTCCCAATGTGATGTTTCAAACAGTGAAGATGCATGCCTTTAGGTTTCAAAGTCAAACTGAAACAACACAAGCTTGAGAACCCCATGAAGGTAGACAACTATAGTCGACTGGACACGATGGTGTCTAGTAACTTTGTACTAAAACATTAGGGCTTTGGAGATGCCATGGAGCAAATAAGTTCAAGTGTTATATCCATTCTGAGCCCAGAAGGAACAGGGGAGCAGTGTCATGCAGGACTGTTATTTAGCAATTCCCTCCAAGGGCTAAAGCCTTCCATCTTGAAGGGAAACCTCTTGACATGTAGACTGTAAAAGGGAAGTGAAACAACAGGGTGTGTGTGTGTGTGTGTGTGTGTGTGTGTGTGTGTGTGTGTGTGTGCACATGTCCCTCCATCCTGAAGGGAAGAGGAAGTTAGGAAGTAAACAACTTAAAATAGCTTCAGGAAGTCCCTAAAATGGACCAGATTCACAGGGCTCCTCCATCCCCACAGTAAACCGCTGAGAGTCATTCTCAGATGAGGTAAGCTGCAAAGAAGACTCTAAACCAGCTGAGCAACCTGAAAGAAGCAAAGACCTGATGAACTTCCTGGTAGAGGTTCAGACCTCACTTAGGACAATCTCCAGCCTGTTGTAGTGTAGTGTGCTCATGTTCCAGGATCCCAGCTTTTGTGAGCTGAAACCAGTGTTGGGGTGGGCTTTAGTGATGCAGTTGTCTTTGACCCATTTCTGTTCCTGTAAGTAGCCTTGCACCCACAGTCCTCTAAATAGCTCTAATAAAACTCATTGGCTCGCCAAATTGGATTTAAGTGTTGTCCATACTTTGGTCTGCCATAGAATCCCTATCTGGGATGCATGTGTGCATTTGTGCATGTGTGCATTGTCTCTCCTTAGGAAAAGACTGCAATACAACAAGGTCTAGGGAGCATAAAGACTCAAGAGGAAAATGGAAAAGAAGGAAGAGCATTTCACTCACACCTGCAGGTAATAGACCTGGTCTGAGTGGTGAAGGAATGAATGTGTGCTGGGATCTGAAACGGGGGAGGAGCAAGAAAGACATAGCATCAGCACACCCTGAAGACAGTAGCATCAGGAGCTGAAGAATAAAGCCAATGAAGAGATGTGGCCTAGGGAAGAGAAGGAAGGTACTTCCTTTGAGGAGAGCAGTGCTTAGAGAGTACACCTGCTATGCTTAGAAGTCAACAAGTACTTAAAGAGCTTCTGTGTGTGGTTCAGCTGCCCTCCCACCGCTGGCTAGTTCTGGCCAGACTTTCTGCTAATACTTAGCACCAACAAAGCAGCCTCATACTGAATCTCTATTTAGGGTACAAGACCATTTGGGGTGACCAGTGTTGACTGTCAGCTTGACAGGGTCTGAAATCTGCTAGGAGACTAGGTTAGGAGACACTCCTGGGAAGGGTTATTTGGTCCCTAGGCATTCTTGTAGGGATTACCTTGATTGTGCTAATGAGGTCTAAGGAGCCTTCCTGAAAGAGGGCAGCAACCTTCCCTAGGTTGGGATCAAGGACTGTATACTTGGAGAAAGAGAGCTGGGCAGCAAGCAGCCTGCATTTGTCACTCTGGTTCTTGGTTGGCCATGTGACCAGGTGCTTCAAGCTCCTGCTGCCTTGACTTCACCACCGTGAAGGCCTATACCTTTGACCCAGGAGCTGAAATAGCCCTTTCTCACTGAAGTTGTTTTTGTCACTGTGTCTTATGATAGGCGCTGATAAAGAAACTAAGGCAATAGTTACCTGGGAAAGGCCTTTCTTACCAGCTAAGTAAGTCTGTAGTGGGAGCTGTGGGCAAAAGGAGATGTACACAGTACTGCTTCTCTTCTTGGGGAATCAAACTGCTTATTCATGTCCTGAGTCCCTGATGGTCCCTTATTACACACTCCATTATCCACACAATCAATTAGGAGACATTTATCTTCTATTTTAAGGAATCGTGACAACTCATTATAGAAAAGAAAAAAATAAGACTAAGCACACTTTGGGACGTGTTTTTTTCCCAATTAGATAGGGATGTTGGTAGATAAAAGAGGGTGGGGGTTGGGGATACAGGCCTTCTTCTGACCTGGGTTCTCACTGGGTTTTCTCAGTCTTTGAACAACAGAATACTGGGATAAAATTAATGATGCAAGGTGAGAAAGAATGGTATACATTACCAGATCTTAAAGTTTTGCCAAGCCAATTGTCTGAGCCACTATCACCATGCGATAAAAATAAAGAAATCAGGCCTGGGAATATGGCTCAGTGGGTAAACAATGCTACGGAAATGTGAAGGCTTGATTTCAGAAACCCAGAACCCATGTAAAGCCAGACATGATATAATGCCTCTGGGAATCCTAGCACTCCCACAGTGAGGTGGGAGTCAGAGACGAAATCCCCATAAGCTCACAGAGCTAGCCCGCCATACACAACAGCAGCAGAAGAGATATATCTTCTCAGAAGGTTCTCTGACATTCCCATGTACAAGGAGCAAGCATGCGCCTGCTCCCATCACACTTTAAAATAATGTTAATTTTTTTTAAAACGGGGAAATTCTCTTCTATTATATTTAATGATGACCCTTCTAGAAAATAATTATGGACATGACAAGAAAGGTCTTAGGAGTCATACAATGCAGTTGATTCCACTGCTAACCAGTCAAATGACTTAAAGCAAGGCATACGCCCTCTCTACGATGCATTCCTCTTTTGTAAAATAAAATAAACCTTACATCACAGGCTGTCATGAAGGTTAATTGTGTACTTTATGAAACTGTTATGACAAATTCTAGCAAGAGCAATTATGACTTCTGTTTATTTGTTAAATAGGAGTTTGGGGTATGGATATGTTATTAAAAATAATTGTGTCTTTTAAGCTTGTTGCAACTACCAATTATGTGCTTTTCCTCACAACTCCTGCTAAATAACCTTTTAAAACATTCTAACAAATGAATCGTATTTATGTTTTCAAATGCCCTCAGCCAATCAGTCCCTCTTCTGCTTCTGAGGATTGCTTTGTAAGTCCCTACATCTGTCATGGGAATATCCCTTACCTGACTGAAGGGTTTACCATATACATGACCAATTTTCAGATATTTTGTATTCTTCAGGGCAAAGAACACATAAAGCAAAAAAGACAAGAGTCTATCAAGTAAAAGCACAGAAGTCTATTTATGAGTCTGAAATCTCTATGGGTTATTTGGTGGTTGATTGAATGTGTCAAAGCTAGCTGACAGGGTTGCATTCCATAAAAAGTACATTTATTTTCACCTTGGGCAAAGGATTCCCATTTGTTCAATTCTGTTTGGAATCTGAGCAGCTCAGTGTTGACAAAACTGGTAACAAACAGAATGAAGAGAGTGCAGGAGGAATCAGTTATTGGTTCTCAAAGACTGATAATTGTGAGCACCTACTGGGCCTCCAGCAACTAACCTCTGTTCTCTGCCTTGTTCCCCATAGAGTGCAACTGTAGTTCATAAACTCCTAGAGCTCGTGTAGAATGAGGTGCAGTGGTACCCCCTCTGTGATTCTAGCACTCCTATTGGTCATACAGAAGTAGGGGGTAGAATGGGCTTCTGAAGAAAAGCCAGACACTCCCGTTGAGGAGAACAGTACCTATAGAATAGGGCCTGCTATACCCAGAGGACAATCAGCACTCAGAGTAGAGCCTGGGTGTGACTCAGCTGGTCCTCCCATCACTGAGCTTCCGTCCACCAGATTCTCTGCTTACACTTAGCACCAACAAAGTGACTGTCTTGTTGAATCCCAATTTAAGGTACAAGACCACAGTGAAGGTTAGCGTTGCCTCTCAACTTGACAGGAGCTGGGATCACCTAGAAGAAGGCACACCTGGGAGGCTCGTCCTCTCCTGCTTTCTATTCTCGTATCTCTTTTCTACCATTATAGTTTTTCTAAAGATTACTTATTTTCATTTCTGTGTATGAGTGTTTTTATTGTGTGTATGTGCACTGAGCACATGTCTCGTGTCTACAGAGACCAGCAGAAGGTGCTGGATCCCCAGACACAGAAGTTACTGAAGGTTGTAAGGCTCCAATTGGGTGCTGATAATGGAATCCAGATTGTTTTTATAAATAGAAAGTGCTATTCAAGTCATCTCTTCAGCGACTATCTCCACAGATTCCATCCTCCAATGTCCCAATAACTTCAAGGTTAGAGGGGGAAACATAGGGGATGTTGGCATAGGAGATGGTCCCGAAGAATCTTGAGCTGCTGCCATCATCATGTTTAGATCATTATGCAGGGCAGTTTTGTGTCAACTTGACATAAGCTATAATCGCCTGTGAGGAGAAAACTTCAGTTGGTATGCTTATGTAATACCTGGCTGTAGGCAGGCCTGTAGGACATTTTCTTTCTTTTTTTTTTTCTCTCTTTTTTTTTATTCGATATAATTTATTTACATTTCAAATGATTTCCCCTTTTCTAGCTTCCCCCACTCCCCGAAAGTCCCGTAAGCCCCCTTCTCTTCCCCTGTCCTCCCTCCCACCCCTTCCCAGTTCCCCAGGACATTTTCTTAATAATGATTGATAGGGAAAGCCAGCCTACTGTGGGTATTATCAGTCCTGGACTGGAGGTTCTGGATTCTATAAGAAAACAGTCTGAGCAAGAAAGAAAGAGCAAGCCAGTAAGCAGTACCCTTCCATGGCTTTTATGAACAGTGAGGTAGAAGTTTAAGCCAGATAAACCCTTTCTTCATCAAGTTGCTTTTACACATAGTGTTTAACCACAGCAGCAGAAAAGTAACTAAAACAACCATCATCTCCCTTAGCCAGAGATTTGATCTCTCTGTCTTCATAAGTCTCAGTAGCACTGACAGATTGAAGTTCGTTTAGAGCATATGGGGTGTATGGAGACATTTAGTAATCTATACTGCAGCACCAGGTTCAACAGTACAGAGTGACCCTCTTGTCCTTGGCCTTTATGCTAAATGAAGGTAAGAATTAAAATCCAACTCTTCCTACCACTGCTTTCTTTAATGGGAAAAACAAAACTGAATTTGAAGTAGATTAAATAACTCATTTAATCTTGCTCGAGGTGGAAGGCATTTGTGAGAAGCGATGACATGTGCTGGACCATTTAAAGGACTTAAGACTCAAGTCATTTAATAGTCAGTGGTACACAGGGTCTCACACAGACTGGAAGTTCCTGAGTGCTATGGACTTCCGATTATCTCCTCTGTCATTCTCACCACACAAAGGATCACAGGATCAGGGGCCATAAGAATGTCCTCTGCACCAAGACAGCTCAGTTGGTAAAGTGCTTTGCAACTGTATGAGAGCATGCTGGCAATGCATACATATAGCCCGGGTGCAAGGGAGATGGAGACAGAGATGCCTCTGAATCACATACATTACCGTAAACATTAAACCACTACACAAGTTATAATTATAGCGAAGCCTCTTTGAAATATATCGAGCTTAACAACCCCTTTAGCTGAACTTTGTCAGTCATTTCTTTGAATTTCTTGAAAGCTCATTGTGACAGCAAATGACCACAAATGTATGACATTAATGGAACTTCCCCACCAGGAACCCAGAGGGACTTGCCTGTCAATCTTTCCCTGTCCTGGACTGACTATTGGGATGCCTGAGGCTATAGGTTCCCAATCAGCAGCCTTTAGATTTCTTTTCCTCTGTGGTTTCTATGGTTGACACTTCCTAAATGAAAAGTATGTCTGCATGGGATGGTTGGTTGTAATATAGTATTAAAGGACGGGCATGCAGGTTTGAAAAGTCCATCAAAGTTGCCTGTGTCTGACGTGTTCCTGGTGTTCTTGACAAAAGATCAGAATGGCGGAGAAATTAGCTCAGCGGCTAACATCTTGAAATGGAGACTCACAGGCACAGAACCAGCTTCCCCAGAGCTGCTCTTTTATGCTCAATATACTCCCTCCTCAACAAGGAACCCCAACTGGTTTTCATGAATGCAGGACCACCTTGATCTAGGTCTCTGTGAGTTCTCTTAAAGGAATGACAATCATTCCTTAAACAACACACCAAGAGATCACAGATCTGAGTGGGGCTTCACTAAAGCCAGTGCGGACTCCTGAGGGCATGAAACACGCTTTCATAATTCCTGCTGTCAACACAGTGCCTGCATGATATTGTCCCCACCGCTCTGCTGGATTTGCTGTAGAGAAAGCTCCTGGAAACAGAATGGAGTATGTGTGTGGGGGCGGGGAGATGTGCCATCTATTCTATGGAGAGAGCCCCCATTAAGAGTATCTGTCTTGAATACATTTGTCTATGGGTTGAGCCTCTCAAAGTGGGATTTTAATAAATCGCTGTTAATCCATTTATATAATCCACTACTTGGGGCTTTCTATAGACAACACAATTTAGCAAGAAGCTGCCCTGGAGTACTAGAAGGGACCTAAGTAAAAGGTGCTATTGATGTTAATCTCAGCTTTGGATACCTAAGAGCTCATTAAAACAGCTGCTGGTTAGACCGTGTAACTGTTCAGCAGGCCGACAGGTATCCTGTTTACTTTCTATTGCTGTGAGAAGGACCAAGACCAAAAGCAGCTTGGGAAATCAAGGGTTTATTTGGCTTATACATCCGGATCATGATCCATCATTAAGGGAAATCGAAAAAGGATATCAGGCAGGCCAGGAACCCAGAGGCAGGAACTGAAACAGAGACACCATGAAGGGATGCTGCTTGTTCCCGGGGCTCACATTTACTACCTTTTTTGGGGTTTTTTTTTGTTTGTTTTTGTTTAATTAATTAATTAATTTTGTGTGTGCACTCATGAAATTCTTAGACAAATGGATGGAGCTGGAGAACATCATACTAAGTGAGACAACCCAGTATCAAAACCTCAATCATGGTATGCACTCACTGATAAGTGGATATTAGCCTAGAAACGTGGAATACATAAGACATAATCCACATATTAAATGATGTGTCCAAGAGGAACGGAGGAGTGGCCCCTGGTTCTGAAAAAACTCAGTGCAGCAGTATAGGGGAATACCAGAACAGGGAAGGGAGAAGGGGTGAATGGGGGAATAGGGGGAGGGAAGAGGGCTTATGGGACTTTCAGGGAGTGGGGAGCCAGAAAAGGGGAAATCATTTGAAATATAAATAAAAAATATATATTGAATAAAAAAAGATTATAAATCAGGCAAGGTTCCACACACTAGTAACTCCAGCCTTCAGGTGGCTGAGACTGCAGAATTTCCATGAGCTTGAGGCCAGCCTGGACTATAAATACATAGGAACTAGTCTAAAATAGCGGTTGTAGTGATGGTGAGGATGGTGGTGGTGATGATGATGGTGATGGTGGTGGTGGTAATAGTGGTGATGATGGTAGTGGTAGTGGTGATGGTGATGGTAGTGGTGATGATGGTGGTGGAGGCAGTAATAAAATGAAAATTTAAATTGTATTGTTAATGTCAAGGTCAGATCTGTCTGTTCAAATGTCCATGCTTAACTCTAATTGCCACAGACTTTAAATATCTCAAGAAGAACCATTTTCTTGTTTCCCTTACAAGTGTATGCTGGACTCTCAGGGTGGGAAGACTTTCAGCCAACAAAACAACAGTCATTAGGCTGCATCAAGGCAGGCAGGTGCTGTCCAGGGCTGACCTCAGGGCTAAGCTGCCACCATCTTCAAGAGTCCGGCTGGGCACTATGGCCGGGGCTCTGCACAGCTGGGCTGATTGACTGTGGACAGCCTTTCTTAGAAGGAGACTGCTGTGAACATGGTGGGACCCTCACCCTCCTATCCCTCCAGCAGCTGTATGAACTCTGCCCTAATTGCACGAGGCCTCGGGGTCTCTGGGAGGGGTTAGAACAAAGAGGTTGGGTAGGATTAGGGGAGCAGATGTTCTCCACAGGCCTGGGGGTCATCCTGTGTGTGGGGGGTGTGTGTGCAGACATTTCAGTGTGTTTGCTTTAAAGGCACCAACTTGTACCCTCATCTGCGTCCTGTAAGTAAACTTATTGCTTCCCAGAGTAAACTTTGGAGAATTGCACATTGGCATGTTGTTGGGCCTGTGGGAGAAAGGGTCCTCCTCGCCTAGGTAGGGAGTTTACTCACACATGGTTGAGGTTAGACCATTAAGGCTTCATAACATCTGTACTGGCTAGTTTCGTGTGTCAACTTGACACAGGCTGGAGTTATCACAGAGAAAGGAGTTTCAGTTGGGGAAGTGCCTCCATGAGATCCAGCTGTGGGGCATTTTCTCAATTAGTGATCAAGTGGTGAGGGCCCCTTGTGGGTGGTTCCACCTTTGGGCTGGTAGTCTTGGGTTCTATAAGAGAACAGGCTGAGCAAGCCAGGGGAAGCAAGCCAGTAAGAAACATCCCTCCATGGCCTCTGCATGAGCTCCTGCTTCCTGACCTGCTTGAGTTCCAGTCCTGACTTCTTTTGTGATGAACTGCAACGTGGAAGTGTAAGCTCAATAAATCCTTTCCTCCCCAACTTGCTTCTTGGTCATGATGTTTGTGCAGGAATAGAAACCCTGACTAAGACACCATCCTAGGGAACTACACATTTACCTGAACATCCCTATAGTTATTTAAACACATATCTAGGGGTTGGTGCCATGCCTCAGTGGATAAAGGTACTTGCCACCCAAGCCTGAAGACCCATGCTTCACACATGGAGAAAGGTGATTGTTGACTCCTAAAGGTTGTTTGTGTGTGTGTGTGCACACACGCACAGAATAAATAAATTTACTACCTTTTTGATTCCTACGAGGACGACCTTCCTGAGGGTGGCACTGCCCACAGCGAGTGAGCCCTCCTTCATTGATTATTACTCAAGGAAATGTCCCCACTAGACTTGCCTATAGGCCAACCTAATGAAGAGGCTTTCTTAACTTTCTTCCCCCCCCCTCCCCTCCCCCCCCAGACAGGGTTTCTCTGTGTAACCCTGGCTGTCCTGGAACTCACTCTGTAGATCAGGCTGGCCTCAAACTCAGAGATCCACCTGCCTCTGCCTCCCAGAGTGCTTTCTTAACGGTCCCTTTTCCTAGATGACTTCAACCTGTGCAAAGTTGACAAGAAACCAACCAGCACAGCTGGGGTTTAGTTTTGGTCTTTTGAAATGTGATATGGTACCAGCAGGTAATTATGCTCACAAGCACATGGGAATATGGGGTTTCTTTGGCTTCCTTTAGTTATAGGAGGTGTGTCAACTGATGACTGTTAACTGGGGGAAGAGACAATATATGTCACTTACTTAAAGAAGGTGCAAGCAAAACTTTATGAAAGCAAAGTGTAGATGACAAGTGTGTGTGTGTGTGTGTGTGTGTGTGTGTGTGTGTGTGTGTGTGTGCAATCACGGGATCGATGGGAAGGGGGAGAAGCTACGGAGGACTGATGGAGAGACTGGAGAGAAGCTCATGACCTAGAGAAACCGCAGGTTATATGGGATAATATAGATGGGAATAGAGTAGTGTAGTGGGAAATCTGCCCAATCTAGGCTTATAGCATGTATTGTTACTGATTGAGTTGAGATTTCTTTTACTGGGTAATTGGGTTGGAAAAATATAGCAACAAAATGTACATATATGTATATACACAGGCACACATTGGCACCAAGGAAGAAACTTTTCTCCTAAAGGAACCAACTTCTCTAATGTAGTGTGGGGGCTGTGCTTCTTTGCCTAGAACATAGGCTCTGACAGCACAGGAAAAGAACCAAAGATGTTATTGAGATGTTTCATATTAGAGGACCAGGATGACAAGTCTCCAGACGTGAACTGTTTTTCTTGTAAGTAACAGAATAGATATCTGCAAGGACTGACAGCCGTTGGACAGCTGCACTGCCTCCATTGGTGGCCAGGACCAGTTTTTCATGGACAACATCACCATTCATGGTTACTTTTCTCAGCATTAAGATCTATCCCTCTTCAAAATGTATGTACCGAATAAACTGGGACTGTTTTGGTAAGCCCACAAATAATTAAATGCCCATGTCCTTTGAAAGGAAAAGTATCAGCTCAGGAAACTCAAGACCAAGTTCTCAGTAAGATGGATATTTATTTGCCCCAGGGGGATAGAGTACAGGGATAAGGAACAAAAACAGGAGATAGAGCAAGAGGGAGAAGGGAGGGAATAAAGGAGAGGGGAGGAAAGGAGGAAGGAAGAGAGGGATGGGGTATTTGTCCCAAAGTGAGACAAAGGACTGCCTCTGGATAGAGACAGACATGGTCCATTGGAAAATGGCAGTTTATAAAGGGACAAGGGAAAACTCTGTGTTAGAATACTAAGGTGTTTAATTTTGATTGGACACGTTAATTAGGTGAACCAAGGAGGATTTTGATTGCTGGACTTCAGTACTTTGATAGCTGGACCTTGGTAGTCAGTTTGGTAAGAACACCAAACACACCATATGTCAACCCACATCAGTGATGGAGCACTGCCTGGTAGCCTGGCTTGGATAGAACCGAGATACACTACTGCCCAGCTTCAGCTATCCATGCCCTGCCTCCACCCCGGGATTTATTACAAAAGATGCTGTCCAAGCAGCATATGAAAATCATTGAGCAAACTGCAAACACACTGGCCCAGACTGGGCTGGGCTATCCCTTCTGAGAGGCCCACATCACCTTGTATTTTCCAACATCACAATCTCAGTCAGAGGAATTTCAAGCCAGTTACATTTGGGCAGCTAAAGATAAAAGTAGTTTCCATTACATAATACAATCTTTCACTCCCCACTTCCAAGCCCTAGCTCCCCTTTGACTTGACTGAGCTACTGACTGGCACCTGAACACTGCATTTAACTAAACTCAGCAAGGGCCAAGAGGCAGAGGGTTTGGCTCACAATTCCAAGCCACCCACCAACCTTTCCCTGACACCACTTATTATATTTTAGTGTCGGAATCAATTGAACGGTGGGTTCTAAAGAGAACAACTGAATGCATTTGTGCTCTGGGAAAAGACAGCTTCAGCCATAGCCATCCATCACTGTAAGATACAAGGGGGAAAGCCTTTAAGAGGCTCATTTTTTTTTTCAGCTGCAATATGCCAGCAGAGCGCATACGGATTCCATAGCATGTAGAAACCACAGAGATTTATCCTCACAAAGCAGTGGTGTCTGAGCCAAAGGAGACTGTAAATCTCAACAAAACTACCTTCCTCTGTGGGGAAGGTGATGGGGCCATTTGTGCTTCAGGTACAAACCACATAAAGGTTAGAGTGCCCCCTGCTGGTAGCTTCATTTATTTGCCCTGTGCAATGTCTGCTTCCATTCACTTCCTGGGAAGACCTAGGCACACTCCATGGGCCATTGGCACTCAGGCACCCGACAGCTAGCCACCCTGGGGAAGTCCAGAAGTCTTCAAAAGTATGTGTGCCCAGTCCTAAAGAAGACACTCTGAGATGGAAATCAAATCAACTGATGTCAAAACACCAGGTGAAAATGACAGGTATGCTCAGACACATTGACACACTGTCACACTGAGAATTGACACCTGGCAGACCAGGGAAGAGGATGTGCAAAGTTCTCACCGTTTCTGCCCCCAGATATGATGAGAAAACACGGTCAAGAAATCACCCAGGGCAAAGAATACAGACCTAGGAATCAAAGGAGCTGAGGTAGGAACTGGCTTAGCCACTTGATGGTCAAAATGACAAGGAGAGAGTCACATAGTCTACAGCTTGCCAAACCTTTACTCAACTATGAGATGGTATCCTGTTTATATTTGGACTTTGTTTTGTTTTGCCAACTTGACACAAGCTAGAGTTATCTGAGAAGAGGAAACCACAACTGAAAATAATACCTCCATTCAGGAGGACATTTTGTTAATTAGTGATGAGTAAAGAGGGTCTGTTCCATTGTGGATGGAGCCAAGCCTAGATAGATGGTCCTGGTGTATATAAGGAGGCAGGATGAGCAAGTTACAGGGAATAAGCCAGTAAGCAGCATTTCTCCATCTGTCTCCAGATACCCCTGCATGATAAAATACAAGCTGTAAGATGAAATAAATCCTTTCCTCTCCAAGTAGCTTTTGGTCATAGTGTTTATCACAACAATAGAAACAATAACTAAGAAAGATGGGGGCATAGCTGTAATACAATACCTAGCAAGAAGAAACTTAAGGGAAGAAGGGTAATTATGGCTTTCAGTTCAAGGGGACCATTCCATCATGGTGAGCAAACCACGACAGCAGAGCAGAAGACCAGCTGGTTGCATTGTACCTATAGTTAGATAGGAAGTATTCGTGGGCTACAGAGCCTCCAGCAAGGCTCTCCCAAAGGTTTAACAATCTTCCCACAGTTCGCCTCTAGCTGAGGACCAAGTTTTCCAACACATCAGCCTGTGAGGAGCATTTCACATTCAAACTGTAATGGGACCCCACCGTATGAAGTCAGTATTCCAAACAAGCAAAGCAGCACGGGAAAGGGTTCATTGCAGTGTCTCTTAGACAGTGAGCAGTCCCTACACGGTCACTGCACTGAAAGTGAAGTACAGGCCTGGACACTATTTTACAATCTTCATGTTACTCAGTGAGACTGGAAAGTAACAGTCATTTTAAAATTACATTCATGTCATCAAACTCATGTCCTCTTTCCTCTGAGACCCCAAAAATAGAGTTTAAGATGAGCCATCGTATGTGCCCCTTATTTTTTCTTTCCTAGACTTTCTGTGCTATTGCTATGAAGAGACAGCATTGACCAAAGCAGCTGTTATAAAATAAATTATTTAACTGGAGGCTTTCTTATAGTTTCAGGGGATTAGTCCATTATTGTCATGGTAGGAAGCAGATAGGCCTGGTACTAGAGCAGTAGCTGAGAGCTTTATATCCTGATCCATAGGCAGAAGGCAAAGAAAAACACTAGGCTTGGTACAGGATTTTGAAACCTTAAACATACCCCCCAAAGGACATACTTCCTCCAACTGGGCCACACCTTCTAGTCTTTCCCACACAGTTCCACCAATTGAAAAACAAATTGTTCAAATCTATGAGCCTATGGGGGCCATTCTCAGTCAAACCGACACACTCTCCTCTGACTCATTCATCTCCATCTCAAATTAACAGACATCTAAAGATGTTTTTAGCAATATCTTATGGGTTTCCAGTCAGAAAATCCCTATTTTCACTAATCCTACTTGCTCAAAATGATCCAAAGTACTTCCTGGGGTCCAGGGAACCAAGCACGTGACTACCAATTTTAAGATGCCAATAGTCAAGGCTTATATGAATCATCAATTGGAACTCTGAAATCCTACGTGTCACATGTACTATAGTGTCACATAAAATATAGTGATACTTTGTATATTGGCTGGAGGTGGTAAGTTACACAGACCTGCACAGACACATACAACACAGACACGCTCTGTACATCACGCCAATGTCAGCACCCTGTAGTGTAGCGTAGTGTAATGTAGTGTAGTGACATTGTACTAAAGTTAGACAAGGTGTTACCCTTGGGGTGGGTGAGTGAATAGTATATGGGGCTTACTAATTCAGATTTTATAATTAATGATGAACTTGTAATTTTATCAGAATGAAAAACTGAAACAAGAACATACCAAAAAGTTTGCCAAAAAACTGACTGCTTATAGATAAAATAATTGTACTTGGAGATGACAAAATTACTAAAAGAAAGCTAGCTATGAACATAAATTACAATGATTTATATCACATTTTGCATAGAAGTTTAGAGCTTTCTCCATCATCCTCTATATTTGGGTTTTAGCATTTTTTGCATTTTAACCTTGAAATGAAGATGAGTCTCATAGTGGATTGTAGGCTCTGGTTTAATTAGCTGCATTTCTTTTTTCTTACTGGTGATGAGAAAAGAGTTATGAACAAACTGTCCAGGCTTTCCTGAGCCACCTTTAACTTAACTTGAATCTTAGCCATAATGACTGGAAATGACTGACAGGTTCTAGCTCAGGCATGCATCCCTAAGGTGACCTTAGCTCCTTACTGCACCTGAGTAGATCTGTAAGGCTGAGTCTACTACTTGCTCTGAAACATACTTGAGAAAGCACCCTACTTGAATGACTGGAAGCTGGCCTAACAGCACGTGCATTCTCTGATTTCTCTCTGTCTAGGCAACACTAAGGCCTCATTCACCCTTCTTTTGTTCTCTAAAATTCCCAATGCCCAATGGCCAAGCTGGAAAAGGCAATGCATGCCTGTAATCCCAGCACTCAGAGCCTCAAGCTAGAGGATTGCTGCGAGTTTGAGACCAGCCTAACCTATGCAGTGAATATCAGGCAAGCCAGAGCCATATAGTGAACACACACACACACACACACACACACACACACACACACACACATCTCTATGCAGATGCCAGTGTTTTAATTCTCCATTGATTTCCCATTGCAACAGTTATTTTAACATTGTCTTTGACATTTCAGCACCCTGCTTAGTTGATCCCTGACAACACAAAAATACATCCTCAACTGATGGAAACCTCTGTCAAATGCCACATAAAAAATGTCACTATCCTTCACACTGTTTGCCTGATATCACCTGCTTTCCCCCTGGCTTCAGGCAAGAGTGCTCTTAGCTTCCTACCAGAAATTTAGCGTGGCTCTGGGACTTTAGCCAAACAACACCACAAACAGTGTGTTCTGCAGAAGAACACTTTAAATGCTCGTGAGATGCATCCTTCCACTGCTACTGTGACCAGTTGTGCTTCAAGCACTGGGATCTGAGCCAGCCAACATCACAAAGGAAAAGAAGCATGAATAAGGGCCTAGAAGTAACAACCAACATGAAAAAGGAACTATAAATGAACGGAATTATTCTGAATGTAGTGTTAATGGCTCAGAGGTTGAGAGCGCTTGCTGTACAAGCATGAGGACCTGAGTTCGAATCCCAGCTCCCATATAACAAGCTCAGTATGGTCTTGTGCACATCTGTAATCTTAACTCTGGGAGCAGAGACAGGAGGATTGCTAGAACTTGCTGGTTGCCAGCCTAGCAAAAAATAAAACAAAACAAAAAACTATGAGCTCTTGTTTCTGGGAGAGACCCTGCCTCAAAAGAATAAGGTGGGGAGTGGTAGAAGACACTCAGTGCCCTTCTCTGGCCTCTCTGGGTGTTTACAGTTATGTACACATACACACACACACACACACACACACACGTTTTTAAAGAATTTAAAAGTAAAGAAATCATTTTCACTCTGAGACACTAAGATTCAGGGCATGTTGTTCCTGAAGCACAGGGTGGCATATCCTTCCTAATGAAAAGATGGCCAAGGAGAGGCATGTTATGTTAGATAGCCGCTTTTATTACTTATGATAACCATGTTCTGTAGGAACACTGAACCCTGACTGTGTGAATACTGAATCACTGTCCCCAGGGAAAATAGAAAGTCAGGTTCTGGTGAGCTCAAGGTCAAGACAATTCAATTGAGCTGCTTGTGACCTTGCTTTCTGTGTTTATTTAAAGACCCCTTGACTGATACTTGCTTTCACTTGTTAACACGCAGCTTAGTTAGTTGGAGCAGTGCAAGCCAGCCGGAGTGGGGTTCCTGTGCACCTTCAATGATCCATTTTCATCAACTGATCAGCACATAAGCTTGCCTTACATGTGTTTCTGCTCCAATACTTCTTGGTTAATGCATTTTTCACTTGTAATGTGAAACACAGCCAACAGTAACAAGCCAGGCCGGATCAGAGCTTTGTTTCATCAACATGGTTTCTCTGTGATAGAGACCATGGTTTTCTTTTGGATCATTCAGAACAGCAAAACTACCTACCAAGAAAAAAAAAAAAAGAACTTCAAAAGATAAGGCACAAATTAAGCTTCGTGAAGGGCCCTCATTCACAGCAGGAAAGATGAGCACCAGCTGTCAGCTTTGGCTGGGTCCAAGCATGATGGCTGACCTCATTGAGAAACATCTCTGCAGATGACAAGGTTAGCTCTGAAGTGTTGATGTGGGCTTATAAACAGATCTTAGAAAGAAGGTGAGTTTATATACACTAACGTATGGAAAGAGGTTTTTATTGCTTCAGAAGTTTAGAAAGTAAGACATCTAGAGCCCCCAGGATAATGAGAGTCCCAAAGACAGAAAAGCTGGAAACATAGCTCAGTGGGTAGAGAGCTTGCTTGGGATGCTCAAGGCTTTGGTTCAATATCAAGTACTCCTCCCCCTGAATTATCATTCTGAAGATCCAAAAACTAAACAACATACAAGGCTCCACCAAAGAATTTTCTTCAATGCTCTGGACACTGTTGTTTGTATTAAAGGTGAAAAACATTAGTATTTTGTCGTAGAAAATTTTACTCCCAAGCCAAGGTTTCTACCCCACCTTTGGCTATTTAGTTCCCAGGTAAAAGACACACAAACTTTGTATTTACAATAAGTCTTAACTAGCACTACAGCTGGGCAGACATCCATCCTCCAGGCTATTAAAATCTATTTCCTATCAATAATCCTGAGTTATTACTTGCTATGTTTCATCTGGGCTAGTCTTAACTCCAGTTGGCCAGTCCTCAAGACCATGTTTTCTTGACTCCTAACCCATGGTGACTTTCTCTTTTTCCTCGCCTTCTTTTTCTTCAGGGTTCCCCTCTGACCCCCAAACCCTCTGAGCCAGTGGCTATGTGTCCACCTGAACTGATCATCCTGCTCTTTGCTGCTGCACTCAAAGAAAGAAAGGAAAACGTTCTTGATGAATCAGTTCAAATTAGCACAATGTGTTTTAATAACCCTTATGACAATGTTAGGAACCACACATAAAATACTTATGCTGTACACTGAAATCCAATAGCTGTCTTGAATAAAAGATCCTAAGCAATTGAGTTGTGCCCTGAACTAGTCACATTCCCAGGGAACACACTTCCTATGTACAAGAATCACTGACAAACTAGTTTCTTAGACTTGCACTTTTTCAGGAGAGGACCAGGTGAGCCTGCCACTTCGAGGAAAACTGAGATTATCTGTTGCTAAAGATAAAATTGAAACTTTGAGACTAAATTTAGATTTTGGGAAATATGCATATGCTGCCACAGGCTAGACACCCTTCCACTCAGAGTGAAATACCCTCTGATATAGTCAGTGCTGAAGATAAATACTCACTTAATAATTTTTAATGAAGTATGTCAACATTCGTGAGAGCCATTTTGATTAGGAAGGTCTTAGAGGAATCTTCCATGGGTAAAAAGATCCCAAGATAGAAAAACATATTTGAATATAAGGAAGGATGAAAGATCATTGGCATTTCATATCCCACATTGTTACTAACTTTGGGGATGCTGGTACTGTCTCTCTTAACAAAGTATCAAAGACCAGTGACCAATATTGGGGTGGTAATCTTTCCCCCAGATACTGAGGCCAAACTTGCTCCATTTTCTTCAGCCAAATATTACAGCCTACTGCAGGAAGTAGCAGATATGAGAACCAAGCTCTTCTGCTAAACCAGACACAGATTTCTCAGACTGGCTCGGCGATGTTGGTCTTCTTGCTACCTTCTCTTGGAAAACAGAGCTTATTTTGACTAATGTGTTATGTTAATATGCACTGGTCTGTTACCGTTATTCTAAATGAGTCAATATTCTAAGCACCTCAGTTTTAATGTAGTGCATCATGGCAGATGTAACTCAATTCACAAAAGGTCTTAGGGCTCCCAATAATGTAAGTGTTTGAGAATGTCACTCATGTTACCGCCTACCTAAATAATACTATCCTCACACCATCTATGTATGCTGTTCTTATATAAGTTGCAGGAAACTGTAGACCAGAGAAAGGAGAGCACAAAGAGGTAGAAGGAGAATTGGAGATCGAAAGCTCACACTCACCAGGCAGTGGTGGTGCATACATTTAATCCCAGCACTTGGGAGGCAGAGGCAGGAGGATTTCTGAGTTCAAGGCAAGCCTGGTCTACAGAGTGAGTTCCAGGACAGCAAAGGCTACACAGAGAAACCCTGATTCAAAACCAAAAAAAAAAAAAGAAAGAAAGAAAGAAAGAAAGAAAGAAAGAAAGAAAGAAAGAAAGAAAGAAAGAAAGAAAGAAAGAAAGAAAGAAAGAAAGAAAGGGAAAGGAAAGGAAAGGAAAGGAAAGGAAAGGAAAGGAAAGGAAAGAAAAGAAAAGAAAAGAAAAGAAAAGAAAAGAAAAGAAAAGAAAAGAAAAGAAAAGGAAGCTCACACACTTTCTTTCCTAACAGGCAGATGACATGCGATTCCTGAATTCCTGTCCTCCCTCTTTATAAGACTGAGTTTCCCAAGAAAGGCATTTTTAAGCCAGAGTTACCAGCTCCTTGCTTGGCTTCCATTTAACAGTACTTCCTAGGCTGCTAAGCACAGGAATTTGCAAGGATCTGTTATTCCTGAACCATTAGCATGGCCCTGTGTGGCTGTGACTTCAGCTGCTGTTATTATTCCATTTTAATTAGAAATCTTTATGGCTTTGCCTTCATCATTATCACTGCACTTCCTCGTGAGCTATTTGGTTTGTTACATAATGAGACAATCTATTAGCATCTGTGACATTTTGGGTCCATAATTTTCCAGTTCCCAGATTTAGCACTGTGTGTCATGGTACAAATATGAGCCCTTCAGATTCCTGTTGCTAAGATTGGTGAGACACCATTACAGGTAATTATATAATGATAAATACTTATTGTTATTTAGTTGTTATATAAGTAATCTCCTCAGAATTTCTTTGGACACTGAGGGGTTTTTTTGTGGTTCAAAATGTTTTTAAGATGTGAGGGTGAATCCTTTCTATAAATCTAGCACTGGGGAGTCTGAAGTGGGATTATGAACCCTGGGTCTGCCTAAGTTACATAGTGAGACTTTGTCTGATAGCTGGGGGTGGAGGTGGCATTTGTCTCTCCAATAAGTAGTGTCAGTGATCAGAAACACACACTGATAACTCCAAAATTATCTACCAGCAGTTGAAATTGAAATTGAAATCTACTAGCGGTTCCACAGACCTGACCATTTCCACAGACTAGCTTCCTTTCCAATGTAGAAGCCATCCTCCCTTTCCAATACTAACTGGCTCCTTGTAAGTATTCTCATCAACAAGATTGACCCCTGCTCTTTACCAGCCCAGTCTCTCTACAAAACTCATCCTACCTCCTGGACAACTGGATAATGCAATGTGGCATTATCTTTGACAAAGCTTACTCTAGAGAAAATCTTATCATATTTTAAGCTAATTCACTATTCTGTGTTAATTATCGTGGGACACATGTTCTTGGACATGCTGGCAATCATTCTGTATATCCAACTCCACAGCTCTCACCCCAGAAGCTCTACTTGCTCACAGGATATTCCCCTCTAGGTATTTCTCTGGCACACAGTAGGTCTTACACAAGATCTCTCTTCTTTGTCCCTCAAAAACAAAAACAAAAACAAAAACAAAAACAAAAGCACTCTCCTCCTTCCCTCCTACCCAGGGTCCAGGAAGCCACCTTAGTGGCTCCTCACAGCAGCTTCTCCTGCCTCTGACTTTGTCTGCAAACTGCCAATGAAAGAAAATAAAATATAAGCCACAACGTGCACCACGTGTATAATTTAAAATGTTCTCAGAGTCTTATTTTTTAAAGTAAAAAGAATGCTAACAATAATAATAATATGTTAATAATACCTTTTATTGAACCTAATATATCTAAAGTATTATTGAATTGACATGTAATCAATATTTTAGAAGTACATAATTAGTGAAATATTTTATGGTCTTCTCCCACTAAGTCTTTACAACCCATTGTGCAGGCTGCTGAGAGTGAGTGCATCATGGTTTGAACTTGCCACATTGCACATGCTTTGTGTGGTGGTTTGAATAGGTTTGGCCTCCATGTTAAAATGTTGGGCCCACAGAGAGTGACACTATTAGAAAGTGTGGCCTTGTTGGGAAGTGTGTCACTGCAGGGGTGGGCTTCACCAGTCTTCTCCTGGTTCCCTTCAGATGAAGATATAGAACTCTCAACTCCTCCAGCTCCATGTCTACCTGGATACTGCCATGCTTCCTGCCTTGATGATAATGGACTGAACCTCTGAACCTATAAGCTAACCCCAATTAAATGTCCTTTATAAGAGTTGCCCTGGTCATGGTATCTCTTCATGGCAGTGGAAACCTTAACTAAGACACCTTGCCTGACAAATGTAGAGGTGGATTCTGACAGCCAATCACTGGACTGAGCTTGGGGTCTTCAATGGAAGAATTAGAGAAAGGACTGAAGGAACTGAAAGGGTTTGTAACCCCATAAGAACAACAATATCAACCAACCAGACCTCCCCTCCAGAGCTCCCAGGGACTAAACCACCAACCAAGGAGTATACATGGAAGGACCCATGGCTCCAGTTGCATATGTAACAGAGGATGGCCTTGCAAGGCATCAATGGGAGGAGAGTCCCTTGGTCCTATGAAGGTCTAATGCCCCAGTGTAGGGGAATGTGAGGGCAGAGAAGCAGGGGTGGGTGGATGGGTGGGAAAATACCCTCATAGAAGTAGGGGGAGAGGGATTGTGATGGGGGTTTGGGGTGAGGGAAAGCTAGAAAAGGGGATAACATTTGAAATGTAAATAAAGAATATATATATATATATATATATATATATATATATATATATATATATCTTGTAATATTGGGAGGCAAGGGGCCACACTGGGCAGCTCCAATTAGGAGGCCAGAGGCAGGGAAGAAGTAAGATGAAAGTAGGCACAGCCTCAACCCCCAGCTCCCAGGCTGCCAGCTGCACAGTACTGTTCCAGAAGCTGTTGACATCTAGATCCAGGGAATCTTTCTTCATCCCTGATTTGAGAAGAGTAAGATTGAGCTATGAACAGGAATTCTCTGCCTCTGTGTCTCTCTGTCTCTGTCTTTATCACTCTCTCAAGTTTCTAGAAGAGTATGTTCCAACTTTTCATGTTGCTAGCAGTCCTTGGTGTACTAGTAGACACATCATCATCACCTGGCCTTCTCTTTGTATGTCACTTTTGGGGCGGAAGGCAGCATCTCATATAGCCCAGGCTGGCCTTGAACTCATTATGTACCTGAGGATGATCTTGAACTCCTGATACTCTTGCCTTTATTCCCAAGTACTGCACTATAGGCATGTGTCATCACATCTGATTTATTTATTTAGCACATGTTAGACACGTGCTGTACCATATAAGCTATATCATCAGTCCTCTTGTTAAAATGTCATTTGTCATATTGGATTAAGGGTTTTACCTAACTCCAGTCTCAACTGACCCAAAGTTTTTTAATGTGCAACAAGTTACTTTCAAATTCTGTTTGCATTCTGAGACTACAGAACTAGTTAAAATTGGGGGAATGGGGAGGTAGATGTTGTCTAACCCATGCATTCCAAAACAGCAAGGAGTTCTAACCAAATAGTGAACAGGTTCCAGCTTGTGGCAATATGAATGAGTGATACCCCATTCCCCATAGACTCGTAGAAACTATGAATACTTGGTCTCAAGTTGATTGAACTGTTTGAGAAGGATTAGGAGGTTTGACTTTGCTGGAGGAGGTTTCAAAAGCCAACGTCATTCCCAGTTCTCTCTCTCTCTCCCCCTCTCTCCTTCTCTCCCTCCCTCTTGCCCTCCCTCCCCCCTCTCTCCCTCATGGTTGTGTCTCCAGAAGTATGTTTTCAGCTGCTGTTCCAGCATTCTGTCTTTCTACTTGCTACCAAGCTCCCTGCCATAATGAACACACTGATGATCCCATACTGATTTGAGATCCAATCTTAAGCGAGTAGATACTAAATATGCTTGTGCAGTTGATCTCTTCCCAGACTTTTCTGTTCTGTTCCAATGGCCAGCCTGTGCAGGCAAGTATTAATTTTGCACTAAGCCAGATATGGAAGCCTTATGATTTGTTTGCATGCTTTAATATGAAAGTTCTTCTATTGAGCTTCTAGGGGCAGAAAATTCTATATTATTCTTTCTTTCAAAATTCATTGAGATCTCTTTTGTGGACTAAAGCACAGAACTTCTTTACTATCCCATATATGTTAGTCAATTTTATTATAATAATAACAGAAGCATCTGGCATGGGCAATGTGAAAAGGGGAAGGTTTAATTTAGTTCATGGTTTCAGAGGGTTTAAATACTTTTTCTTATGTAATCTGACAGACCGTCATGGTACAGAAAGAATTGTATGGAAAAGCTGTCCACACCACTATAAATGGTAAGCAGAGACAGGCAAACAGGAAAGGGCCAGAGATTCAACCCCAAAGATCCATCCCTAATAGCCAGCAAGGTTCACCTTCTAAAGTTTCCACAATCTACCAACACATCGGCAGTAGCTAGGGGCCAACCCATAGGAGGACATAGCATATCCAAACCACAGCACCATGTGAACTTTAAGAAACTGTGTAATAGGGCTGGAAAGATTAATCAATGATTGAACATTGTTGCCCTTGTAGAGGACCCAATGTTGGTTCCCAGCACTAGTGTCGGCAGTTCACATCTGCCTGTAATCTCCGTCTCAAGGTCTCTGACACCCTCTTAATATCCTTCCCAGGCACCCACACTCACATGCACACAATCACATACAGACACACATGCATGCACATAATTAAAGATTAAAAATAACTGGGCCTAGTGGTACATACCTTTGGGATGCAGAGGCAATCAATCTCTGAATTCAAGGCTAGCCTAATCTACATAGTGAGTCCTAAGCCTCCCAGGGATATATAATGAGATGCTATCTCTAAAAATGTAAGTAAATAAAATTAAAAATAAACAAATATCTATTATCTAGATTTTAATATATAAGATTTACCTTTCTGGTTGTGTTGATTAGGTCTGCTGTATTCCTACTGAATTTTTCTCTGTGTGCAAATCCTTGAATTGACAGAGGTGGATTAAGACTAATATTAATGCATTCGATGGCTTCTCCTTGAATCTCTTATTGATTCTGCAGTATGAAAACTGACGTGTGCTACCAATGACTACACATTAATCATGGTGAGTGGCTGCATTGTGAAAGGCAGGCCCTGACATTGTAAATTATCTTCTTTGTCGCCTATGATGCTTTCTGGTCTGAATTCTATCCTACCGGATGCCAAGCTGTCTTGCATTTCATCGTTTTAAATTTTATTTTACAAGGCTTCCCTCTGCATATCTGTAATATAGAACACAAATTTGAATTCTCTTTTAATAAAAAATAATAAAACAAAATGAAAATGTTTCTTTCAATTGTGAAATCTTATGTTTATCTATACATTTTTCAGGCTTGTAATCCGAACTGGCTTTGAACTCAATATTTTTGCCTTAGGCTCCTCAGGGTTGGGATTAAAGCAAAGCATGTGTTATCGTGTCCAGCTATTCAATATATTTTGTTTCTCTTCTGGAACATAATGGAATGTATATTACATTGCATACAGAGATGCCCAGGCACAGATACATGTGCATACCAAAGCATAAACAAAAGTCTTTCCACATTTCAGCTAACTTCCTATTTTCCATTCTGTGTTTTAGAGTTTGGGAAGGCTTGAATTTCTCTGCTAAGGTTTTATACTTTTATGAAACTTTTAAGTAATATCTTGATCTGTCCTTCCATGGCTTTTATCTCCTGATCTCTGATCATAAAATATAATTTGCAGGTCTGGAAAGATGGCTCAGCACTTTAGAGCATTGACTGCCCTTCCAGGGGTCTTGAGTTCAATGCCCAGCAAACACATGGTGGCTCACAACCATCTGTAATGGGATCTGATGCCCTCTTCTGGTGTGTCTGGAGACAGCTACAGTGTACTCATATAATTAAATCTTTAACACACACACACACAAACATACACACACATATAATTTGCAACTTTTCTTCTTTATACTCCCATTCTTCTTAGCTTTAAATCACAGTAAAAGGTAAATAAGTGCATATTTAAGGTACTCACAGGAGAAAAATATAAACTAAGGGTTTCATTTCTGACCAAGTTTTCCTTAGAGGATAAAGGTAAGCTGTCATGGGTATGTAGAAACTATGGACTATTTAGAATAAGTATTTTATTCCCAGACAATGTCAATAACCAACAAATGATCTCATTCCTTTCCTCATCAAACACCTTCCACTTTTGACAGCTGGACAACTGTTATCACAGTAACTTCCCTTATACATTATGTTTTTTCTATGACCATCACTTACCTACTTAGCCTCAACATCAGTCCTTCTGCCAATGCCTGTCATTTTATTTTGCTTTGCCTTCATTTTGTTTTCATTTTGTAACAAGGACATCTGTAGCTCAGGATGGCCTCAAACTTCCTAGGTAGCCAAAGATGACCTTGAGTTTTCAATTCTCCTGCCTCCACCTCCCAAGTGCTAGCTAGGATCATTGATGTGTACCACCACACCTAGTTTGTGCAGTGCTAGGAATCAAACCCAGGGATTTATGTATTAAATACATACTCCACTAAGCATGGCCCCAGCTGTTTTACTACACAAGGTTCTGCCTAACCACAGTCCATAGTTTCTGCATATTCATGACAGTTCACCTGTGCCTTTTTCCTCTAAGGAAAACTTGGCTAGAAATGAAACCCTTGGCTCATATTTTCCTCCCGTGAGTACCTTAAATATGCATTCACTTACCTTTTACTGTGATTTGTTGCTGTTGAAAAGTTTCATAACTTCTTTCCTGGCAATGACTTGATCCTTTTCATTCAAATGCCTGAAGATTATTTTTCTTTTCTAGATGACATTTCTTAAAACACTCAAGGCTTTTCACTAGAACATGACTGTGATCTAGACATACAGAGTTTCCTGTTTCACTGTGTACTTTCCAGGAATTTTATGTCAAGGAAGAAATCCATAAACAATGTGATCCTTTGTATACTATGGGAGTTCTTCAAAGGGGCCTTGGAACTCCCTGAAGCCAGGTGACAAGATAGGGACAAGGAGAAAATGGACTTCTTTTTGAGTCATAATTCAAGTCCCTTGATTTTTTTTTTTTTTTTTTTACTTACACAAACCCACACATTCTCTTTGTATCCAGCTGGTTGGTGGTGGAAGTAACTCCTAGCCTGGTCTTGAAGCTCATATGGTGTTCAGTCTTTTGCATGAATGCTCCAATCTTCTACATTCCCCCCTCTTTCTCTCTCTTACACATACACACACACACACACACACACACACACACAGAAGTTCTTTAATAATTAAGCTATTTGTATGGGGAGATTCATAGGGTGTTACTACTGGTAATATTCTTCCTTTTAAGGCTGGTTTGAAATGGTCCTAAATATGTTTGTTCTCTTGCACAAGGCAGATAGATCCCTTGACAATGGGCAAAAGGATCCAGGATTTGTGCCAATTCCTGCCACATAGTAGGCACTTTATGGATATTTTGTGAATGAGTGAATGGACAGAGATAGAAGTCTATATTCAGTCATCTACCTACTGGCTACATATGATAATCCACAGGGTGCAGCCCTCAACCCCCATTTCATGAGACTTAGGAAAAGTTATTAGTGTTCTTGGTCTGGTTAAATGGTTAGGAGAGTAAAAAGATTTTCCATCAACTGGAAGAGCTTCGCTTCCTCGCTGAGTAGAGGGATAATTGAAGATTCATGCGAGACTAATGGATTCTTTGCAAAAGCAGCCAGTGCATGAAGGGAGCCTGATACCGCTGCACATTGACATGAGTAACAGTTATTTATCAGAAAAATAAATGAGACCCATGTGCCTCTGATGCTGCCCCTATTGTGATGCTAAGCACACATTGGCACCTTCCCTCCTCCATCTCCTTGCTTTCTCTTCTCCACAACCCCAGCTTCCTTTTTATACATCAGATAGACCCTATATATAAGAGTGTACATAGGCATAAAACCTACACCCAACACTCTCCTGGGTATAACACTTCAGGAAAAAAGCCCACGGCACTCTTTTAGGTGATTGCAAAGAGAACATACTCCACCAGCTGTTACAGAACTGACATCAAGTCCAATACCCTGAAGAAGGGCTTGTCTCAATTGCTCGATCTCAAAAGACACCTCCATCAGGAGGACTCAGTGGAAAAACCTCACCCATGCCCCATATTTTAGAAAGAGAGATCCCAGGAGCTGGAGTGATGGTTCAGTGGTTAACAGTTTATAGTCCTCTTGCAGAGAAACTGAGTTTGGTTCCCAGCACCCACATTATCAACACCTCTGCCTGTGGTAGGCACCTGCACTCATATACACGTGTACATACATATATACAAAATTTATCTTAAGAGTTCAACGAGTCTTCATTTGAACCCAATCCAGTGCCTTGTATAACTGGAAAATCACCTACCTTACAGAGTCTCAGGCACTTGGTTGGGTGAGGAGATTCAGAACCAATTGTCCTGGTCTATAGCCATTCTGAACATGCCTGCTCTTGTCTGTCAGAATAAACTGTCCTAATTTCTACACAAAGTTGTTACAAGGATCAAATGTATGTAAAAATCCAGACATGCAAAATAGTTACTAATACATGGGAGTTACTGTCCATATGTAAATGCAAAGTCAGTCACTATAGAGATATGAGTAAGCATCAGAGAGAAAGGGGGAGCAGACTGGAATAAATAAAACTCCGTGCGGCTCCAATGTGGGATGGGACTGCTGACCTCACCCAGTGGGGTAGACCTCCAGGTCACAGGAAGGGATCTGGTTGTAAATGGACTTGTCATTTCAACATCCATTGAGTCAACCTGTATTTCCAAGAGACAATATGGCTGAGATGTGGTGGGGTGTGGAAGAACAAAAAATATTCGTATAAAATAGTCTGTTCGTATCTTCATTTCTGTCCATATCAAGAAGTGGCCATGTTGCCTTCGACTGCACAAGTCACACAGCCAGTCCTGGTCTGTGGCCTTTGATGTCAGAGGATTAGAAGATAAAAAGATGCTCGGAAGGCCTTGATATCTCTGATTCAAGTGCACACTCCTCTCTTTTGCACGGCAGCCTCTAAAGGCGTCTTAGGAAAGTTTTCTTGTCTAGAGAGGGGAGGGGTAACATTCCTTGTGGAATCACAAGACCAATTAAAAAGTATAATATGCAAATTTCTCTGGCATTTATGCTTATAAATATGTTTGCAAATACTCCAGGGTGGCATGCTTTGACTGCCAATGAAGCAACTGCTGTTTTCTGAAATATTATTCAAAATCCTGTTTTAGAAAATGACATTACCTGACCATAAATAGTTTATATCTATGGTTTGTGAGATTTATTGGCTTGGTGGGAGATTCTATTTCTCACACCTGAGTGAGCCCTTCTTTTCTTACTAGAAGAATTCAGAAACCTCAGTGCCACAAGCAAGTACCTGCTCTGCAGGAGCTTGTGAGTTTGGCCACCATATTTGTCCTGTGACTCATTTTGGCTTTGAGAACATAGGTATAGTAATTAACACTTTCTTAGGAGGTAGGTATTGCAGATAATGCAGTAGTCCTGTGCACTGCTGCACTTTGCTGTTGAATCTTCTTAATCCATTATATTCATAATAAGAGAGTGAAATGTAAAGGGTAAAAGTAACTTTTACTTGCCTGAAGTAATTGTTAACTTAATGCTTAATGCCTCAGTCTGCTAACCTAGGCCTAGCCCTGGAAGTTTCTAGCCTCCGTATAATCTTACATAAGCCTATAATGTTTGCAGTCTCTGAGACTTACTGCTGAATAAACTCACCCTTTCTTGTTCCTTCTGAGCTCTAGCTAGCTGGTTTAATTCAGCTGTTCTGGCTCAAACTTCTCTCCAAGCTGACTGATTCATTCTAGCTTCTCTCTCAGCCTCTGACTGAATTGCTCTACTTGGCCTTGTACTAACTTTGGCAATATGTTCTAATCTTCTAGCTCCTTCTCCTTCTCTGGCTTGTTCTGTCTTCACCCATGTCTAGCTTGTTCTATCTATCTATCTATCTATCTATCTATCTATCTATCTATCTATCTATCTCTGCAACCTGCCTCTATACAACTGTCTTGGTAAATCTGCCCTCCCTCCTTTTCTCTCTCTGCTCTTAAGAAGCCTCCCCACCCCTTACCCCCAACCCGAAATCTTGAGAATTGGGTATATCCTAATCTGTCAAATCTTTCTCTGATCCATCCCTTTTTTCTGCCAATGAGACATCACTTTCAAATATTGTTGCTTCCTTCTACAAACTAACTTTATCCTCATTGTTTGGGATTAAAGGTGTGTACTAAGAACATGTCTGTTTTCTAGCCAGAGGAATTAAAGGTATGTACTAAGGCTGAGCCACACCACAACTAGAAACAGATTTCTCCAGTAAACAACACAATCTTGGCGTTAACAGTGTGATCAATATCCTGCAACAGGAAGATGCCATTAAACAAAGATAAAGCAGACTCTCCCTTTGAGTAGCAGTCACTTTTCTGCTGCTGGCATACAACATCAAGAAGAAGGCAACAAGGCAAATAAAGAAGAATTTATTTGGGGCTTATGATTCCAGAGGGATAAGAATCCATCACCATCGTTGTAGGAAGTACAGCAGAAGGTACTCACAGTATCTGAAGTAGTGAGCAGACAGCTCATACCCTCAATTGCAAGCCCAAAGTCAAAAGACTACTCTGGGGATAATACGATGCTTTGAACTCTCAAAGTCCAACCTCAGTGACAGATGTCCTCCAGACCACTCTAGATTGCTGTCTGTAGGTAGGTGAGGGCATGTGAAAGATAAGACCTGTGATTTCCACTGCCTATGATTGGACAGTGGAAAAAGAAGGCAGGCTGAAAGTTTTAGAGAGGGAAGAGGAGACAGAGAGAGAATCAGAGAGGGAGACTGAGATGAGGAGAGAAGATGGAACATATAGGAGAAGAAGATGAATCTGATCCACATGACTTAAAAAAGTCATGGGTAGATATGGATATTACAGAACGACAATAGAGTAATATAGGGCAATTTGTCCAATCTAGGTGGTCAGCTTATATCAATATCAATTGAGTTTTGAGCTCTTTGTATGGGCATTTTGGGGATTGAGGTCTTATTATTATAAATCTGACTGGTAAATTATAAGCCTCCAGAGTTTTCTTTATGTGGGGCTCAGGTTTTAGAGCCAGTCATGGCAGACTAGGGATGTGAGCAGTTTGGCGGGAAGTGAGCCTTGGGAAACTGGGCAGACTGCAGCTTGGGGATAGCAATGGGGTTAGGGAGACCACCGTTGCCAGAGAGTGGCCGTAGTTAGCGTGGATTGTTTATAAAAATTACATCCTACAGACCACATCTCCTAAGTCCGGCAAAATAGTAGCATTTACTGGGGACCAAGTATTCAAAGGCCCAAGACTGTGGGGGACATGGGGAACATCTCATTCAAACCATCACACTGTTTTACAAACACTGTGCTTCATGACATATCAATACTTTTTAGTTCGGATATGGATCTAGGCAGATGGTTTAGTTAATAAAGAGCTTGCTGTGCAAGCATGAGGACCAGAATTCAATACCTAGCACCCACTTCAAAAGTCAATTGTATAATCCCAGCACTGGAAAAAGGAGACAGGAAGACCCTTAGGGCACATTGGTCAGAGAGTTTACCTGAATCTGTGAGTTCTGTATTCAGAAAGAGACCCTGACTCAAAACAAACGTGGAAAGCAGTTGAAAAAAGAGACTGAAATCAACCTCTCACCTCCATATGCACCCTATAAGCATTGGACTCATCGGCATGTATCTTAGTTAGGATCTCTATCTCTGTGATGAAACACCATTACCAAAAGAAAGTTAGCAAAGGAAGAGTTACTTTGGCTTACACTTCCACAACACAGTCCATCACTGAAAGAAGTCAGGACAGGAACTCAAACAGGGCAAGGACCTGAAATCAGGAATTGATGCAGAAGCCATAAGAGGGGTACTTCTTACTGGATTGCTACACATGACTTGGTCAGCCTGCTTTCTTCTAGAACCCTGGAATACAAGCCCAGGAATGGCACCACCCACAATGAGCTGGGTCATCCCACATCAATCACTAATTAAGAAAATGCCCTACAGGCTTGTCTAAAGCCTGAACTTATGGAGGCATTTTTTCATCTTAGGCTCCCTCCTCCTCTATGATGATTCTAGCTTGTGTCAAGTCAGCATAAAACATTCCAGGACACACACATACACACACACATATATACACACACACATACACACACACAGAGTGTCCTGTACAGATTTGTATCATAGGAATGCCTTGACAAACTGCCTGTGGGTGTAAAGAAAAGCTCAGAAGTTAATCAAAACTGAGTGAGTTGCTATTGCTTTGGGGTCAAGGAGAAAGGTGAAGGGGAATTAGACACAAAGGAGCTACCTTTGAAGGACTTCAAATAGCTACCTTTCCACTTTATAATGCAATTAATTTCCCCCTTCAGGCTTCTTGGGCTCAGTGCCTTGAGCATAGAAACCAAAGGAAGGCTCAGAGCTGCAGACAATTAGCCAGAAGCACAGACCCCTTGGGGTTCCGCAGAAGTAGAAACTGTCATGAACGGACAGAGCAAGGAGGCTGTATCACAAAGCTCCCCTGTCTTTCATGGTCCTTCAGCATGACTGTTAACCTTTCTAAAATGGAAAACTCACACCTGAAGATTTGGACCTTTGTTCTTTGTACATGTGATTTGAGAAGTCTACCTGGACTTCCCCATGAGTGCCTGGGAGGGAAAACAAAAATACCCTTTCCATAATCAAGGCCAGTGGGTACATGGAGAGAAGAAAAAGTCCTCTACCATCTGTCCACAAGCGCTGCCTCCCCTCCACATGGACTGCAGCTACTCAGGCATTGTACCCCCAAATCCCACAGGAAAAAACTTACAAGAGTTCAGGGAGTATCTATCTTGCTCAGGAAGTCCTTGGGCTCTGTCTTTTCCCCTTTCCCCTAACTGCTCCCTAGAATTGGTTTGAAGCAAGGTTTCTTGATGTTCACGGATGCCAGGCTAGCTGTTCCACAAGTCCTGCAGAGATACCATGCCTCCACCTCCCTTCTTGATGTAGGAGTGCTGGGATGCTAGATGCTTGCTACTATTATGGGCACTTCCTTTCTACTACTACTGGGTCCAGCTTTATGTGGATTCTGGGGAGCTAAATTCAGGACACCACACTGGTATGACAAGCACTTTGCCATCTAAGCCATTTTTCCAACCCAAATTTGTGTTTTTTAAAGTCAACCGAAAGCAAATGAAGCTATCATCCACATTTATGTTTCCCCTTGACATCAGAGGACCCAGTGGAAATGTGTTCTCTGATGTGTCTTAGGGTTTTCATCGCTGTGAAGAGACACAATGACTAAGAACTCTTAAAAAGGACAGTATTTATTTGGGGCTGGCTTACAGGTTCTGAGGTTCGGTATATTATCATCAAGGCAGGAAGCATGGTATGGTCCAGGCAGATGTGGAGCTGGAGGAGCTGAGAGTTCTACTTCTTGTTCCAAAGGCAGCTAGGAGAAAAGTGGCTTCTAGGCATCTAGGATGTGGGTGTTAAAGCCCATGCCCACAGTAAAACACTTCCTCTAACAAGGCCACACCTCCAAATCACGCCATTCCCTGGACCAAGCAGATTCAAACCACCATATTCCACTCCCTAGCCCCCATAGGTTTGTTCAAACATATGAGTCTATGGAGGCCATAACTAAACATTGCATAATGCAAAATACATTTTGTCCAATTTCAAAAGTCCCCATAGTCTACATCTCAACAATGTTTAAAGTACAAAGTTCAAAGTCTCTTCTCATATTCATCCAGTCACTTAACAGTAATCCACAAAGCAAAACAGGAAACCAGCTGGGCAAACTCCAAACTGCATCTCCACAGTCTTCAGATTTCCAACTCATTTTTCACCTTTGTTGATTGTAACAAACTTCTTTCTCCTGGACTGGTTTCACTCCCTGTTAGCAGCTAGCAGGTATCCCAAAGTTCTGGCACCTTTAACATCTTAGAGTCTCCAAGTCAACTTCAGCTTCACAGCTTCTTGTTCCAATGTTTGGAATTCACACATGAAATTCTGGGCTCTGCCAAAGGGCTTGTGTAACTTCTCCAGCTCTGCCCTCTATAGCACTCTAGGCTCTGGTTGACTCCACTCCACTACTGCTGCTATTCTTGGTGGCCACCCCATGTTACTGGTGCCTCCAATACACTGAGGACTTCTGCTGAAACTAGGCTACACCAATAAATAGCCTCTCATAGGCTCTCTTCATGGCACCAAGCCTCAACTTCTTTGCATGACCCCTCAGTCCTGGTCCATCAATTGCAACTGAGGCTGCACCTTCACCAATGGCCTTCCCTGACCTCTCACAGTGCCAAGCCTCAGCTAGTCTTCATGACCCCTTCATGCCTTCAAAACCAGGACCACCTGAGTGATTCTTATACATTACTAAGTCCAGTTGCAGCACAAGGCACAACCCTGATTATCTCTGGAACACAGGCTTACTTCTTTGTCCTTTCAGAAACACTTCCCAGAGGATTTCACCTCACTGATGCTGGTCTCTTCTTTATAACTGCTAATTTCTTAGCTCCAGCTAACCAGCATCAATTATCCCAGTAGCTCCTTCCATCCTTGACTCTAAAGCCAGAGCCACATGGCTGAAGCTACGGAGATCTGCTGCTTGCTGGGGCTGGAATGTGCTCTTCCCCCCTTATTCTGTTACTAGATTTCTGTTTTCCAGCTCCCTCACTGCCTAAGCTTGGCTGTCCTGGAACTTGCTCTGTAGATTGACTTTGAACTCAAGATCTGCATGGCTCTGCCTCCTGAATGCTGGTATTAAAGATGTGTACCACCATTCCTGGACTTGAGCTTTTCTTTATCTGAAACTTGCTCTACAACAGGCTAACCTTAATCTCAGAGAACTGCTTGCCTCTGTCTCCTGGGATTAAAGGCATGCACTACCATGCCTGGACCTAAACTTTTCACGGCCACTATGCCTCAAGATTTGGATCAGAAGCCTGTGTTTTCCAGACTCAGAAGCTGGATCACAGGTGTGTCCCCCATTTTTGGATTACAGTTTATTCCAGAGTAGATGTCCAAATGAAAACAATAACCAGGTAATAATAACACCTAAATACAACTATTTCTTTTTCATCTGCAAAACCATAAACAATAAATTTAGCTGGGTTTGCCCTGAGGTCACCACTTCCCTAATCTGCTCATCTTCTTGAACACAGGACTTAGCTCCATTCCACTTCTTGGTGCCCCTTTAATACTTGAGCCACACATTTTGTTTGTTTGTTTTTCTGTCTCAGCTTGCTCCTTTTCATTAAAGCACTCTTCTTTGTAAAGGTGAACTTTAGAAACCACACAACAGAATATATACCAGGCTGTTTGGAAACTTCCTTTGTCAAAGCAATCAATCTAAATCTCTTCACCTTAGCCTTAGGCAGACTCTTTGGACAATGGCAAAAGGCAGTCACATTCTTCACCAAAATATCACAAAACAGTCTCTATGTCACATACTAACATTCTTCTCTGAAACTCCTTAAGTCTAGCCCCCACAGTTCAAATCATCCTCAGCACTATTGTCTTCCATATTCCTACTAGGATTGTCCATTAAGCCCTGCTTCTTCCCAAATGCAAAGTCCCCAAGTCCACATTCCTCCAAACAAAAACATGGTCAGGCCTATCACTGTAATACACTAGTCCCTGGAACCAACTTCTGTCTTAAGATTTTCATTGCTATAAAGAGACACTATGACCAAAAGCTCTTATAAAGGAGAAATTTAATTGGGACTGGCTTACAGGTTCTGATGTTCAGTCCATTATCATCAAGGCAGGGAGAATGGTATCCTTCTGACAGATGTGGGAGGAGCTGAGAGTTCCACTTCTTGTTCCAAAGGCAGCTAGGAGAAGACTGTCTTCCAGGTATCTAGGATGAGGGTCTTAAAATCCATGCCCACAGTGACATACTTCCTCCAACAAGGCCATAGCTACTCCAACAAGTCCATGCCTCCAAATAGTGCCACTCCCTGGACCAAGCATATTCAAACCTCCATATCACAGCAGGAGCTTACTGTTGCTCTTATGACTCTTTAAGTTAAGAGTAACTTAAAACACAGATGTAATGCCATGGTTCTGTATTGTGGAAGTCAAAAATGGGTCTCAGGGGCTTTAAAGTCTGTGTTTCCTATGGTAGCCTCAAGAGCATGTGTGGCCTGACTTTACTATTACATAGAAGGCACCTGGTTCCTTTGGCTCTGAGGTGCCTGATTCCAGCCTCTCTCCCTGACTCTGACATTCATAGATACCCTGGAATTACCCAGATCATCCAGAGGACTCTCCAGGGCAAGACTCTGAGCTTCCTCCTTTGCTATGCAAGAAGTGGGTTCAAATGAACAACTATGACACTTTAACACAAGATACAAATATTACACAGGGCCTACATTACTGAAAAGTATCCCTTATTTGTCTGATATTCTAATGGAATCAAGTTTTATTGCTAGTTGCAAAATCTGGAAACCCTTAGGGCTCTCATAGAAATGGTCTGGAAACATCTGGGGCAGATGCTGTGAGAGAACCGGTGCCCCCATGATAAAGCCACCAATGGGTCTTTGTGGATACAATGTGCATTACACAGTAGATTTGTCAAGTTTATAAATTACACTCGTGACTTCCTTAGCACTTTCTTATTTCTCCATTAATAGCTTTATGATCTGAATTTTATTATCTGCTCTAACTTAGGCTTCTGCCTATTTGAAATTTGTCCAATTTTACCCAGATACTAAATATATATTTCAAAACTGTGATTCCAACCAACACTGCTGACTGAATTTTTTATTTCCATAAAGCAAAGCCACCACCTGTTGCCTTCAATAATCAGAATGTGTGTGGCTCATCCAAACTCATGATCGAGCCATTTGCTATTAGGATTCCTCCCAGTTGTCAGGAAGATGAAGTTCATGCTAATAGCCAGCTATATTCTTCATGCATCCAGATATCCCCAGAGGTCTTTAATAAGAGTCTAATTCTTCCAACAGCAGTATAACCCGGGGTTTGAAAACAGTCCCCAGCAAACAGGTTGAGAAACCCTGATAGAGATCAAGCCTGTCTGACAGAGACAACAGAAGTCACGTACATAATTATGGGTTACCTGGCAGCCACATTAAGACAAGTAGAAACAGATAACATTAATTATAATATGTTTCCTTTTGCTCAATATATTCAAAGCATTATCTATAAGACATGTAATCAACATAGGAAAATTTAAAAGCATATTTTTACATTTTATTTAATCCTAGTATGTCTTTCAGATAGAGAATATATTTCACATTTCCAGTTCCTTGGAACATACATGTGACTGCTGGTTACCATAGCATGAGTCCTACATGAAGTCAGTATAGTAAATTTCTAAACCTGGAGGCCCGAGCAAGACAGAGCTTGGTGCTGATGGGTACAGCTAGGCTCACTCTGAACCCTACCCCCAACAATCAGGATGGTGGGTTACTTTTAAAATCCCATGCAGTCACCCATGGGTTTCAGTGTCATCTCTTCAAACATGTAAGGCCAGCACTCAGGCACACAAAGGCAGCTCATTGGAAAAAAGCATTTAGGAGAGGGCCGTGTACCCACAAAACCCATTCCCTTATACAAACAGAACGGAAAAACGATGCAAAAGACTCAACTTTCTAAAACCCAAGTTCCCACTCAGCTTCCAAAGTAAAATGGCTTTCAGTCCTATGAAGAAGAGGTGTGGCTATTTATGGCTCTGAGGTAAATTGAAAGTTCTAGGGATCATGGGGCCTGGGGAGAAGAGCTACACAGAATCTTTATCTTTCTGTACTATGTACCTGGAAGTCAGGTAACATGGGTGCTACAGACACAAAAGTGCTTGCAGACCCTGTGGTCCAGGAACCTGAGCTACTCCTTGCAGGAAAACAACCCATGGCCAGGATGGAGTGGTAACTAATCACTATGGGGCTCTATGCAAACCCCGTTATCCCAGGAAACCAATTTTCCCAGTCAGTCTCAAGCCTGGAATTCTCTCCCTAGACCGTTTCAGGCATCCACCAGGTCAGAGGGTGGCTGCAGGTTGAAACAGGTGTTTAGCTGTGCTACTGTAGTACTGAGAACTCAAGGAAGTGCCAAATAAATGTCTCGCATCTACAGTTCACGTATTCTATTTTTGAGGTTAATAAACTATACCATAGGTGGTGTAATTGCTTCCTTGGAGCCCACGCTGTTAGGGCGGAAGGGTTGCCAACATTTACAACACCACTGTGAACAGACTTTAAATTGGAGCTGTCAGAATGTCCCTTCGGTAACAACAGAAGCAAAACTTCCCTGGCATGTACTAGACAGAGCAGCTGTGTTCTACAGGAAAAGGGCAGGCCCAATGCTGCCATCCCACGTTTGTTAGACCACTAACTTGAACTGAATGCCTCTGGTCAATATATATGATATTTGGCCTCGTTTTCTGAAGTTATTTCTGAGAGCGTGTTAAGACTGACAGAGGCCCCAACAGTATTGTGAGTATCTAGGTTGAAGCAACAAATATAGGAGGGGGAGGTAACAAACAACAGTCACAGTGAGCACTGAAGGTGTCACCTGCCAGGTGACAAAGTTATGTACTGGCTAATACCTAAATTACAATGTGATAGACAGAAGCTTCCCAGTCCAAAGATAGATTCTACAGAACAAGGCATCACATCCCTGTCCCAGGCAGACCAACTTCCTGACCCAATAGCCTGAGATACTCTATTCCTTCTGGATGTCTCTGGAGAAGAATTATGGAAGAGGAAGTAGGGAAGTAGGTATGATGGACTGTCTCCATGCTGGGACCTCCTGCCACATTCATGGAGCCCTAAAAGCCCCTGAGTCACTGTTTTAGGGGCCTGGAGAGTCACAGACATCCACATCTGTCCCCTAACTTCACATCATACCAGTCCCAAGTATATTCCTGACTCTCTGGATGGAACTAGTTGTAAAGTGATCCAGTTCCCAGGTGGAGGGCCATTTGTGGCCTCAGCTGCCCAGAGGCTCTGAGGAGAGCCAATGTCTTAGCCCATGACCCACTGATGCCACTGTGTACTAGAGCTTATGATCTCAACATGGGGCTGCTGCTTTTGCTGGAAATGCCAGCTGTCAAAGGTACCACCTGTCAAACTAGACACTAAGCAATGTAAGGGGTGATATTCAGTGTGATGGAATTGACGTCCTCTGCATCAGCCAACAGCTTGGCCTCCAAAACAGCACCTTCCCAGTGACCCAGGGTTCTGGTTCTTATTCCTTACAAATGTAGAGCCCAAGCACAGTCAGTTGCCTCTACCCAAAACAACAACTACAAACTAAATTATTTTCCCTTCCTACCTACTCCCCTAGACCTCAGCTGGCACCTTTATACATCAGGATGTGCCAGGCTTAAAGATGCCAGACAGGTCATCCTCCTCATTTTTAACCAGTGATAGTCTAACATTGTGACTAACACCAATGGATGATAACTTAAATATTACTTGACAACAGAAGATCAAAATACATGAGCAAAAGTTGTCTAAATAAAACAGCAACAGGGTGAGTCCGGCCCTACAGAGCATAGGATCCAGTCCTGAGGCCTCTGGAGGGAGGCTTCAGGTCTCTGCTTCAGGACCCGGAACAGCCTGGGCCACGGAACCCCATCTGAAGGAAGTACAAGAGGCCAGCTATGCACCTGGAGCTGGCTGGGAGGAAGCAGCATGCTCTGGGGAGTCCAGCCCTACAGAGCCGAGGATCCAGTCCTGAGGCCTCGGGCAGGAGCCTTCAGGTCTCCGCTTCAGGATCAGGAACAGCCTGGGCCATGGCACCCCATCTCCAGGCTGTGCAAGAGGCCAGCTGTGCACCGGGAGGTTGGCTGGGAAGAGGCAGCATGCTCTGGTGAATACGGCCCTGCAGAGCAGAGGATCCAGTCCTGAGGCCTCTGGCAGAAGCCTTCCAGTCTCCACCTCTAGATCTGGAACAGCCTGGACCACAACAGCCTGGGCCACAGCATCCAGGCAGAACAGGAGGTCAGCTGTGCACCCGGAGACCAGCTGGGAAGAGGCAGCCTGCACTGGTGAGTACAGCATTGACAACAAGACCAACTAACACCAGTGAGAACTAGATGGCAAAAGGCAAACACAGGAACGTTACTAACAGAAATCAAGGCAATATGGCAGTATCTGAACACAATTCTCCATTAGCAGCATGTCCTGGATACCCCAACACACCAGAAAAATAAGATTTGGATTTAAAATCACTGGTCATGATGCTGTTACAGGAACACAGGAAGGACATAAATAAATCTCTTAAAGAAATTCAGGAGAAAATGGATCAAAAGTTAGAAGCTCTTACAAGGGAAACACAAAAATCATTGAAAGAAATTCAGGAGAATTCAGAAGCCAATAAGGAGGAAACACAAAAATCACTTAAAGAAATACAGGAGAACTTTGGTCAACAGGCTGAAATCATGAAAGAGGAAACACAAAAATCTCTTAAAGAATTACAGGAAAACCAAACAAGCAAGTGAAGGAGCTAAGCAAAACCATCCAGGATCTAAAATCAGAAGTAGAAACAACTAAGAAATCTCAAAGGGAGACAACTTTGGAGATAGAAAACCTTGGGAAGAAATCAGGGGCCATAGATGCAAATATCAACAACAGAATACAAGAGATAGAAGAAAGAATCTCAGATGCTGAAGATAACATAGAAACCATTGACTCAACAGTCAAAGAAAATGCAAAATACAAAAAGCTTGTAACTGAAAACATCCAGAAAATCCAGGACACAATGAGAAGACCAAACCTAAGGATTATAGGTATAGATGAGAGTGAAGATTTACAACTTAAAGGGCCAGCAAATGTCTTCAATAGAATTATGGAAAAAAACTTCCCTAACCTAAAGAGAGAGATGCCCATGAATATACAAGAAGCCTACGGAACTCCAAACAGACTGGACCAGAAATATCTCCCATCACATCATAATCAAAACCCCAAATGTACTAAACAAAGAAAGAATATTAAAGGCAGTAAGAGAAAAAGGCCATGTAACTTATAAAGGAAGACCTATCAGAATCACACCAGACTTCTCACCAGAGACCATGAAAGCTAGAAGATCCTGGGCAGATCTCATGCAGACTCTAAGAGAACACAAATGCCAGCCAAAACTACTATACCCAACAAAACTCTCAATCACCATTGATGGAGAAACTAAGATATTCCATGACAAAACCAAGTTTACCCAATACCTTTCCACAAACCCAGCCCTGCAAAAAGCAAGATAGTAACCTTCTTTTCTCAAACTCAAAAGAAGATAGCCAATAAAATTTTTTAAATAACATCAAAAATGGCAGGAAGTAATAATCACTACTCTTTAATATCTCTTAACATCAATGGGCTCAATGCCCCAATAAAAACACATAGAATAACAGACTGGATACGTAAACAGGACCCTACATTTTGCTGCATAAAGGAAACACCTCAGTGTCAAAGATAAACACTACCTTAGAGTAAAAGGCTGGAAGACAATTTTACAAGCAAATGGTCTCAGGAAACAAGCTGGAGTAGCCATACTAATATCAGATAAAATTGACTTTCAACCCAAAGTCATCAAAAGAGACTCTGAGGGACACTTCTTGCTGGTCAAAGGAAAAATACGCCAAGGAGAACTCTCAATCCTGAACATCTATGCTCTAAATGCAAGGGCACCCTCATTCATAAAAGAAACTTTACTAAAGCTCAAAGCACACAATGCACCTAACACAATAATTGTGGGTGACTTCAACACTGCACTTTCCTCAATGGACCAATTAGGAAAACAGAAAATGAACAGGGACACAATGAAACTAATTGAAGCTTCAGACCAATTAGATTTAACAGATATGTGTATATATATATATATATTTATATATAAAACATTTATCCTAAAGCAAAAGAACATACCTTTTTTTCAGCACCTCACGGTACCTTCTCCAAAATCGATCATATAATTGGTCACAAGATAGACCTCAAAAATATAAAATATCGAAATAATCCCATGCCTCCTATCAGATCACTATGGAGTAAAGGTGGTCTTCAATAGCAACAAAAACAACAGAAAGCCCATATACAGGTGGAAACTGAACAATATTCTACTCAATGATACCTTGGTCAAGGAAGAAATAAAGAAAGAAATCAAAGACTTTTTAGAATTTAATGAAAATGAAGACACAACATACCCAAATCTATGGGACACAATGAAAGCAGTGCTAAGAGGAAAACTCATAGCCCTGAGTGCCTCCAAAAAAAAAAAATGAGAGAGCATACACTAACAGCTTAATGACACACCTGAAAGCCCTGGAACAAAAAGAAGCTAATTCACCCAGGAGGAGTAGAAGGCAGGAAATCATCAAACTTAGGGCTGAAATCAATCAAGTAGAAACAAAGAGAACCATACAAAGAATCAATAAAACCAGGAGCTGGATCTTTGAGAAAATCAACAAGATAGATAAATCCTTAGCCAGACTAACCAAAGGGCACATAGACAGTATCCAGATTAACAAAATTACATATGAAAAGGGAGATATAACAACAGAAAGTAAGGAAATTCAAAAAATCATTACATTAGATCCTACTACAAAAGCCTATACTAAACACAAACTGGAGAATCTGGAGGAAATGGACAGTTTTCTAGAAAGATATCAGACACCAAAATTAAATCAGGATCAATTAGATCATCTAAATAGTCCCATAACCCCTAAAGAAATAAAAGGGTAATAAAAAGTCTCCCAAACAAAACAAACAAACAAACAAAAAAAAACAAAACAAAAGCACGGGACCAGGTGGCTTCAGTGCAGAATTCTATCAGACCTTCATAGAAGTAACACTGATACTCTTCAAACTATTCCACAAAATAGAAACAGAAGGAACACTACCCAACTCGTTCTATGAAGCCACAATTATGCTGATAACAAGACCACACAAAGATCCAACAAAAAAAGAGAACTTCAGGCCAATTTCCCTTATGAATATCGATGCAAAAATACTTAATAAAATTCTTGCCAACCAAATCCGAGAACACATCAAAACGATCATCCACCATGATCAAGTAGGCTTCATCCCAGGGATGCAGAGATGGTTCAATATAAGGAAATCCATCAATGCAATCCACTACATAAACAAACTTAAAGAAAAAAAAACATATGATCATTTCATTAGATGCTGAAAAAGCATTTGACAAAATTCAGCATCCTTTCATGCTAAAAGTATTGGAAAGAACAGGAATTCAAGGCCCATACCTAAACATAGTTAAAGCAATATCCAGCAAACTGGTAGCCAACATCAAACTAATAGAGAGAAACTTGAAGCAATCCGACTAAAATCAGGGACTAGACAAGGCTGTCCTCTCTCTCCATATCTTTTCAATATAGTACTTGAGGTGCTAGCTAGAGCAATTAGTCAACATAAGGAGGTCAAGAGGATACAAATTGAAAAGGAAGAAGTCAAATTATCACTATTTGCAGATGACATGATAGTATACTTAAGTGACCCGAAAACCTCCACCAGAGAACTCCTACAGCTGATAAACAACTTCAACAAGGTGGCTGGTTATAAAATCAACTCAAGCAAATCAGTTGTCTTCCTATATTCAAAGAATAAACAGGCTGAGAAAGAAGTTAGGGAAATGACACCCTTCACCATAGCCACAAACAATATAAAGTATCTTGGTGTGACTCTAACCAAACAAGTGAAAGATCTGTATGACAAGAACTTCAGGTCTCTGAAGAAGGAAATCGAAGAAGACCTCAGAAAATGGAAAAATCTTCCATGCTCGTGGATTGGCAGGATTAATATAGTGAAAATGGCCATCTTGCCAAAAGCAATCTACAGATTCAACACAATCCCTATCAAAATTCCAACTCAATTCTTCACAGAGTTAGAAAAAGCAATTCTCAAATTCATCTGGAATAACAAAACACCCAGGATAGCTAAAACTATTCTCAACAGTAAAAGAACTTCTGGGGAAATCAATATCCCGGACCTCAAGCAATACACTGGGGAAATAGAAAAGAAACTGGGGGAAACCCTTGAGGACATGGGCACAGGGGAAAAGTTCCTGAACAGAACACCAATAGCTTATGCTCTAAGATCAAGAATTGACAAATGGGACCTCACAAAATTACAAAGTTTCTTTAAGGCAAAGGACACTGTCAAAAGAACAAAACGGCAACCAACAAATTGGGAAAAGATTTTTACCAAACCTACATTTGATAGAGGGCTAATATCCAATATATACAAAGAACTCAAAAAGTTTGACCCCAGGGAACCAAATAACCCTATTTAAAAATGGGGTACAGATCTAAACAAAGAATTTTCACCTGAAGAAATTCGGATGGCCGAGAAGCACCTTAAGAAATGTTCAACATCATTAGTCATTAGGGAAATGAAAATCAAAGCAACCCTGAGATTTCACCTCACACCTGTCAGAATGGCTAAGGTTAAAAAGTCAGGAGACAGCAGGTGTTGATGAGGATGTGGAGAAAGAGGAACACTCCTCCACAGCTGGTGGGGTTGTAAGATGGTACAACCACTTTGGAAATCAGTCTGGCGGTTCCTCAGAAAACTGGACATAACACTTTCAGAGGACCCTGCTATACCTCTCCTGAGCATATACTCAAAGGATTCCCTGGCATGCAATAAAGATACATGCTCCATTATGTTCATAGCAGCCTTATTTATAATAGCCAGAAGCTGTAAAGAACCCAGATGTCCCTCAATGGAGGAATGGATACAGAAAATGTTGTATATTTACACAATGGAATACTACTCAGCAATTAAAAACAATGAATTCACGAAATTTTTAGGCAAATGGCTAGATCTGGAAAATATCATCCTAAGTGAGGTAACCCAATCACAAAAGAATACACATGGAATGCAATCACTGAGAAGTGAATATTAATTAGCCCAGAAACTCTGAATACCCAAGGCACAATTAGCATAACAAATGACTCCCATGAAGAAGTAAGGCTAGGGTCCTGATCCTGGAAAGTCTTGATCTAGCATTGGAGGGGAGTATCAGGACAGAGAAAAAGGAGAGAGGTGATTGGAGAATGGGTGGAGAGAAGAAGGTTTATGGGACATATGGAGAGGGGGGAACTGGGAAAGGGGAAATCATTTGGAATGTAAACAAAGAATATAGAAAATAAAAATATATAATAAAAAAACAGCAACAGATAGTTTCACAAAAGAACAAAGGGGAGAAATAGACAGTTTCCAACACTATCCTCCAAAAAGAGGCAGTGAAATCACTTCCTAAAACATACTGTGTGGTCAGCATTATGTTAATAACAAGATAATATAGTTATATTACAGGGAAGAGAAGCTGCAGACCAATACAAGAATTTAAGTTCAAAATCCTCAGCACAATGAGTAAATAAAAATCAACCAATGCCATCCATAGAATCAGGATACTAAAGAAGAAATATATGATCGTATCAACTTGCACAAAGACACTTGACAAAGCTTCACATCCATAAGTTTTGTTTTTTAAGTCTTAGCAAATTACAGAATGGAATGACCTCAATTTGATAAAGTCAATTTATACCAAAACTAAAATAGCATATACCTAACTATAACACTCTCTCCCTAAGCTTGGGACAGCTGTGGATAGATATGCATATTTGTATGAACATTTCTGGATTTATGGGCATACATGGATTCATAGACATACAAATAATTGTTGTTCTATCATCTGAACAGGTCTAAAATGACTAATACATAAGCAATGGTGAGCACAGAGAGAGCCCTTGTCTAGGATCCTTTAGAAGTAACTGCTTCTAGGAGGGGTCAAGGGATACATAGGGGAGCCAGGAAAACTTTCTAGTACTAAAAGCAAAGAAGGACTTTAAAAAATAATGGAATAGCAGCCAACTGAAAAATCAACTAGGGGCCACACTATAAAAGTTTGAGCAAGCAAACAAATTAAATAACAAATCATATTGTGTTATAAACTAATATTAATAAATGGGTGGAGCCCACAGCAGTGGTAGAGTGGTTAAATGGGTTGGATACAGACAAATCTTTCTTCATCTGTGGAAACTCCAAGGAATATGTACTGATCCTGTGCCATTCAAAGAAGCATAATTCCTTTCATTCAGTGGGGGATACACATGGAGACTTCCCTCTGAGACTTCAGCAGGGAAGAGGATCCCATCCAGTGCTCACACAAATCTCTGAAATGGGGCCTGTTTACTCTCACTTCACAGAAAAGGAAAGCGAGGGAAGATGCTTTCCTGAGGATGCCAGGCAAAGCTGTGATTACAGCCAGAGCCACACAGTTGCCAACTCTGTGCTTCTAACTGCCCTCCATAAAGCCCGTGTTACATGGTTCAATGCTACATGGTGGCACACTAAATCGTTGTCATGTGGAGTGGTCTAAAAGTCTTAATCATAGTCATACCACCAAAGACAATCTCAGGAGCCAAAAGCCCTAGACCAGATGACCCTTCCTTTCTCTTCTCTCTCCTCTCCTCCTCTCTCCTCTCTTCTCCTCTCCTCTCCTATTCTTTTCCCTCCACTTCCCTTACTTCCCCATTCCATTCCCCTCCTGTCCTTCCTTTCCACCTCTCTCCTTTCTTTTTTTCCTCTCTTCCTCTCTCTCCCTCTCTCCCTCCCCCCTCCCACTCAACTACTCTATATTTGACAGTATATGCACTCCCCCATTATCCCCAGAGAGGAGCTAATACTAAAGCTTCTGGAATCTACTGAGAGAGGACATTCCAAGCACAAGCTGGCAAACATGTTGCCAAGCAGACACCAGCTCAGCTCTCCCAGGAGCCCCCCTTATAGGACACCCCCTTGGCAGGACACCCCCTTTGCAGCCTCCCCTTTAGGTGAGAAGCTCTTGTGTCACTCTGAAAGAGAGTAAGCTTGTGCTACTTGCCAGTGTCAACACCCAAGCTGTTAGGTTTCAAACACAGGACAAATGTCTAACTGACCCTGGCCACCAGGTTCTTCCAGCATGGCTTAGTCCCCACCTGTAACAGCATCACCCCTCCTGGCATATTCTACTCTACCTTGACCTCTGCAGCCCAGGGACTTGACCACTTTCCCCCAGTTGCTCTTTCGTATGTAATCCAACCATTTTGACTAAGCCTGCCCTTTTACCCCTTTTACCAATTTTCCCCTTTGGCCTTTTGGTTTCCTGGCCCTCGCTTCCCCTCTCTCCTTTCATGGCTCAGATCAGAGTCATGGTTACTCTGGACCCTCCCAGGCATGTTTGCCTCTGCTCTCCTCATAGGTACAGTAATCTTCTCCTCCACCGTACCTAGGTTGAACAGTCATGTCCTCCTTCTTATTTCTTTTTGGCCAGTGTCAAAATAAATAAATAAATAAATAAATAAATAAATAAATAAATAAAGCTCTCATCTTAAAGGGGACAAGAGATGGTTTATTATGGAGTCATTTTGAATAGCCATCATCCAGGAACATGGATTTAGATTACTTCCAATGTAGCAGGAGTTTCCTGGGGTTTTTATACTTTTACATAACAAAGAAAGTAATATATCAAATCAAGTTTGAAATATATTGGTGGGGACATTAGAGAGGCAGGCACAGAGAGATTTGACTTTTCTGTAAGCCTAAGATGTTATCTGATGAAATTCTTTGTTTTGGAGGGGTTGGCAGAAGCCAGCTGTTGTGGTTAGGGTCACTATTGCTATGATGAAACACCATGACCAAAAGCAAATTGGGGAGAAATGGGGTTGTTTGGCTTGTACTCTCTTATTGCTGTTTATCCTTAGAAAAAGTCAGGGCAGGAACTCAAACATCACAGGAACCTGGAGACAGGAACAAATGCAGAAGCCATGGAGGGGGGCTGCTTACTGGCTTGCTCTTCTGCCTTGCTTTGCCGGCTTTCTTATAGAACCCAGGACCACCAGCTCAGGGATAGCACCATCAACCAGGGGCTGTGCTACCCTGCCCTCCAATCAAACATTAATTAAAAAAAAAAAAAGTCCTGCAAAGCTTGCCTACAGCCTGATCTCATGTAGGCACTTTCTTGATAAGGGTCCCTCCTCTCAAATAACTTTAGCTTTGTGGAGCTGACTTAAAACTAGACAGCACACTAGTGGTCTGCTAAGTTAATAGATTCCAAACAAAAGGCTTTTATCTATTGTCACAAGATCTTAGTTCTGACGCAGAAGTGGGCATGGAATGGTTGTTCCAGGGGGCCCAATATGAAGTACTTAGCCTCTAGACCTGCAACATTCCAACCTGTCTTCAGAGCTGAAATTCTAATCAGCCAATCAGTCTCTTCGGATTCCTCCTAGGAATTTTCATTTAAAGCCTGATGTAGCATCTTTTCAAAAGTTTTCATTCTCACTAGGTACTGATCTAACCCACATACTGAGGAGAATGAGACAGATTGCACTTTCTTTAAGAACATCATCAAAGGCTGCCATTGTGTTCATGTGTGACTACTAGATCAGAAGGTCCCGAAGGATGTCTGGGAGTAGAGGACAGTCTTATCAACAAGCTTTGTTAGCATGCCTCAGAGACAGAGGATCCTGCTGAAGACCTCAGAAAATAACAGAAATCTAGACTAAGTGACAAAGGCATGAGTGAGTAACTTGTTCTAGAAAAATGAAGGAAGAGAAGCAACCAGTGGCCATGTGAGCTCAAAGGACCTAAGAAGGCTCCCTTGGGCTTTGACTGTACCTGAGAATAAGTGATCACAGGTAAAAAAAAAAAAACCCAAAACCCAGGATGTTGTTCCTCCTGGGCCAAGTGAGAAGCAGAAGTCAGTCAACCTAGGACCTAAATCTGCATGGGGTAGGGTGTGTAGGTTTCCCTTTACCTTGTGGGTCATGGGTTCAGAAGACTATGAATATGATGGAGAGAACTTCCGGGAGTCAGCTTCAGAGAGCCATTTTATTTTATTGTTCCAAGGATAAGGTATATAAGGACTCCTTGGTTTGCACGAAAGACTGATTGGTCACAACATAGCATCAAATTAGCATACAGGTAGAAGAAAGAGCAGAACTTACTGCTGAATCATGTAGCATTTGCAGGAAGCTCTGAGTGGGGTCATCCTCAAAACAGGGTCAGGCATTTGTGCTCAGAAACCCAATCCAATTTAGGTCACATGGAGAAGAGAAAGTCCCAAAGTAAAGGGAGTCCTCCATTTTATGCAGAGCTCAGAGAGCTATCCAGACATAGTGGTCTGTGACCCTAAGGGCAGGGCCTTCAAACAAGGTGGATAGGTCAGTCCATGCTTGAGTACTTAGAGCACAGTCCAGGTCAAAGATCATGGAGGAAAGCTGACAGAGGTTCAGGTCTTAAATCCCCACTTATCCATCCCAAGCAGATTTGACACCTCTGATAGACACCACGTGGGGTGGGGGAAGCTCTGCCCCTGAGCAGCTGCTCAGCAAGGCCCAAAAACACACAGTGGGTCAGAGAGCTCACACCAGCCTCCCAAGCCCTCCCTTCCTCCCACAAACATATCAAGCCTCTGAAACCCACTGTGCAAAAATCCCATCCAAAGAGCAGACAAACTAATTCCAAGAAAGATTCCCACTGGTGGTGGTGATAATGGTGGTGGTGGTGGTGGTAGTGGTGGTGGTGGTGGTAGTAAAGGGTGGTAGCTCCCTTCCCTTTCCTTTTCCTAGGCCCTCCCGTATACCCCTCCCTACTCTCCTTCAAATTCATGACCTCTTTTTTCACTAATTATTATTGCATGTGAATATATGTAAATATATTCCCTCTGTTGCCTCCTTTCTCCTGTTGACCTGGCAATGTGCCATAGCCTTTCCTGGATCAGTTCAACTCCTTAGAGCCTTCCCATACCCCCATTAAGCCCAGTGAGAAGTAGATGGTAAATACCCAGCTTGGGAGTCTAGTCATTCAGATGGCCATTCGCTTTTGTAGCAGCAATATAAAACAAGCAGGATTTTCCACTTCTCATAGCTGATATTTTTTTGTCACATTGAATGCTATTGAAATCTTTCAGCCCAATAGTAAAAAATGTAATGTAGATCTGTACATAAGCCCCAACCATCAAACTGCTGGCTCGCATGCTACCATACCCTGTCCATCACCAGTGACAAGTTTGTCAATGCCCAGAGCACACGCCCTAATGAAGAGACAGACTACTCTCAAGACCCCACTCACTGTCAAAGGAAGGAAAGCTGCCAAGTCAAAGGCGTCAGCACCCCAGCCAGTGGATTCCCATGTGGCTGAGAGGTAATAACTGGGTCTCCGGTCTTCATTTCAGATGTGCTTACCAGACAGAAGACTGCATATGCTCATTAAAACATCCATTTTCAAAATTGCTTTGGTTGGCCCTATAACAATGCAATGTGGTATGCTGGCTATTAACTTCTTCTTAATAAATGCACCGTGGATATGATGTCTCTCTCAGCATGCTATCATGGGGAAGAGCAGTTCCAGAAGATGCTCTGATGAACAAAGGTCACCCATCATCCTTAGGCTAATGCCTTGAGAGGTTTTAGAGATTGCCAAGTTTCCACTGCAAACTTAGGGTTGGGGCTGGAGAGATGGTTACTGCTGTTATTGCAGGGAACCTAAGTTCAGGGTCCAGGACCCATGGTGATTTACAAGTGTCTGTAACATCAGGTGATCTAATGTCGTCTTCTGAACTCTGAAGAATCCAGACACACATGTGTTGCACATACACACATACAGGCAAATATATATACACATAAAATAAAAAAAAGATAAAAATGAACTGGGTAGGGGCTGGAGAGATGACTCAGCGGTTAAGAGCACTGACTGCTCTTCTACGGGTCCTGAGTTCAATTCCCAGAAACCAGATGGTGGCTCACAACCATCTGCAATGGGGTCTGATGTCCTCTTCTGGTGTGTGTGAAAACATCTACAGTGCACTCATATAAATGAAATAAATAAATCTTTTTTTTTAAAGTTTTTTAAAAAAAAGATCTTGGTCATAGATTTATCTCAAGTTAATTTTTTTAAATTAATTTTTTATTTGATATATTTCTTATTTACATTTCAAATGATTTCCCCTTTCCTGGATCCCTCCCTCCCCGAAAGTCCCATAAGCCCTCTTTCCTCCCCCTGTTCCCCCACTTCCATGTTCTGATATTCCCCTACACTGCTGCACTGAGCCTTTCCAGAACCAGGGGCCACTCCTTCCTTCTTCTTGGATATCATTTGATATGTTAATTGTGTCTTGGGTATTACAAGCTTCTAGGTTAATATACACTTATCAGTGAGTGCATACCATGAGTGTTCTTATGAGACTGGGTTACCTCACTTAGGATGATGTCTTCTAGCTCCACCCATTTGCCTAAGAATTTCATGAATTCATTGTTTCTAATGGTTGAATAGTACTCCATTGTGTATATACACCAAATTTTTTGTATCCATTCCTACTTTGAGGGACATCTGGGTTCTTTCCAGCTTCTGGCTATTATAAATAGGGCTGCTATGAACATAGCGGAGCATGTATCCTTATTACATGCTGGGGAATCCTCTGGGTATATGGCCAGGAGTAGTATAGCAGGGTCCACCAGAAGTGTCTTGCCCAGTTTTCTGAGGAACGGCCAGACTGATTTCCAGAATGGTTGTACCAGCTTGCAATTCCACCAGCAGTGGAGAAGTGTTCCTCTTTCTCCACATCCTCACCAACACCTGCTGTCTCCTGAGTTTTTAATCTTAGCCATTCAGACTGGTGTGAGGTGAAATCCCAGGGTTATTTTGATTTGCATTTCCCTAATGACTAATGACGTTGAACATTTCTTAAGGTGCTTCTCAGTCATTCAAAATTTTTTTTCAGGTGAAAATTCTTTGTTTAGCTCTGTACCCCATTTTTAATAGGGTTATTTGGCTCTCTGGAGTCTAACTTCTTGAGTTCTTTGTACATATTGGATATTAGCTGTCTGTTGGATGTAGGGTTGGTAAAGATCTTTTCATAGTTTGTTGGTTGCCGTTTTGTCCTTTTGACAGTGTCCTTTGCCTTACAGAAGCTTTGTAATTTTATGAGGTCCCATTTGTCAATTCTTGATCTTAGAGCATAAGCTATTAGTGTTCTGTTCAGGAACTTTCCCCCTGTGCCCATGTCCTCAAGGGTCTTCCCCAGTTTCTTTTCTATTAGTTTTAGTGTGTCTGGCTTTATATGAAGGTCCTTGATCCACTTGGAGTTGAATTTAGTACAAAGAGATAAGAATGGATCAATTCGCATTCTTCTGCATGCTGACCACCAGTTGAACCAGCACCATTTGTTGAAAAAGCTACCTTTTTCCACTGGATGTTTTCAGCTCCTTTGTCAAAGATCAAGTGACCATAGGTGTGTGGGTTCATTTCTGGGTCTTCAGTCCTATTCCATTGATCCACCTGCCTGTCACTGTACCAATACCATGCAGTTTTTAACACTATTGCTCTGTAGTATTGCTTGAGGTCGGGATACTGATTCCCCCAGAAGTTCTTCTACTGTTGAGAATAGTTTTAGCTATCCTGGATTTTTAGAATTGCTCTTTCTAACTCTATGAAGAACTGAGTTGGGATTTTGATGGAGATTGTGTTGAATCTGTATACTGCTTTTGGCAAGATGGCCATTTTAACTGTATTAATCCTGCCAATTCACGAGCATAGAAGATTTTTCCATTTTTTGAGGTCTTCTTCAATTTCCTTCTTCAGAAACCTGAAATTCTTGTCATACAGATCTTTCACTTGTTTGGTTAGAGTCACACCAAGATACTTTATATTGTTTGTGGCTATGGCAAAGGGTGTCATTTTCCTAATTTCTTTCTCAGCCTGCTTATTCTTTGAGTATAGGAGGGCTATTGATTTGCTTGAGTTGATTTTATAACCACTTTGCTGAAGTTGTTATCAGCTGTAGGAGTTCTCTGGTGGAGTTTTTTGGGTCACTTAAGTATACATACTATCACGTCATCTGCAAATAGTTAGAGTTTGACTTCTTCCTTTCCAATTTGTATTCCTTTGACCTCCTTATGTTGTCTAATTGCTCTAGCTAGCACCTCAAGTACTATATTGAAAAGATATGGAGAAAGGAGGCAGCCTTGTCTAGTCCCTGATTTTAGTGGGATTGCTTCAAATTTCTCTCCATTTAGTTTGATGTTGGCTACCGGTTTGCTGTATATTGCTTTTACTATGTTTAGTAAGACCTTGAATTTCTGTTCTTTCCAAGACTTTTAGCATGAAATGATGCTGAATTTTGTCAAATGACTTTTCAGCATGTAATGAAATGACCATGTGGTTTTTTCTTTGAGTTTGTTTACATAGTGGATTGCATTGATGGATTTCTGTATATTGAACCATCCCTGCATCCCTAGGATGAAGCCTACTTGATCATGGTGAATGATCTTTTTGATGTGTTCTTGGATTTGGTTGGAAAGAATTTTATTGAGTATTTTTGCATCAATGTTCATAAGGGAAATTGGTCTGAAGTACTCTTTCTTAGTTGGATCTTTGTGTGGTTTTGTTATCAGCATAATTGTGGCTTCATCGAATGAGTTGGGTAGTGTTCCTTCTGCTTCTATTTTGTGCAATAGTTTGAAGAGTATTGGTGTTAGGTCTTCTTTGAAGATCTGATATAATTCTGCACTAAAACCATCTGGTCCTGTGCTTTTTTTTTTTTTTGGTTGAAAGACTTTCTATGACACCTTCTATTTCTTTAGGGGTTATGGTAATGTTTAGATGATCTATTTGATCCTGATTTAATTTTGGTATTTGGTATCTGTCTAGGAAATTGCCCATTTCCTTCAGATTCTCCAGTTTTGTTGAGTATAGGCTTTTGTAGTAGGATTTGATGATTTTATGAATTTCCTCAGTTTCTGTTGTTATATCTCCCTATTCATTTCTAATTTTGTTAGTTTGGATACTGTTTATGTACCCTTTGGTTAGTTTGGTTAAGGGTTTATCTATCTTGTTGATTTTCTCAATGAACCAGCTCCTGGTTTTGTTGATTCTTTGTATGGTTCTCTTTGTTTCCACTTGATTGGTTTCAGCCCTGAGTTTGATGATTTCCTGTCTTCTACTCCTACTGGGTGAATTAGCTTCTTTTTGTTCCAGAGTTTTCAGATGTGCGATTAATCTGCTAGTGTATGCTCTCTCCAATTTCTTTTTGGAGGTACTTGGGGCTATAAGTTTTCCTCTTAGCACTGCTTTCATTGCGTTCCATAGACTTGGGTATGTTGTGCCTTAATTTTCATTAAATTCTAAAAAGTCTTTGATTTCTTTCTTTATTTCTTCTTTGGCCAAGGTATCATTGAGTAGGGTATTGTTCAGCCTCCATGTGTAAGTGGGATTTCTGTTTTTTTTATTTTTTTTTATTTTTTTATTTTTTTGCTATTGAAGACCACTCTTACTCCATAGTGATCTGATAGGAGGCATGGGATTAGTTTGAGCTTCTTATATTTGTTGAGGTCTCTCTTGTGACCAATTATATGGTTGATTTTGGAGAAGGTACCATGAGGTGCTGAGACAAAGGTACATTCTTTTGCTTTAGGATGAAATGTTCTGCATATATATATATATATATATATATATATGTTAAATCCAATTGGTTCAAAGCTTCAATTAGTTTCACTGTGTCCCTGTTTAGTTTCTGTTTTCCTGGTCCATTGAGGATAGTGGAGTGTTGAAGTCACCCACAATTATTGTGTTAGGTGCATTGTGTGTTTTGAGCTTTAGTAAAGATACTTTTACGAATGAAGGTGCCCTTGCATTTGGAGCATAGATATTCAGGATTGAGAGTTCTTGGTGGATTTTTCCTTTGACCAGAAAGAAGTGTCCTTTTGTGTCTCTTTTGATGACTTTAGGTTGAAAGTCAGTTTTATCTGATACTAGAATGGCTACTCCAGGTTGTTTCCTGACACCATTTGCTTGTAAAATTGTCTTCCAGCCTTTTACTCTAAGGTCATGTTTGTATTTGACACTGAGGTATGTTTCCTGTATGCAGCAAAATGTAGGGTCCTGTTTACGTATCCAGTCTGTTAGTCTATGTCTTTTTATTAGGGAATTGAGTCCATTGATGTTAAGAGATATTAAGGAATAGTGATTATTACTTCCTGTCCTTTTTGATGTTATTTTTATATTTGAGTGGTTATCTTCTTTTGGGTTTGATGAAAGAAGGTTACTCTCTTACTTTTTCCAGGGTGTAGTTTCCCTCCTTGTATTGGAGTTTTCCACCTATTATCCTTTGTAGGACTAGTTTTGTGGAAAGATATTGTGTAAATTTGGTTTTGTCATGGAATATCTTAGTTTTTCTATCTATGATGATTGAGAGTTTTGCTGGGTATAGTAGTCTTGGCTGACATTTGTGTTCTCTCAGAGTCTGCAGGAGATCTGCCCAGGATCTTCTAGCTTGCATGGTCTCTGGTGAAAAGTCTGGTGTAATTCTGATAGGTCTTCCTTTATATGTTACTTGGCCTTTTTCTCTTACTGCCTTTAATATTCTTTCTTTGTTTAGTACATTTTGAGTTTTGATTATTATGTGATGGGAGGTATTTCTATTCTGGTCCAGTCTGTTTGGAGTTCTGTAGGCTTCTTGTATATTCATAGGCATCTCTCTCTTTAGGATAGGGAAGTTTTCTTCCATAAATTTGCTGGCCCTTTAAGTTGCAAATCTTCACTCTCATCTATACCTATAATCCTTAGGTTTGGTCTTCTCATTGTGTCCTGGATTTCCTGGATGTTTTTGGTTACAAGCTTTTTGCACTTTGCATTTTCTTTGACTGTTGAGTCCATGGTTTCTATGGTATCTTCGGCATCTGAGATTCTTTCTTCTATCTCTTGTATTCTGTTGTTGATATTTGCATCTATGGCCCCTGATTTCTTCCCAAGGTTTTCTATTTCCAAAGTTGTCTTCCTTTGTGATTTCTTAGTTGTTTCTACTTCTGATTTTAGATCCTGGATGGTTTTGCTCAGTTCCTTCACTTGCTTGTTTGTGTTTTCCTGTAATTCTTTAAGAGATTTTCGTGTTTCCTCTTTCATGACTTCTGACTGTTGACTCAATTTCTCCTGCATTTCTTTAAGTGATTTTTGTATTTCCTCTCTATTGGCTTCTATCTGTTGACCCATATTCTCCTGAATTTAAGTGATTTTTGTGTTTCCATTGTAAGGGCTTCTAACTTTTTCATGTTTCCCTGTATTTCTTTAAGAGATTTATTTATGTCCTTTTTGTGTTCCTCTGACAGCATCATGACCAGTGATTTTAAATCCAAATCTTGTTTTTCTGGTTTATGGGGTATCCAGGACTTGCTATTGTTGGAGAAATGGGTTCGGCTGCTGCCATATTGCCTTGATTTCTGTTAGTAATGTCCCTACATTTGCCTTTTGCCATCTTGTTATCTCTGGCTTAGTTGTTCTTATTGTCACTGGCTGGTGTTTAAACCTCCTTGAGTCTGTAAGGCTATTTCCGCACCACTGGATGACTGGATTTCCCCTAGCACAAATTGCTGATGTGCTGCCCTCCTCTTGAGTGCCCTTGGAGCCCTGGTGTGTCTTGCCCCAAGAAATGCTATACTTGTGTTGTCTCTGTGAACCTTGTGCTGCCTGTCTGCTCCATTAGGGAGTGAAGATGGCGGATGCTGCAGGACCTTTTCCAATTGCTGATCACTCTGTAGGGCAAACGACTCCTGACAGTGTTGGCACACAGGTGGCCTGCAGAGCTGCCCAGGCCCTGCATGCAGGCAAAGCCTGACAGGCTGAGACCCAAGCGATGTTAGCTTCAGGCTGTCTGCATACCTGGCAGTGTCTGTTAAATCTCTCTGGCATCTTCAAGCTAATTTTTATTTGCCCCATTCTTGGGTCTTGTATTTGTGTGGGTTTCTTTGGTTTTGTTTTCCAAGAAGTTCTAATATAGTCTAGGTTGACCTCAAACTTTCTAGACACCAGTGAATGGTCTTAAATATGTGATCCTCTGCCTCTACCTCCCAAGCCCTGGGATGACAAGCATGTGTCACCATGCATCTCCATGCATGCTAGGAATGAACTGAGGTATCTCTCCAGCCCTGCGTGTTTTCTTATATATTTGAATTCATCTCCCAGTGGAAAGACCATTCAAATGCACTTCCTCCAACAAGCTCATCAACATCTATGGGCCTCACCCCACCTGCCCATATTGCTAGTAGTAGCCCCCCTGATGCTTATGGAAGTTGAACATCTGCCTTGTTAGTCAGTGACTTCTCCTTGAGATATGATGTTCCTGGCCAGTTGAGATACCTCAGCAATTTCTCCATGGAACTCTGTTGCTTGTCTGCATCTCAGGAGCAGTGATTTCATCAGATATTCAAGAAATTCAGAGCCTAGGATTCTCTCTCTCTTTCTGACACACACACACACACACACACACACACACACACACACCTCATTTAATTTTAAAGGCACAATTTTCCTCCCTGACTTAGTTCTTCTACTTCTAGAAACAGACCCCAAGGAAATATGGTCCCCAAAATGCATGCATAATAATGTTCATCACAACGCTGATTAAGTACTAAAAATTGGAAACAATTTAAATGTCTGGGAATATGGCATGAATACATAATTCATCTTTAATGATAAGCTATATAGCCATTAAATAATATATGCCATCATTAGATATATATTAATAACATATTAATGCATACAGTTAGGTGGAAAAAATATTGCAGTGGAGTGAATTCACAAGGCTTTCTTTCCCTAGGGCCTTGGATGCTCACTCAAGGAAAGTCTCAGCACTGCCACCAACTCTGGTGTTCTGTGCTGCCTACCCAATCACTGTTTTCAGGCAAGTACTTGTCTTGGCCATCAGCCTTGTCATTCTAGGAGCCAGGTATGCATCAAAAACCTCACAAAGGCCACAGCACCTCCCACCCCCGTGTACCCAAAAGAAGCACTGAACCTCACTATGGGAACTGGTTTCTCCAATGGCTGCCACTAGAACTTGAAACAAAACAGATTTAGGAGCCAATCTCCTATGGGGCAAAATGTGACCTATAATAAAGACAAGAAACTCTTCTGTGGAGAGCCATTCCTTCTGTCCTTGGTAGCCATGCACAGACAGCTATGTTTGCTCTGGAAGTTCTCCATAGTTCAATAAGAGATCGTCTTCTCCTTTTCACTGTTCCCTGAGAATACACACTACAGAAAATCCTTAGGAGAAAGACACAAAACCTAAACCTAGCCTGAATAGTACATGTTTCTTGTCATGACTCATTTTGATTTTGATTGTCACTTGATTATATTACATAAGCTTAAACCCTAATTGAGATTACATCTCCACATGGATAGGGAAGACCTACCTTGAGTGTATGCAGCACCATCTCATGAGCTGGGGTCTCAGCCGGGATACATTTGTTCTAGCTTATAATGGTTTTTGTCAGGTATTGGGATCCAGTGATGAAAAGAAGACTTGTTAATTTTAAGGTACCTTAAGTTTATTTTCTAGTTTTCCACTTATGGTTTTAACGACCCCATGAAGAACAGCCAACTGTAAAGCTAGAGGGAACACAAACTATAAGACTGCCCTCGTGTCTGACACCAGCAAAACATTTGGGGGGGATACCCCAAAAACACCTTTGCCTTTGCTAAGCCTCTTGAAGAGTCACAGATCTCACAGAACTCATAGATGCTGCTAAACTCTGGGTTACAGGGAAGGATATATTTTAAATTCAGCCACTGGAAGAGGCTGTTGCAGGAAATCAGAGAAAAGAGAAAATGTGGAGTTCTTCTCACCTCTTGCTTTGGGAGTGAGGGACAGTATTGTTTTCCTGGCTCTAGTAGTTAAGATAATGTGTGGAAAGTATTACTAAAAACAGTTGTCCGTGCAAGTGTAATAGTTTGAATGAAAATGTCCCCCATAGGCTCTTTAGAGAATGGGTTTGTTGAAGTAAGTGTGACCTTGTTAGAGGAAGTGTATCACTGGGGTTTGGGCTTTGAGGTTCTAAATGCTCACACCAGGCCCAGTGTCGCTGTGTCTTCCTGCTGCCTGCCAATCCAGATGTAGAAGTCTCAGCTCCTTCTCCAGCACCATGTCTGCATGCCACCATGTTTCCTGCCATGACAGTGGACTAAATCTCTAAACTGTAAACAAGACCCAATTAAATGTTTTCCTTATAAGAGTTGCTGTGGTCATGGTGTCTCTTCACAGCAATAGAAACCCTATGACAGCAAGTCTTCCTGTCTAGAGCCTTTACTGGAGTTTCAGCTTGGGAATACAACTTGAACTATCAAATCCAAGAAGCTACTTGGTTTCCAGCCCTTTCAAAGGTGAAATGATGCCACATGACCCAAAGTTTTTTATGTCAATCAGAGGAAACCCAACATTTCAGTTTCTGGTTGACATAAAAAAGCTGGACACTGAATGAAAGCATGCATGTTTCAAAGGCTTAGAGTTGACTGCCTAGAGTTTGAAGGCAAAGGCCAGACCTCTTATGGTTAAATTCCTCACAACAGAATCTCCACCCCAAGTAGTCTATGTTGCCTTCAAGTCTCTGATATATCAAGTCTCAATTTCTGCCAGAGCCCTATTGTTTTCATAATTTCCATTTCCTTCAGGTCTTCATGGCCTTTGGGTCTCCATGGCCCTCCTGGTCTTCGTTCCCTTCTTGTCTTTATTGCTTTTATTACCATCTTATTGCCTATAGAAAGGCCTGCATGCCTTTTAAATCTTTCCTATTATCTTTAAGACCAGGTTACTCATAAAGAAGAATGAAATTCTATTGTTTTTCAATGAAATAGATGAATCTGGAAGAAAGATATAAGCCAGACAGAGGAAGACACACACTATACAATAATATTCCTCATATGTAAAATGTTTTGTTTTGTGTTGTGTTTTTAAGACAGTCTTACTAGGTTGTCATCCTGCCCAGCATCTTCAGTGTCATAATTACAGTCACATGCCTCTATACATAACTCATATGCAGAAGTTAAACATAATCTGATAATACAATAGAGATTAATAGAAATTAGGAAGACCTTGGAAAGAACAGGAACTCAAGGCCTATAACTAAACATAGTAAAAGCAATATACAGCAAACCGGTAGCCAGCATCAAACTAAATGGAGAGAAACTTGAAGCAATCCCACTAAAATCATGGACTAGACAGGGCTTCCCCCTTTCTCCTTATCTTTAAATATTGTACTTGAAGTACTAGCTCAGGCAATTAGACAACATAAGGAGGTCAAAGGGATACAAATGGGAAAGAAAGAAGTCAAATTATCATTATTGGCAGATAATATGATAGTCTACCTAAGTGACCCAAAAAACTCCACTAGAGACCTCTTACAGCTGATAAACAACTTCAGCAAAGTGGCAGGTTATAAAATCAACTCAAGCAAATCAGTAGCCTTCCTATACTCAAAGGATAAGCAGGCTGAGAAAGAAATTATGGAAATGACACCCTTCACAATACCCACAAACAATATAAAGTATCTTGGGGTGACTCTTATGAAACATGTGAAAGATCTGTATGACAAGAACTTCAAGACTCTGAAGAAGGAAATGGAAGAAGACCTCAAAAAATGGAAAAACCTCCCATGCTCATAGATCGGTAGAATCAATATAGTTAAAATGGCCATTTTGCCAAAAGCAATATACAGATTCAATGCAATACCCATCCAAATCCCAACACAATTCTTCATAGAGTTATAAAGAGCAATTATTAAATTCATCTGGAATAACAAAAAACCAAGGATAGCTAAAACTATTCTCAACAACAAAAGAAATTCTGGGGGAATCAGTATCCGTGACCTCAAGCAATACTACAGAGCTATAGCGTTAAAAACTGCATGGTATTGGTACAGTGGCAGGCAGGCAGATCAGTGGAACAGGATTGAAGATCCAGAAATGAACCCACACACCTATGGCCACTTGATCCTCGACAAAGGGGCCGAAAACATCCAATGGAAAAAAGATAGCCTTTTCAACAAATGGTGCTGGTTCAACTGGAGGTCAGCATGCAGAAGCATATGAATTGATCCATCTTTGTCTCCTTGTACTAAGCTCAGCTCCAAATGGATCAAGTACATCCACATAAAGCCAGACACTCTGAAGCTAATAGAAAAGAAACTGGGGAAGACCCTTGAGAACATTGGTACAGGCAGAAAGTTCCTGAACAGAACATCAATAGCATATGCTCTAAGATCAAGAACTAACAAATGGGACCTCATAAAATTACAAAGTTTATGTAAGGCAAAGGACACCATCCAAAGGACAAATCGGCAACCAACAAATTGGGAAAGGATCTTCACCAATACTACATCTGACAGAGGGTTAATATCTAATATATACAAAGAACTCAAGAAGTTAGACCCCAGAAAACCAAATAACCCTATTAAAAAATGGGGTACAGAGCTAAATAAAGAATTTCCACCTGAGGAATATCAAATGGTTGAGAAGCACCTAAGGAAATGTTCAACATCATTAGTCATCAGGGAAATGCAAATCAAAACAACCCTGAGATTTCACCTCACACCAGTCAGAATGGCTAAGATTAAAAACTCAGGAGACCCTTTAAGAAGCAACCAGAGGGGAGCGGTGGCAGCAGCAGCAACAGCAGCAGCCGCTGTTCGAGAGGAAGGGCCATCAGCAGTAGAACCAAGCTGACAGGGTCCAGCAGACCCTGCGCCCACGACCACTGGCCATCGCTGGCCAGCTGGGCTGCAAGCAGCGGCGGATTTACGGTGCCTTTCACCACACAGAAGCCACATCAGAACTCTGCCTCCCGCCAGTCAGTTACAAGGCCTCCATATTGGTTCTCGGATGCCAGAGAAATCAGACAGACTGAGGTACGCAAATACAACCTGAGACCAACATCGCAGGGGTCTAAGCCCGGCAGGCATTGGCCTGCACCCAGGCACTGAGCTGGTGGGGGGGTGGGGGGCGCCACCGGTGTGCAAACCCGGCCAGGAGGTTGTTTGCCCGGGCCAGCGTGCACACCCCCGCCATTTTGCCTACAGGAAGTCAGAGAGTCTTAGCAGGCAAAACCAAACCGGCTAACAGGCATAGCCCGAGGCGGACATAGCAGGGGTCTCAGACAGTCAGGCCCTGGAATGCCCCCAGGCCTTGGGCTGCTCGGTGGGCCATCTGTGTGCCGACCCGGCCAGGAGGTTGTTAGCCCAGGCCGGCGCGTGCTCACACGAGCACTGCCGCCATTTTGCCTACAGGAAGCCAGAGAGTCCTAGCGGGCAAAACCAGCTAACAGGCTAGCCTGAGGCGGATATAGCTGGGGTCTAAGACGGTCAGGTCCTGGACAGGCCCTGGGCTGCTCAGTGGGCCATCTGTGTGCCGACCCGGCCAGGAGGTTGGTAGCCCAGCAGACTCTCCAGGCACTCTCAGGGAGCATGCGCACTCCGCCATCCTGGCCACCTGACAGACCCAATTAACACTCATAGCTGAGGGGAACTTTGCTCGGACATTGGCCTGCCAGGCTTTTGCCTAGACTCAGGGCCTGAGTAGCAAGGCTAGCCTTGTGTGCACCAACCCGATTGGGAGTTCCGCTGGCCAGCAGAGTGATCAGCACACAGAAAAGGTACCCGCAGCATACACCCTCAGCACTCCCTGAAGGAGCAAACAGGCACCATCTGGTTCACAGACACAATCTGGGGCAAAACACATTAGGGCTGCAAAAGCACCCAAGAGGAGGACAGCACATCAGCAATCTGTAACAGGGGAATCCCTGACATCCAGTGTTGCAGAAATAGCCCTAGAGCCTCTTAGGAGGCTGAAACACCAGCCAGAGACAAGACCGACTAGCTCCAGAGAACAAGATGGCAAAGGGCAAACGCAGGAACACTACTAACAGAAATCTAGGCTATATGGCAGCATCTGAACCAAACTCTCCAACACCAGCAAGTCCTGGTTATGCCAACACACCAGAGAAACAAAATTTGGATTTAAAATCACTGTTCATGATGCTGCTAGAAGAACACAAAAAGGACATGAATGAATCTCTTAAAGAAATACAGGGGAACATGAATAAGCTAGAAACCCGTATAATGGAAACAAAAATCTCTTAAAGAAATGCAGGAGAATAAGGCCCAAGAGATAGAAGCCAATAAAGAAGAAAGGCAAAAAAAACTTAAAGAAATGCAGGAGAACTTGAGTCAACAGGCAGAAGTCATGAAAGAGGAAACACAAAAATCTCTTAAAGAATTACAGGAAAATACAAACAAACAAATGGTGGAACTGAGCAAAACCATCCTGGATCTAAAAACAGAAGTAGAAACAACTAAGAAATCACAAAGGGAGACAACTTTGGAGATAGAAAACCTTGAGAAGAAATCAGGGGCCATAGATGCAAATATAAACAACAGAATACAAGAGATGGAAGAAAGAATCTCAGATGCTAAAGATACCATAGAAACCATTGAATCAACTGTCAAAGAAAATGCAAAATGCAAAAAGCTTGTATCCCAGAACATCCAGGAAATTCAGGATACAATGAGAAGACCAAACCTAAGGATTATAGGTATAGATGAGAGTGAAGATTTACAACAGAAAGGGCCAGCAAATATCTTCAACAAAATTATGGAAGAAAACTTTCCTAACTTAAAGAGAGAGATGGCTATGAATATACAAGAAGCCTACAGAACTCCAAACAGACTGGACCTGAGCAGAAATACCTCCCATCACATAATAATCAAAACCCCAAAGGCACTAAACAAAGAAAGAATATTAAAGGCAGTAAGAGAAAAAGGCCAAGTAACATATAAAGGAAGACCTATCAGAATCACACCAGACTTCTCACCAGAGACCATGAAAGCTAGAAGATCCTGGGCAGATCTCATGCAGACTCTAAGAGAACACAAATGTCAGCCAAGACTACTATACCCAGCAAAACTCTCATTCACCATAGATGGAGAAACCAAGATATTCCATGACAAAACCAAATTTACACAATATCTTTCCACAAACCCAGCTCTTCAAAGAATAATAGGAGGAAAACTCCAATACAAGGAGGGAAACTACACCCTGGAAAAAGCAAGATAGTTACCTTCCTTCATCAAACCCAAAAGAAGATAACGACTCAAATATAAAAAGAACATCAAAAATGACAGGAAGTAATAATCACTATTCCTTAACATCTCTTAACATTAATGGTCTCAATTCCCCAATAAAAAGACATAGACTAACAGACTGGATAAGGAAACAGGACCCTACAATTTGCTGCATACAGGAGACACACCTCAGGGTCAAAGATAAAAACTACCTTAGAGTAAAAGGCTGGAAGACAATCTTACAAGCCAATGGTCACAGGAAACGAGAAGGAGTAGCCATTCTAATATCAGATAAAATTGATTTTCAACCTAAAGTCATCAAAAGAGACTCTGAGGGACACTTCTTGCTGGTCAAAGGAAAAATCCACCAAGAAGAACTTTCAATTCTGAACCTCTATGCGCCAAATGCAAGGACACCCTCATTCGTAAAAGAAACTTTACTAAAGCTCAAAGCACACATGGCACCTAACACAATAATTATGGGGGACTTCAACACTCCACTCTCCTCAATGGACCGATCAGGAAAACAGAAACTAAACAGGGACACAGTAAAACTAATTGAAGCTTTGGACCAATTGGATTTGACTGATATTTATAGAACATTTCACCCTAAAGCAAAAGAATATACCTTTTTCTCAGCACCTCATGGTTCCTTCTCGAAAATCGACCATATAATTGGTCACAAGACAGACCTCAACAAATATAAGAAGATCGAACTTATCCCATGCCTCTTATCAAATCACTATGGAGTAAGAATGGTTTTCAATAGCAACAAAAACAACAGAAAGCCCACATACACATGGAGGCTGAACAATACTCTACTCAATGAAACCTTGGCCAAAGAAGAAATAAGGAAAGAAATCAGAGACTTTTTAGAATTTAATGAAAATGAAGGCACAACATACCCAAATCTTTGGGACACAATGAAAGCAGTGCTAAGAGGAAAACTCATAGCCCTGAGTGCCTCCAAAAAGAAAATGGAGAGAGCATACACTAGCAGCTTAACGACACACCTGAAAGTCCTGGAACAAAAAGAAGCCAATTCACCCAGGAGGAGTAGAAGACAGGAAATCATCAAACTCAGGGCTGAAATCAATCAATTGGAAACAAAGAGAACTGTACAAAGAATCAACGAATCCAGGAGCTGGTTCTTTGAGAAAATCAACAAGATAGATAAACCCTTAGCCAGACTGACCAAAGGGCACAGAGAAAGTATCCAAATTAACAAACTTAGAAATGAAAAGGGGGATATAACAACAGAAACTGAGGAAATCAAAAAATTATCAGATGCTACTACAAGAGCCTATACTCAACACAACTGGAGAATCTGGAGGAAATGGACAATTTCCTTGACAGATACCAAATACCAAAATTAAATCAGGACCAAATAGATCATCTAAACAGTCCCATAACCCCTAAAGAAATAGAAGGAGTCATAGAAAGTCTTCCAACCAAAATAAGCACAGGATCAGATGGTTTCAGTGCAGAATTCTATCAGACCTTCAAAGAAGACTTAACACCAATACTCTTCAAACTATTCCACAAAATAGAAACAGAAGGAACACTACCCAATTCCTTCTACGAAGCCACAATTACGCTGATACCAAAACCATACAAAGATCCAACAAAGAAAGAGAACTTCAGGCCAATTTCCTTTATGAACATCGATGCAAAACTACTCAATAAAATCCTTGCCAACCAAATCCAAGAACACATCAAAACGATCATCCACCATGATCAAGTAGGCTTTATCCCAGGAATGCAGGGTTGGTTCAATATACAGAAATCCATCAATGCAATCCACTACATAAACAAACTCAAAGAAAAGAACCACATGGTCATTTCATTGGATGCTGAAAAAACATTTGACAAAATTCAGCATCCTTTCATCCTTAAAGTCTTGGAAAGAACAGGAATTCAAGGCCCATACCTAAACATAGTAAAAGCAATATACAGCAAACCGGTAGCCAGCATCAAACTAAATGGAGAGAAACTTGAAGCAATCCCACTAAAATCAGGGACCAGACAAGGCTGCCCCCTTTCCCCTTATCTTTTCAATATTGTACTTGAGGTACTAGCTTGGGCAATTCGACAACATAAGGAGGTCAAAGGGATACAAATTGGAAAGGAAGAAGTCAAACTATCATTATTTGCAGATGACATGATAGTCTACCTAAGTGACCCAAAAAACTCCACTAGAGAACTCCTACAGCTGATAAACAACTTCAGCAAAGTGGCAGGTTATAAAATCAACTCAAGCAAATCAGTGGCCTTCTTATACTCAAAGGATAAGCAGGCTGAGAAAGAAATTAGGGAAATGACCCCCTTCACAATAGCCACAAACAGTATAAAGTATCTTGGGGTGACTCTTACCAAACATGTGAAAGATCTGTATGACAAGAACTTCAAGACCCTGAAGAAGGAAATGGAAGAAGACCTCAAAAAATGGGGAAACCTCCCATGCTCATGGATCGGCAGAATCAATATAGTTAAAATGGCCATTTTGCCAAAAGTAATATACAGATTCAATGCAATACCCATCAAAATCCCAACTCAATTCTTCACAGAGTTAGAAAGAGCAACTATCAAATTCATCTGGAATAACAAAAAACCCAGGATAGCTAAAACTATTCTCAGCAACAAAAGAAATTCTGGGGGTATCAGTATCCCTGACCTCAAGTAATACTACAGAGCAATAGTGTTAAAAACTGCGTGGTATTGGTACAGTGACAGGCAGGCAGATCAATGGAACAGGATTGAGGATCCAGAAATGAACCCACATACCTATGGCCACTTGATCCTCGACAAAGGGGCCGAAAACATCCAATGGAAAAAGGATAGCCTTTTCAACAAATGGTGCTGGTTCAACTGGAGGTCAGCATTCAGAAGAATGGAAATTGATCCATCCTTGTCTTCTTGTACTAAGCTCAACTCGAAATGGATCAAGGACTTCCACATAAATCCAGACACTCTGAAGCTAATAGAAAAGAAACTGGGGAAGACCCTTGAGGACATCGGTACAGGGAGAAAGTTTCTGAACAGAACACCAATAGCATATGCTCTAAGATCAAAAATTGACAAATGGGACCTCATAAAATTACAAGTTTCTGTACGGCAAAGGACACCATCAAAAGGACAAATTGGCAACCAACAAATTGGGAAAAGATCTTCATCAATCCTACATCAGATAGAGGACTAATATCCAATATATATAAAGAACTCAAGAAGTTAGACTCCAGAAAACCAAACAACCCTATTAAAAAATGGGGTACAGAGTTAAACAAAGAATTCTCACCTGAAGAACTTCGGATGGTTGAGAAGCATCTTAAAAAATGCTCAACCTCATTAGTCATTAGGGAAATGCAAATCAAAACAACCCTGAGGTTTCACCTTACACCAGTCAGAATGGCTAAGATTAAAAATTCAGGAGACAGCAGGTATTGGCGAGGATGTGGAGAAAGAGGAACACTCCTCCACTGCTGGTGGGGTTGCAAATTGGTACAACCACTCTGGAAATCAGTCTGGCGGTTCCTCCGAAAACTGGGCACCTCGCTTCCAGAAGATCCTGCTATACCACTCCAGGGCATATACCAGAGGATTCCCCACCATGTAATAAGGATACATGCTCTACTATGTTCATAGCAGCCCTATTTATAATTGCCAGATGCTGGAAAGAACCCAGGTATCCCTCAACAAATGAGTGGATGCAAAAAAATGTGGTATATCTATACAATGGAGTACTATTCAGCCATTAGAAACAATGAATTCATGAAATTCTTAGGCAAATGGATGGAGCTAGAGAACATCATACTAAGTGAGGTGACCCAGACTCAAAAGGTGACTCATGGTATGCACTCACTAATAAGTGGATATTAACCTAGAAAATTGGAATACCCAAAATATAATCCACACATCAAATGAGGTACAAGAAGAAAGGAGGAGTGGCCCCTTGTTCTGGAAAGACTCAGTGAAGCAGTATTTGGCAAAACCAGAACAGGGAAGTGGGAAGGGGTGGGTGGGAGGACAGGGGGAGAGAAGGGGGCTTATGGGACTTTCAGGGAGTGGGGGGCTAGAAAAGGGCAAATCATTTGAAATGCAAATAAATTATATTGAATAAAAAAAATTAAAAAAAAAAAGAAGCAACCAGAAACACACACACACACACACACACACACACACACACACACAAACCTCAGGAGACAGCAGGTATTGGCGAGGATGTGGAGAAAGATGAACACTCCTCCACTGCTGGTGGGGTTGCAAATTGGTACAACTACTCTGGAAATCAGTCTGGCGCTTCCTCAGAAAACTGGGCACATCACTTCCCGAAAGATCCTGCTATACCACTCCTGGGCATATACCCAGAGGATTCCCCACCATGTAATAAGGATATATGTTCCATGATGTTCATAACAGCCCTATTTATAATAACCAGAAGTTGGAAAGAACCCAGGTATTCCTCAACAGAAGAATAGATGCAAAAAAATGTGGTATATATACACAATGGAGTACTATTCAGCTATTAGAAACAATGAATTCATGAAATTCTTAGGCAAATGGATGGAGCTGGAAAACATCATACTAAGTGAGGTAACCCAGTCTCAAAAGATCAATCATGGTATGCACTCACTAATAAGTGGATATTAGCCTGGAAAACTGGAATACCCAAAACATAATCCACACATCAAATGAGGTACAAGAAGAACAAAGGAGTGGCCCCTTGTTCTGGGAAGACTCAGTGTAGCAGTATGAGGCAAAACCAGAACAGGGAATTGGGAAGGGGTGGTTGGGAGAACAGGGGGAGGGAAGGGGGCTTATGTGATTTCGGGGAGTGGGGGTCCAGAAAAGGGGAAATCATTTGAAATGTAAATAAAAATATATCCAATAAAAAAAACAATAAAAAAGTAGTTCACCATAAAAAAAAAAAAGAAATTGGGAAGACTATTAGGGAAAAATGGAGAAAGGTAGGTTGAATATAATCCATGTACAGTGTATACGGTTGTGAGGCATCACATTGAGTTCCATTAATATGCCCAATTAATATATATTATTAAAAGATTATTGACAGGCATAGTGGTGCATGTCTTTAATCACAGAAGTTAGGAGGTAGAGACAGGTAGCTGTCTATGTGCTCCAGGCCAGATTAGTCTACATAGGATACCTAGAAACATCCTGTTCCAAAAAATCTTTTGTGATTATTTTGGAGGGATGAGTTTTTGATTGTTTTTGTTGCAGTTCATTTATTTTATGTGTGTGAATGTTTTGCCTGCATGTGTGTGTGTGTGTACCACATGCATGTCTTGTGCCTATAGGAATCAGAAAATATCAGACCCCCTGGATCTGGAGTTACAGATGGTTATGAGCCACCATGTGAGGGTTGGGAGCTGAACCCAGTTTCTCTGCAAGAGGAACAAATGTTCTTAGTCATTGATCTATCTCTCCAGCCCATGCTGTAGTTTTGTTGTTATTGATGTTGTTTTTAAGACAGGGCCTTACTCTGTAGCCTTAGCTACATATTGAGTAATAGTCAAACAAGGTAATTACTATATACACTATCTCAAACTGTGATGTTTATGTTTGTTTGTTGTGGGAAGAACTTCCAGAGTTAACTTTGACTGACTTCTTGCTTGTGATTAATCATGAATAAGTCTGACGACATCTGTCTTTGTTTTTAATTAAGATGTGTGTTATAACCTGACAGCTTCCTCTGCTTATACCTATGTCCTTGAGAGACTGTCCTAGCCTGAAGAAAATGGCCTTAGTCAAACATAGAGTGCAGCAGTATAGGGGAATACCAGAACAGGGAAGTGGGAAGGGGTAGATGGGGGAACAGGGGGAGGGAAGAGGGCTTATGGGACTTTCGGGGAGTGGGGAGCCAGATAAGGGGAAATCATTTGAAATGTAAATAAAGAATATATCGAATTAAAAAAAAGAAAAAAATCATAGATACTATGTACCATAAACTTGCTATGTAAGGATTTGTGGTCATTGTTCATCTTCCTGAAAGTGGTTATGCTTTGTGTGGCTTGCCTTTAAAAGACACTGAGAAAATACACTTGCTCACTGGCATGGTATTGACCAGCAGTCCTCCCATATCTGTCTCTTGCTTCTTCTTTCTGCCTTTCCTATAATTATCCTCACTCCCCCCAGTTGTGGTTCCAATGTTGACTGACCAGCAGGCCCAATCAGTTTGTGATTGTGAAGTAGGGCCTTTCTATGTATCTTGGGATGGCTTCAAACTTTCATCCACTGGTAGATATTTAGATGGTCTCCACTAATCTCTCAATAATCTTGGAAAATAGCATGCTAATATACTTTCCTTTGGCTCTCCATCCAGCAGTGGAGTTGCTCAGTCAGAGGAATTAGTTTTTCATTTATTTTGTCTGTCTGTGTGAATGTGTGGGTATGCTCATTGTTACACAGCAAGCATCCTTCCCTGAATACAATGCTTTTTAATTCTTTGAGAATTTCATAGAATGTATTTTGATCATAGTCACTTTTCCTAACTCTTCCCAGGTCCACTCCCACCTCCTCAACCCCTCACGACTTCATATACTCTTTTTTAACCCATGGAGGCCAATTTATATAGCCCATCTATTCCTGGGTAGAGGCCAACCATTGGAGCATGACTAACCTTCCCAGGAGACACCCTTAAAAAACTCAATTCCCTCCCCCCCAAAACTTCAACTTTCCTTAGTTTCTGGGGTGATAAGCTACTTCTCCCTCCATGCTGGAGTATTGACTGAATCAGTTATGTTCAGGTCTTTCTCAGGCAAATACAGTTACTGTAACTCATGAGCACAGTGATCCTGTCAAGTCTAAAAGACACTATCTCTAGCCCTTCCCCACCTCTGACTCTTACAATCTTTCCACCTGTCTCCTGCAATGATCCCTGAGCCTTGGAGATGGGGGTGAAGTAGATGTCTCATTTGTCAGTGGTGGGTGTTTGTGTTACCTGCTGTGCACAGCCCCATATCAAGCCCTTTTACCCAACAAGCCATCTCTGCACCCATTAAACCAACCTGTCATCTGAGTTTTCTGAAGAATGTCAGTACCATCTTCTGGAATGATTTTATGTTCCCATCTGTGATGTGTAAACATTCCCATTTCTGTACACCCCCTCCAGTTCCTATTCCCTTCAGTCTTTTGGGTAAGAACTTTCCTAACCTGGCTAAGCTTCTATCTCTTAACAATTTGTACCTTTATTTCCCTGGTGATAATAACTACAATTTAAAGATGGTTGTCTCAAAATACTTGCTTAAAAGCTTAGTCACCAGTGTGACACTTTGTGGAGAGGATAGAATGCTTAGAAACTGGGATTATTAGAAGAATGGTCTTGAGTTGTGCCTTTGAAGGAAACATTGGAACCTCAGCTTTTTCCTCCCCCCTCTCTCTCCCTCCCTCCTTCCCTCCCTCTCCCTCTCCCTCTCCCTCCCCCCTCCTTCCCAACCACCATGAGGTGAACTCCCTCCTCTGTCACATATTCCCTTCATTTCTGTCTGTGCCCAAGACAATAGGAGCAAGTAACCATGGGTTAAAGCCTGTGAAACTGTAAGCAGAAGCAAACCTTTACTCTTTATAACTTGTGTATCTCAGGTAATTTGTCATAGTAGCAGAGTGAGCTGATGGACAGTAATGTTGAACATATTGTACATCTATGTACTGGTATGTCTTCTTTTGAAAGATACATATTAACATCTTTAGCACATTTACTAGTTAGATTATTATGGGTTTCACTGACTTAAAAACCAGCCCTTATGAGATACCAAATAATTTTCTGAATTATTTGTTCTTCCTACAAAATCATTTGAGATTGTGTTATAAATACCTTCCATTGGCATATGTGGAAAGTGATGTCCAGAGAGGATCAGCATCTTGCTCAGGGTCACACGGCTCCAAAAGGTTAAGTCTGAAAAGTATCCAGTTCTGGGCCTCCAGCAATAATACAGTACACTAGAATATAAAATCCATCCTACCAGGAGGTGGGGTTAAATGTTTGCTGCAGAACCCCTGCTATTAACACATACCTGAGATCTAATAGCTGCCACACAGAGATTTATTATAAACTAATTGAGAGGACTTGGTATATTTGAATGTCTATCAATTAATTTTGTATGCAGAGGGTCTGACATGTTGTATATTTAATGGGCAAATGAAGACATTAAGTTGTTTGACCAGGCAGACAACTCTATAACACAAAGGGAGTTTTTGAGGATGCATAAAAACAAATGCATTAGGATTGTGGGAAGGGACCAATGGACAGCAAAGTGTCCAGAGCCCTCTCTTTTGTTTCATCAAATAAGAGCTGGCAACTGAGTTTCTAAGGTGAGGATAGTTAAGATACAATAAAATAAATTTCTCATTAGGTTCTTGGGTGTACTGTCAGGTTCATTAATCAGTGCCTATAAGGCATAAGTCAAGAAAATCCAAGATTTTCAAAGATGAAAGTGACCTTGAAGGTCATTAAATTTAACTTTTTCATTTTGCATACGATTTCCATAAAAGAAGCCAAGATCTATGGCATCTAAGCAGCTGGTTTAATTTCTCATGTAAAAACTGCCAGCTCCCTTCCCCTGGAAATCCTGGTTGGGTGCATCCCACAGGATCTCCTCAACTTCTAGCTTCCCAGCAGTCTTCTTGTCCTTAACAAAACCATTCTCTTTCCTAACCCCATAGCATACAGCTCGTAGGGCTCCTTGGTCTTTCATTTCAGTGGATGAGTGTAGAACTTAATAGCACTGATTGAGTGAATGTTTCCAGGCTCTGTGCTTGGGTTACTGCAGCACACCCCAGGCTCATGTGCCTGGACTTGCCCACTCAAACACTTGCTGTAGCTTTATTCAATCTCTCTTTTTCCATCTGGGAAGGGGTCATCACAGTGGTTGAGATCATAAGCTCAAAGATAATCTTAATGGGTTCTCTGCCTTTCCCACTATTTGCCTGTCTTGGGGATCTACATCACTGCCTTTCCTGACTGAATAATAAAGCCTAATGATATTACCTGCCTGTGATGGTTAATATCAATTGTCAACTTTATTGGATCAAGAAACACCTAAGGGGACTAGACAGACAGGTGGCTCATTTAGGAAAAAGCTTTTCATGCAAGCATGAGGACCCATGTTCAGATCCCAACACCTATGTAAATAGTCCTGCATGATAGCACTAACTGTAATCCCAGCACTGGGGAGCTAGAAGGAAGGAGACCCCTGGGGCTTGCTGGTCAGACAACCTACCCAGATCAATGAGCTCTGGGTACAATGACAGATCCACACTCAGAAAACCAGGTAGGGGACAAAGGAGGAAGATAATATGTGTCAACTTCTGACCTCCATATGCACACACACACACACACACACCCTAGGACATTGATAAAATATACCGTTAAAAGTGTCTTTCAGGGCTTTTCCATACAGGATTAAGTGAGTGGTAAAGTGTCCCTGGAAAGTAGGTGACAGGTGACACCATCCCATGGGCTGGAGTCAAGGAATGAATCAAAGTGGGAAGGAGAGAGCCAAGTGACTGCCTGTGTTTCCCTTTCTTCGCTTCCTGATCTGCTCCAGTGTGAACAGGCAGACCCACACTCCTGCTGCCACAGCTGAGAGCATACCCCTTCCCCCACCACCGTGCCTCCTTCATCATTAGGACCCCTTCCTGACTGAGCTATTATTGTCGAGAACTTGAGCAGAGAAACAAGAGAAATAACTATAAACATAACTTCATAGGGGTTTGTGAGGATTGAGTGGGACATTGATATAAACCACTGATAACAGTGCCAAGTTGAGGCTGGAAAGATGACTCAGCAGTTAAGAGTGCTTGCTACAGGGCTGGAGAGATGCCTCAGCGGTTAAGAGCACTGACTGCTCTTCCCAAGGTCCTGAGTTCAAATCCCAGCATCCACATGGTGGCTCACAATCATCTGAAATGAGATCTGACGCCCTCTTCTGCAATGTCTGAAGACAGCTACAGTGCATTTACATATAATTAATAAATAAATCGTTAAAAAAAAAAAAGAGTGCTTGCTGCCCTTGCAGAGGACTGAGGTTCAGTTTCCAGCACCTTTATCAGGCAGCTCATAACCTTCTGTAACTCTGGTTCCAGGGGATACAACGCCCTCTTCTGGTCTTCAAAATACCTTTACTCATGCACCCCATGCTCATGGACACACACACACTTAAAATAAATTTTTGAAGTGAACAGCAGCAAATAGAAACTTTGGTTCCTGTTCTCCGGCCCAGAGCACAGCCCAGGATATGGTAAATACACAATACATGCTCATTTCCAGCAGTTTCCTTAACATCTAAAGATACTGTCACTCCATTCTAAGGCAGAGAGTTTTCCAGTTTTCAGAAAGACAAAGAATTCAGAATGGTCTGTTCAAAGTGCCCCTCAGATAGTCATCAAATAGCCAGGGAAGTCGTAGGAGGGCTCATCTGCTCGGGGAGAGATGTGTACCGCTACTCCAGGCTCTTAACAATTCCATAGAGTTGCATGAACAATTAAAACACATTAGGGACAGATTCCATACTTGCTCCCAGAACCAAGGAGGGTAATTGTGTCATTGAACTCATATCATTTCCATTTAGCGGAAAGAGTTCTCAGGCCATAAACACAATGGTTCTTCATTCCACCACAGCCAACTGTGGAAAGCATAATAGAGACCTAATGACCCATCTTGCTTAATCAAAGTGAGGAAATTTTTTTACCTTCCAGAAGCCTCTGCCATGTAAATTATAGGAGCCCAACATAACATGATGCCTCAGCCCACACACAAGGCAAGTGTTCATCCACCGTTATGAAGCACTCAACTTTGAAGACTGAAAATGCTTTGAGCCAATGACTTTGAACTCAGGAAAGCAAAGCTTTTCCTTGGTGAAGCCATAAGCATGGTATTCATTATGAGGCATGATTAACCTCTCTTGCCCTGTCGCATCTCACAGAGGATAAAGGATTTGGCTCTCTGGTTTTGACATTAGTGTCTTTCCTCAATGTCAAATATCAGTCTAAGGCTCTTGTGGCAGTGGGATCAGGATGGGGGTGAGGGAGAGGGAGAGAGAAGATGCCCAAGTCTATGTGTACATGTCAAGAGCTTGTGCAGGCTTTGTGTTTGGGTGTGTATGTTGGTTTTATTTGTATTGATTTGTTTTTTAAGCCAGGATCTTTCCCTAACCTGGAACTCTCCAAAGTTGCTAAGCTAAGCAGGCTCAGGGCCTCCTGTTTCCCCCAGCACTAGGATTACAACTGTACTGCATCGTACCTGGCTGTTTGCATAGATTCTGGAATCAAGCTCAGGTCTTTGTGCCTGCAGGGTAAGCACTTGACTAGCTGAGCCATCTCCCTGCCACCAAAGTGCTCACATTTTATCATGGTCTTTTTTAGACCTAATTGGATCTTAACCTGGCTGGCAGTAGCACAAACTGAAAAATCTGATGTTGCCATAGCTCTTATCCCCATTTGCACAAGCTTTGACAAAACAGTTAAATATGTGGCTTACGAAAGAGTTTTTGTCCAAGCCCGCAGGTCTGCTTGACAAGCAAGGCGTACTTGCCGTAGGGAGACAGAAGCAGAAGGCCCTGTCAGAAACAGTGTCCTCAGCCAAGTGAACCTATTTCACCCCATCATTAAGCTAGCCTCTAAGAGCCACTGCCTCTGATTCTTAAGAGTTGGTCTAGATCTCTCTCTGTCTTGGTGAATGCTATTTTGCACTTACAGGAAATTTCCTCCTCTTTGGAAAGAAGCAGCCCCACCGTAGAACACCATTCTGTCTAAGCAGGAGTCACCTTCTCCCTCAGAGCATGGCAGGGGCCTGAACTTCCAGGGAAAGAGATAATGAGAAAAATGCTGCCAAAGAGCAAATGAGCTGAGATTCACTGAGGATGGGGGCTCTGAATGGGCAGAATAAATGGTGACATCCACACCACTGATTATCACCAAGCTATTTCAAATGAGGTAGGGTGACTAATATGGGCTATTCTCCAAATCAGCTTCTTCTTAGGTGAAAAGAGTCAGACCATAAACAGGGAGTGTGATATGAGGGTATAGTGTATTTGTGGTTTTTTGTTTTGACAAGCTCTCGGGTATCACACACTGAATTTTGTCATGCATCCAAAGATGGTCTCATACTCAGCCAAGGATAACTTTGAACTTCTTGTTTTTTTATCCCATCCTCCCTCCCCCTGCTTCTATGAGGGTGTTCCTCTACCTACCCACCCACTCCCACATCCCTGCCCTCAATTCTCCTACACGGGGCATCTATAGAACCTTCATAGGACCAAAGATGTTTCCACCCATTGATACCTGACAAGGCCATCCTCTGCTACATATGCAGCCATAGCCATGTGTACTCCTTCGTTGGTGGCTTAGTCCCTGGGAGCTCTGGGGGGTCTGGTTGGTTGATATTGTTGTTCTTCCTATGAGGTTGCAAAACCCTTCAGCTCCATCAGTCCTTTCTCTAACTCCCACATTCAGTGCAATGGTTGGCTGCAAGCATCCGACTCTGTATTTATAAGACTCTGGCAAGGCCTCTCAGGAGACTGCAATATCAGGCTCCTTTCAGCAAGCATTTCTTAGCATCCACAATAGAGTCAGAGTTTGGTGACTGTATCTGGGATGAATCCCCAGGTGGGATAGTCTCTGGGTGGCCTTTCCTTTAGTCTCTGCTCTGCACTTGTCTCCTGATCTACCTGTTCCCACCTCTCACGTTAGGATTATGGTGGTGCTATGCCCAGTTTTATGTGATATATGCATATGTGAAGAGAGGTATGTGCATGCATGTGTCCATCTGTGTGGAGACCAGAAGGCAACTGATTGTCATTCTTTAGGGGAATGATATTGATGGTTGCTTTGTGTTTGTTTTGTTTTGTTTTGTTTTGTTTTGTTTTGTTTTGTTTTGTTTTGTTTTGTTTTAGACAGGGTCCCTCACTCTCTTGGACCTTGCCAAGTAGGCTAAGATGGTTGACCTTCAGACATCCTGTGACTCAGACCAACTGAACCACAGCTCTAGCCCAAATATATTGTAATCCTTACATATGCATAGAATTTTGCTAGAAGAACACATTAGAAATTGATAATGGTTGTCTCCAGGGAGGCAGCCAAGGACATAGGAAAGAGAGACCTACGCAGACGGAAGAAGTCTGTATGAACAATTCTTTGTATGAACAATACTCTGTATGAACAATTCACGTTCTTATCAGAAGTGAAAGAAGCCAAATGTGTTGAAAGGGGGGAAAATCCAAGCTAGAACTGTGTGTCCAGAGGAGCGACCTTCTGAAATAAAGACTTTCTCAGATAAGCAAGAAAAGGAGAAACTTGTCAAAAGCACACGAAACAAGAAATATTAAAGGAAGCTTTCCAGACTAAAGAAAAATAAAACTAGGCAGAAATTCAGATCAATTGACAGGAATGTAAGTTGTTAGAAGTGTTAACTTGTACATAAATATAAAAGACTCTTGAGAATAAGAATACAGGGATAGCTCTCTACACACTCATATATAGAATGTGTAAAAATATGGGTTCAAACCCAAGCACTGAAAATAACAACAACATTTTCCTAATCTATTTAATAACAATAATAACAACCCTTTTCCTAATCTTACCTTATTAAAAGAACACTTATAACTTAAAATAAAATTGAAACATTTTCATGACTTGTAACACAAACAAAAGTAAAATATATGAGTATAAAAAAATAGATAAATTGGGACTGTGTATGATACCCCTAGAGCAACCAAAAAAATAACATTTTAGATACAAATCACCAGAAATTCAATAAAAAGATAAAATAAGTGCTACTCAAAACACACACACACACTCACACACACAAACAGAATAGTAAAAGTACAAAAATAAAAATATAGAAGCTGAAGACTTAAATTCAACTATGTCAATGAATACATTAGATATAAATTAACTAGACAGTCTAATTAAAAGACAGAGACTATCAATCTGAATTTATAGGACGACTCAACAATATGCTGTTTATAACAACTCTTTAAATATACAGATATAGGCATGTTGGCAGTAAAATATTGTGCAAAATGTCCATATATTTCTTTTTGGGGGGGTACAAGCTGACATGCAGTTTTTCAAAGCTTAAAGTTTCTCTTCTCTCTCACTCTCTGCTCTTTCTCATGCATTTGCTCACAGCTTGAGGCTGCGCGAACTCTGCTTTTCTTGATCTCCCACACTCATACACACCTCTGTGTGTTCCCCTTTCACTCTTGCACACACTCTTCATACACATCTCACACACACATCTCACACACACACACACACCACATGCACTCTCCTTTCACTCACACACATACTCTCCATACACACCTCACATTCTCTCTCCACTCACTCTTCACATGCTCTTCTCATGTTTGTTCTCTCTCTCTCTCTCTCTCTCTCTCTCTCTCTCTCTCTCTCTCTCTCTCCTCCCCCTCCCCCTCCCTCTCCCCTCTCCCTCTCCCTCTTTCTCTCCTTCTTTCCCTCTCCCTCCCTCTCTCCCTCTCCCCCTCTCTCTCCTTCTCCCCCTCCCCTCCCTCTCCCTCTCCTTCTCTCCCTCTCTCTCTCTTTCTCTTTCCTTCTCCCCTTGCCCTCCCTCTCCCTCTCCATCTCCCTCCCCCTCCCCCCCCTCTCTCCTCATTCACTCTCCAGGTTCACCCCACATACTCCTCACTTGCTCTCTCACTCACTCTCTCATCTTCTTCTTGCCCCAGGTTTTTACTGATACTCCAAAAGCAGATAAAAAAACATTGTATAATCACTGCCAAATCAAATATTTCTTTAGCTTAAGAAAGATGGTCTGATTGTCAACACAAGCATCAAATGTGTAACCCATGTGACTACTCTTGGCTGAGCCTTCACAGCTGTCACCCCTTGTCCAAGAGTTTATATTCTGCAGCTCCAAGGATCTGCACCATGAAGAATAATAAAACTGGTTTGTTTGTTTGTTTGTTTGTTTGTTTTTAAAAAAAGAGAGCACATTCTTATCAAAAAAATAATTCAGACTCAAATGTGTCCTGAATCTGAGGTAAGTCTGGCAGCATTCACCCATATTGCATTACATAACTTCACTGCAGGCTAGGTTTTGAACACACAACATGAGCACTTTGTACTGTGCATGCTGTCATACAACACACATGAATGGACTCTGTAGAGACTGGAGAACAACCTTGGGTATCATCCTCAGAAATGCCTCCTTGTCTTAAGGTCTCTCGCTAGCCTGCAGCTCATCAATGAGGAAAGGTTAAGGATTCTCCATCTCCCCCAGTCTGTTCTTCTGATTGAACTTGGGTCCCAGTGCCTGCCTGAGTCACCCTCTGCGCTCCTGACATGGTTCTTATCACCTGGTCACCATGCTGATTGGAACTGATCAGAGCCAGGATGCAGACCTGAGCTGCTCTTGTTCCCACTCAGAAGTCTTTGCTCCCACCCTCAAGTAGTCACCTGGTGGCCTCTGGTCTGAATGCCCTCCCTGCAGTATTCTGCGCTCTCTGGTTCCTGTCTCTTAGCCTCTGCTCTTTTCTCTATAAGACTCCCATCCCACACAGAGTCCACTGAAAACCAGTGCTCTCTCCAGGAATCCTCATAGGCCACTTGTCTCTGCAGAGAAACTTATCTATCCCCCCTTCCCCATGTTCTACAGTTGCTTTCCTGGGCCCCTTAAGTCTTAGTGCCAATGGCATGAGGAGGCTTCAGGAGCCCTGACAGGCATGGAGAGGTCCCCATTGGAGACTCGCTCCAAGTTCTGCTCCTCACTGACCACTTGAGCATGGGTGCACAGATGGGTCTCTTTATGTAAACAGGGCAGCAATTTTCATGCAGAAGGACTCTTATGAGGGTGTAGAGGGTCTGTCGGTGTAGTCCTCCTTCCAATCCACCTCCCCTGAAAGAAAGTAAGAATTCCGTGAGCTGCTGGGGCTGAATTGTGTGAGATACACTAGTTCTCCAATCTGTCTCTCAGAATATACATTCTTAATACGATAAAAATGATTCCAACTTATTAAGTTAGAAATGGCCTTCTCAGGAGCTTTTAAGTTTCTAGCAGGAGGTTGTGTTTGTGTAGATATTTATTGAGCTTAAGGGTCTCAGAAACAATACTCTTGGGCATAGTTTCTGCAACTGTTTGAAGCAGACCAACTTAATTTTTCATAGTCTGGTTAGTTATTAAACATATCACCTTGCTCTGGTATCTCTCGGCAGCTACCAGTAGGAAGGAGTTAAGTACAGGAAAAGCCAGGTTCTTCGGAAGACTGAAGTGAAAGGATTTCTTTTTGTTTGTTTGTTTGTTTTGTTCAGGAATTCTACACCATCTTAGAAACACAACTACAGGCTGTCAAGAAAACAAAAAAACAAAACAAAACAAAAAACTAAAAGAAAGTTGGTTTTGTTTTGCTTTGTTTTGTTCTTACTAAGCTGTATGTGGTGACACATATTCATGACCCCGATAATCAGAAAGCTGAGTGGAGGACTGGGGAGTTGCAGGCTATTCTCTATTATTCAGTGAGACAGTCTTGAAAGGTGACTGAATGTGGGGATTTAGATGAGAAATCATGGCCTCACATATTTGAACACTTGGTCCTAAATCGTGATCTGTTTGGGAAGGTTGAGGAGGTGTGGCCTTCCTGGAGAAAGCACATCATGTGGGGGTGAGTTTTGAAAAGTCATAGCTCACTTTACTTCCAGTTCATTTTTTTCTACTTCATGTATATGGTTGAGATGTGATCTCTCAGTTTCCTGCTTCTGTTGCCACATCTGGCGGACACAGACATGCCTCCCTTCCTGCTGTCACATCTGGCGGACACAGACATGCCTCCCTTCCTGCTGTGATGGGACTCTTATCCCCATGGAACTGAAAGCCAAAATAAACTCCTATCTTCCTTAAATCAACTTTGGTCATGGTATCTTATCACAGCAACAGAAAAAAAATACTAATACAGTGAATGAATGAATGAATGAATGGAAAACAAAATGATAACAAAAACATCATATAGGAAAAGAAAGGAAGCATGGCTCTCAGAGCTCTGATCAATACCACCTTTCAGAGTGGAATCTTACATAAATGAGTAAATCCATGACAGCCTTTATTTTTCATCTGTAAAATGGAGCCAGCAGAAACACTAATCCTGGAAAAAAAATGGTCAAATCATTCAGTTGGCAACTGAAGGCAATGGTTTCTGTTGGTATACAAGCTGTCAGACTCCAGAATTCCTGGCGCTGTGTGAATGCAGCTGTTCACCAAACACACCTCTGAGAGTCCTGAGTACCTCGCCACTAGGGAAACCCAGTTCACACCATTTTCAGCGCTTAGTAAAAGGAAACGCAACCATTTTTTTTAAGACAGGAATTTTAACACTGAAAGCACTGGGGAACTGGCTCTGTGAACGCACATGGGAAACGAGCAGTTCTTGGGGAATATTTCGAATGGGACATTGCAGGAACAAGTTGTTCTTCCCAGGAAGGGCTCCTCACAGAGACACCTTATCAAAGTCAAGGGTCTGGTGCCAGGTAACCATTTGGCAGGGAGGTTCCTGGAATGCAGATCCTTGGTGAGCCCTTTCTCAGCCTTCAGAGTCTCTCTCCATTGGAGAATGGCTTCATTATATATAATCCTCCAAAGGATTGGGGTGAGGGAGGAGAAAGAGAGAGAAGGAGAGGAATGTTCTTCAGCAGCCAGCCTCATTTATTCATAGGGCTGAGAATCAAGGATCCACAATTTCCTATAACTGTCTTATTTGACAAGCTAGAAGGAGATTAAGCCCTTTGCAAGAATGTAGAGAGAAAAATCCCTAACTAAAGATTTTTTACCAAGAGAAAAATCTCTAGCTAAAGGATGTCCTTGCTCCAAAGTAAATTATTAAGCCACAATTCATACCAGTGGGTGTAATTCTCATTTGCCTAATGTGCAAATATTCAGTAAATATCTACTGGGCATCTTCCATCAGTCTCAATGATGTTAGTTATTTTTAATAAAAAACATATAATGAAAGCAATAGCAAACACTCATGGAGTCCTCTCTGTGAGCCAGGGAACAATTCTGTATATTAAAGGGGTTTTATAAAACACTGCCAATGGGGCTAGATGTGAAGACTGTGGTACAGCCCTTGCCTAGCATGCTTAAGAACTTCTATCTGCAACACCATGGGAAAGGCCTGGCATATGTATGAGATGCTTTGAAGCTCCTTTAAACTATGACCCACACTGGGACCAGAAAGAGCCTCTTCTCTGGGCATTTCTTACAAACAGCAGCTTTCCTCTGAGCTACAAGGAGATGCTACTTCCTCCTGGCTGTCATCTCTAATGTATGGTGAGTTGGCACCATGCATGCTAATTACCCCTCCCAGAAAGAGAAAGCTCTCTCCTTGTCCAAGCACAGTGACTTCAGACCAGGCAGCTGCCTCTCTAGGTAGAATACCAGTGGCTTTGAAACACCCCTGAAGAAAATGTCACCCCTGCCTACCTATCCAAAGCTAACAGAGGTAGCTATGGGATTGAAGGAAGAATAGACAACTTTGTGGATAACTGCCCTGGATAAACAGGATCTTACCTACACAGGCCTTGGCCTACAGAGCATATGTACACATAGATAGCATATGAATATACATACAGAGCATATGTATACATAAGGATACTCAGACTCTGCCCTTAAAAAGGGAAGGAGTGCTCTGCAGATGGAAGGATAGAATTGTATCTTATAGCCCAAAGCAGATCTGACCAGTCTGAACCATCTAAAAATCACTGCAGGTGAGCCATACTTAAGAAGGAATTGATCTTTGTTGGTAAGTTGGAAGCTCAACTATTCATGCTTTTCATGCTTAAAAGCCAAATCTGCATTGGAGTTGTCTCAGTTAAATGTTGATGCATGTGCCTAGAACCTTCTCCTTAGTCTAAACTGCCTCCTCCCCAAACCACTAAACCCATCCCTTTCCCTCTCCCTCTCCTTCTCCCTCTCTCCCCTCTCTCAATGGTGATAATGACACTACTTCCTAATTGCCCCTCACCCCATTCAATGTCCCCATCCTACTTGAAATTAATTCACCAAATGTCCCATGATAAGACAGGCTCTTCCCAAGGTCTATGAGGCATCAGATGTGTTCCCCCTCATCTCCCCAGGCTCTGCTTCCATGATCCTTCTTGTCCCCTACAGACCCGCTCAATCTCTGACTTTCACTTCTGGAGTTTCATTTCCCAGCCTAAGAGTGCTTGGTCTTCTCCCCTCCCCCTCCATGATCTGCTCACTCCCTTCATCTTTCCAGTTCCTGAGTCATATCATGGAGAGCCTCTCTGACCCTTGGCATAATGAGGCATCATGAACCGGACACAATGACTATTGCTCATCAGCATCTGTCTGCTATGGATAGCAATTGGTCTATGGTGAGCTGTAATGCTTAATCTAGATCGCCAACCAGACAGACTCCAGAATCATGCTGGAAACAAACCTCTGGGTATGTCTGTGAGGGAATTTCTAGAAATTCCTGGAAGTGTGTATTCCCATCCAATAGGTGAGTCCCACACTGAAAGAAAGGGAGCCGCGGATAGGCATCTCTCTGTCTACATCCTGGCTGTGAATGAAGAAGAAAGAACGAGAAAAGTAACTGGGAGGTGGGCACAGCACAGGTTCCTACTAGGTTCTGGGCAATGCTGGCAGAATGAACAGGTTAAAGAGAACAAGCAAAGGTCACCAAGCAAGCAGACTCCTGACTGAATTGGGATTTACACATGAGCAAGTTGACAGGCCATGGAATGAGTGGCAGGTAGTCTCAGAGCAACAGGCTCCTGACTCTGTCTGGAGTCAGATCAGTCGCAGGCTCAGCACAGTGCAGGGATTTCTTCCCAAGTAGACATGGCCACTGTGAAACAACGCAGCCTGGTGACCACATGAGGCCCTTCCAACACTGAGCACATGGACATTTTCTATTGAGTGAATGAGGGGGTCAGAACCTCTCCCCTTGGACAGGACCTCTCCCCTGCCCAAGATCCTACTAAACAAGAGGTAATGCTTCACATATTGGACACAACAGTGCTGAGACTTCCTCTGAGTCACCCAGACTTCTAAAACCTCCATACTAAACTCATTTGTTCTCCAATATGCACTTGAATAAAATTTTTTTAGTCTGTTGATGCCAGATTTATATATTCTTTCTTCTTTTTCCTTTTCTTTCTTTGCTTCTTCCTCTTTTTTTGTTGTTGTTTGTTTTTTTACATCTGACTATGAAAAGTCAGGCAATACTCAGCTTTAGACAAAGTGCTGAGTGGGACAGACCCACTCTGTGTCCTTGTGACTCTCAGTTTGCTGCAGCACAGGTCCAGCAACCCTCCCTGCCCTCCTCCCTTTTTGATGCTATAGGTACATTCCTGGCAGAGGTGCTGTCAATCCCACCACAAGCTCTGAAATGACCAGCCATGGAATGATATAGTACATTCAGGTTCCTCGTGGTTTGGGATTTGGGGACCACATTTCTGAAAGAGAGTCATTTTTCCTTCATTTTGAGATTTTGAGACAGCTCACCACAATCTTTCACTTCAGCTACAAAATAGCGATGGCTCAGCATTTCGATGTTGAGGGTTCAGTGTGAGCAAAAGTAATAGACTTGAGAGACTCTGGGTTTATCTGCATCCCCTCTCCTAGATCCCTGTCCCCACTCTATCACATGCTCCAGGTCTGCCACTTCTGGGACAACTCTTTATACCAAACTCAGCCAGCCTGACTCTCTGGGAGCCCCAGGGAAATGCACCAGCTCCCACACCAAATATCACCAAAGAAATTTAAGTAGAAAACACTGACAAGGCTTTGTTTCCACGCAAAACTCAGCCCCCGGGGAAATTACGCTTCGATGATTTATGGAATGTGGGTCTTTAGCCGTATTACACTCTGCAATGCCGACAAAGACAACAGTAATGTATAATTGATTCCACTTGGATCTCAGTGAGTCAATAAAGAACTTTGTTTATACATAATTTTGTTGGGCAAATCTCCCAGATGGTGCTGAAATGTTGCATTTTTAAGATGCTGAGCTTGGTCCAGGAGGATTATAAATTATAAAGATAATGTGTCTTTTGTATCGTTACAGCCATCTGATTGTAATCACAATTATAGTCACTGTGAAATCTAACTACATTCTCTTGCAACATGACTCCAGACATTTTTAAAGCTTCATTTATTTAAGAGCCAAAAGTCAAAATAAGGGCTCCGGTAATCCAAGCGCTATACCTGCCATGCAAGGGCTGCTCTGCAAATTAGAACCTATTACACAAATAAAAATTTAATATTCTCATAACAGGATGAGACAGAACAAATACAGACTCTTCAATAGGATGTGGGTTAACTTCTGGCTCCACAGCAGATGGATTTGCCTAGGCTCCTGGGAAACTAACACCTTTTATCTCCACAATAATTTTCTACTATGCAAAACAGATAATTGATGCTTCTCTCAAAGATTGCATCTCTTTTATTGTCTCATCGATAGATGATCACAAGGTTGGGAGAGCAGACCTAGAATGGCATCACTGAGAAAATGTCTTTGGGGCATTGGTGGGTGACTGCCTGGACTAGGCTGGCATTCTAGTGTGGCCAAAACTGGCCTAAAGCATACCCCCATGTGACTCGCTCGCAGGGGAGGAACAGGTCCTGCCTACTAAGACACTATAAACAGAGGAAGCAAACAGTCATTTTCAAAATGAGCCTCAAATGGAAAATTCCCTAAGCCTGGGTTCCAGATTGCAGGGATTTGGCTTGCAATGAAGCTGTTGATCCCAGGAGTGTCTGCCCACCTTACAGGCTCTGGGTGAGAAGGCTCAGGGATTTAGATATGAAAAGATGGTTAATGATTCTCTCAAGGAATGGCAGGAAGCCCAGGTGACTCTAAACAGACCAGGAGGAGGCTGGAGCCGGAAAAGAGGGCACAAGAATGAACAGACACAGTTTTTCAAACTTAACCTTTTATCCATATGACCTGCTGGGTGGTTGGGCTCAGGCTGTAGGGCTGTGCCTGCAGGAGTCTGATGCCTGGTTGGTGACCCGACCTGAGCATTTGTATTACTCGTACGTAATTCCCAGAGCTGCTGGCCTAGAAACTACACTTCCAGAAAGCAGCTTCAAGAAAAAGCATCGGTGTTCCATGTGTGGCCCTTGGACCAAGAGCCTCAGCAGCCCCCAGGTAATCCTTAGAATTGTACAATCTCAGAATCACTGGAGACCTATAGATTCAGAAGCCACTGTGAAGCACACTCTCTGAGTGGCTTGTGTGCATATTAAAGTTTGCGAAGCACCGTTGAATATGATGTAAGGTCCTTCCAGACCCTGGATTTAGCTAATTTCATGGTCAGGTAGTTCCTGATGTGCAGGCGCAACCATATGCTTTGAAATTGGAATGTGGAGAGAGGCTAACCTCAAGTTACTCGCTCCCAGTCTACCCTCCTCAAAACTACAATAAATGTCACACGGGGTAGCACAAGTGCCAGCAATGCTACCACTGAGCCAGCTGCATCAGAAACCACGACCTTCTTTTGCCTTTGAAGTGCACCTTGACTTGTATCTATAAGGAAGGCAGCCACCATCTTTAACTTTTTTGATCTCGCCTCATCTTGATACACATCAAGATCTTAAACACTCACATGGCTCACAAATATTTAGGTCATCTGAAGAGCTGCTGGCCAAGGGCACATAGTAACACACTGCTTCTGCCTGTGAGATTAAATGCTCACAGTCCTGCTCAGGCCTACCTTCACATAGATTCCTTTGCTCCATTGTCTGTGGAACACAGCGCAACATCCATCCCCAGGTTCCTTCCAGAAAAGCCTCTGACACAACTGGGAACCCAGGTGTTGCAGTTCTCAGGTATCTAGAGTAAGCTTTTTCTAGAGAGAGCCAAGTGATTAAAAATCAGCCTTGGAAGGTCACAGGTGTATATCTGTTTACCATTCAATGCAGCTTGAAAGTATTCAACAATACTTAAAGAAAGGAGATTGGCTGTATCTCACTTAAACTTTATTTATGGTCCCTACCTTTGAGTCTCATGATCAGTATACATTATGATTTTTTTTCAACTTTATATAATATAGTAATTGTTCTTTATCTTTCAGGCAATACAGATTCGGCTGGTCTAAGTAAAGCCTAGCACATCTGTTTAAATGACATTATAGGCACTTGTCCTCGCCCTGGTGAACCTTAGTGGACTGTGATCAAGGACCAATGAGGGGGTACTTCTGAGATGAATATCAAATATGCAATAAGAAGAGATAAAACTCTGGAATAAGTCAATAGAAACAAACACCAAAAGTTCCCCAGTAAGAATTCCTATGTGTGAACAGTAATGAGACTGGAGGCTCCTTGGAGGAATGTAGGCCAAGGGAGATAGGGGGGTGCCTTCATCATGGCTAACAGAAAGTCTCCAAGATGGGAAACCAGTACTGAACCATATCAGAAGGTGTGAGAAAGTGAAGAGTGGCTGTTTGGGCCAGAACAAGGTCCACCTCAACCCTGACCTGGAGGTGTCGAAGACAAGAAGTCTTGAGAATACCTGAGTGAGGGTTGGGATCTCTTAGAAGCCTTTGTTGGTAGGTGAATCTTGGTTCTGCATCCAGAAATGTTACTGGTCTAACAAATACCTGTGAATTACGTGTGTCTTGCCTGTGTGATTTGTGATTTGTGATTACTGCTTGGAAAGGAATGAAAACACATGATAATATCTAATCCATGCTACACAGTAAGAGCAGAGACTAGATGAAGAAAGCATGCTGGTATGACCAGCAAAGCCAAGGCTCATCCCAGTGAGCTATGTTGAGGACATCATTACCAGTAATCTTGAAGGACAAATATGATGACATTGACAGTACAGTACTTTTACTGTGACATTGATTCCCTTGGCCACTGTCAGGCCTTGAGTGAGTCTCAGAAGGGCACAATACAATCCTGATGGACAATGTTCCTGGCAAGGAGAGGGTGCAGGAATCCTACCAGATATGAGACTTTGGAGGCTGCATTGATTGAATTATTGTGCTGATGCCAGCATCTAACCCTGCTTAAACAAGAGAGGCTTGTACCTGGTCACGGACAAGGTGCACCTTCCAATGGAGAGGGAACGGTGCATTTTGGTCTCCTGACGAGAACCTGAGATGTTTCTGTCTTCTTCCTATCCATCAGAGATGGATTCTTTTAGAGAAGTGGAAAATGATGCACCTAGACATTGATCATGATAGTGCCCTCTTGTACCTGGACAAGATTTGTCATTGCTGTTGGTCATGACAAACTGCCTAGTTCCCACACTCTTGGGCTTCTGAGGAAGCCCCAAGTCAGCTGTGGCCATCAGTTACCTCAGATAATCCAACCTTGACTCTTCTGTGTTACTTTTCGGTATGCTGCAAGTCTTCTCCCTGCCTAGAAAAAGGCTTGGTCTTTCACATCCACCCCTGAAGAGCCCTTAGAAGTCACTCTGCCAAGGGCTGGGAACTCATAGGGCCTTCTTTGACATTCTGCTCCCACCTCTTATTCCACTTGTCTGGAGGCAATTCCTACTCTTTGGTAACCCCAGGCATCCAGGCCTTCTCTATGATACCAAGTCATTGCTCTTTTCCTCCAGACTTGCCATACCCAGACTTAACTCCTGGGACATGCTCGCATGAGGTGTATTCCATCCATCTGGATTGGAAGCTGGCATTTGCATTTGATACTAGTTGCTGCTGCTGCTCCAGACCACAGAGGGAGAAATGTGGGATTTCCCTTTGCATAGACTCTGCCTGTCACCACAAGGGTCACAGCCAGCTTCAGGTGCACCTCCCACTCCCACAGGTGACAGTGCCACAGCTCTTCCTATGTACATCTAATACTTCTTTTTTTCATCTTTGGTTTGTAAAATGTATTAATTCAACAATGTATTACTATATATAAAATGGGTTTATTTTTATAGGCTGTTAGTAAGCAAATAGCAGCCTTCTTCACATACATTTTCCCATAATTATATGTAGTAACTTTCAAAATATTCCCATCTTTCCCTTTTATTGTATTATCGTATAGGGTTACATAAAGTCTTTAACATACTGGGAGCACACTGCCCATTGTGTCTAATTCTTTAAAAGTCTCATGTGTCACTTTGGGTGTACAGTTGTGTTCTGTGGCACACCATGTCCCCAGGCATGCCACAGTGTGTTCTGGGAAGAGAGGGGTGGCCTACAGCATGCACAGCCTTTCTATACTGAAACACTCTAGAAATCTCCCAAGTCCTATGGTTTGCAGATTGACAAGCACCTGGATGTTTCCAGTCTGGGTCACATTAGTCTACTCAATCATGGGCACAGCCACGCTATAGCCATTGACAAGAATATAAAAGACATTTTACTGAAGTGTGTAATCTGAAGCTGGGAGATAGATAGGAGGATATGAATGCTTGATGTGCAAGCCTGAGGACCTGAGTTCAAATCTCAGTGGCCACATAAAACCCAGACATGACTGCTCACTCACCTATAATCCCTGCTCTGTGGGAGTAAGATAGAAGGGTGGCTAGGACTTGCTGCCCTATAGCCTAGCTCTGGGCTCAGTGAGGGAAAGAATTAAAGAAATAAAATGGAGAGTGCCAGAGCAGGATACCCAGTCAGTGCCCTCCTTTGGCCTCCACATGTGCTGACATAAGTTCTCGCCCCTTATATGCTCATACAACACACGCGCGCGCGCACACACACACACACACACACAGACACAGACACACACACTATAACACACACAAGCAAAAAAATGCATACTACATTAATTGTTCTTCCTTTCTCCTCTAATTCTGTAATTTAATTTTGAAATATCAGCTTTGCTTAATAGACTCCATCCTTTCTATACCTAAGGGATAGGCATCACACCTTTAAATTAAATATAATATTGAAATGTACCACCTGGATACTATGGTCCCCTAAGCCCCTTAAGCTATATTCTCTTGGAAGCAGCATGACATTTTCACTAAACACAAGTGTCTTTCCCCCCAACTGTAAATGAGCATTTATTTTATGCCCTCCCAAAATCAAAATGATATTTTCACTGTTATGATTTTATTGTGCTTCTTGATAGGGTAGTTTGCTTTTGTGGAGTTAAAGAAAGCAGCGAAGTGGAAACTCATAACAAATAGGGCATATTGAAATTGGGCTCCACAGCTTAAATTTTCCATTCATTTAATTGGGGAGAAAGTGTGTGTTTGTTTGGATATCTAATTATTGGGAAAGGAGAGGTTCATTTGTCTAAGTTAATATCCCTTAACCAAGTTAAAAATTAGCATACATCTCTTTAATTACACCTTGGAGTGACAACAGCATGCATCAGGCCCTCCCCAGGCCTGCTCACTGCAGCTCCCATCCACCCAGTGCTTAGAGAAGGGCTGGGAGGCAGAGTCCTGACCGCCCACATCTCGCGCAGCCTTGCTGCTGAATGGGTACCAGGAACCTGGGACCCTCCGTTCTGCACTGACCCCTGACACCTTGGAGCCTCCCTGGACCCATATAGATAGACACCCCCCCTCAAGATACACAGCTCCTTTGGCTTTCTGACGGGGCGTGGGGAGACCAAGCACTCTACCATGTCAGATCCTGCAGCCCACAGCTTCTCTACCTGTGCAACAGTGATGTAGTCTCACTTTAGGCTTCAGCTAACCTCACAACCTAAGCAAGTCTTCTCGAGTTCCCCCATCCCCACCTCTACTCCTCCACCCACTACTTCTTGGTGAACCTCGCCTTGGCACAAGTAGCTCTAAGTGAGAATGTGCTCAGGGAGAAACAGGAACAAATAGGAACATAGATGGATGGATGGATGGGTGGATGGATGGATGGATAGATGGATGGATGGATGGATGGATGGGTGGGTTAGCATGTGATAATTCTCCCTGTGGTACAAGGCACACAGTAGGAGGTAATCAACAACTTGCAGACCACTAAGACCTGGTGAGTGCTCCCCCTGGAGGCTGAGTAGGGAATGTTTCTCTTGCCTAGAACTATTTGTTTATCTCTTCTATTTGGTCTTTCGTCATTGTCATCAGCATTGTTGTTACAGGCTCTCATGTAGCCCAAGCTGGCCTTTTACTCACTATGTAGGTACGGATCACCTTGAACTCCCGACTTTTCCTCCACTTCCAGAGGGCTGGGATTCCAGGTTCATGCCACTGCACTGACGCATGTGTTCTTAGTAGATTGATTATTAAGCAGTTCACTTGCTTTCACGTGCTTATTATTGCCGAAACTGGATAATCTGTGGCTTAAATGTCTAGCAATGGGGAAAAAAGATGTGGAAACAATCACATTTCAATTACTAAGTTGCTATGTAAAATGATATTTATAAAGAATTTACACTAACATAAGAAATGTCATCATATTAATACAAACAATAGTCTGGGCCTTTTCACTTCACTTTGTGTGAAGGCAGGGATGGCAAAGTCAGCTTTCACAGGGTCAGAGAATCTTGAAAGTGTGCTGAAAGGAACCAGCAGGTTGTCCCTTGGACAAGGCAACTAACAATAGCTGTGAGTGTGACTCAGAACAGGTAGTAAATTTCGTTAAGATCTCATAAGATTAGTTTGTGAATTCTCTTTTGGTAACGCTGTTGATGACAATGTCCAGATGCAATGTAGAAAAACTGGGCACCTGAAAGCAAGCATTTGCTATTTTGTAACATCAGTAAATCATAGTGTGTCTCAGTGATTATTACCCAGCATGCTTCAGGCCCCAAGTTTAAGCCTCAACACTAAAAGGAAGCAAGCAAGGAAGGAAGAGAAGGGAGAGGTAAGGAAGGGAGGTAGGAAGGCAGATGGGGAAGGGACAGAAGGAGAAACAGAACCATAAAGTTTCTTAGTTGTTCCCTAATTTATGGTCACCACCACCATCTATAGCTGGGTTAGAACTGCTACTTTGTTTTTATTTTTGTTTGTTTGTTTTTATTTGATATATTCTTTATTTACATTTCAAATGGTTTTCCCTTTCCAGGATTCCCCCTCCCCCGAAAGTCCCATAAGCCCTCTTCCTTCCCCCTGTTCCCCAATCCACCCCTTCCTGCTTCCCTGTCCTGGTATTCACCTACACTGCTGCACTGAGCTTTTCTAGAACCAGAGGCCTCTCCTTCCTTCTTCTTGGGCATCATTTGATATGTGAATTGTTTCCTGGTATTCCAATCTTCTGGGCTAATATCTGCTTATCATTGAGTGCATACCATGTGTGTTCTTTTGTGATTGGGTCACCTCCCTCAGGATGACATTCTCCAGTTCCACCCACTTGCCTAAGAATTTCATGAGCTCATTGTTTTTAACAGCTGAGTAGTATTCCATAATGTAAATATACCACATTTTCTCTATCCATTCCTCCATTGAGGAACATCTGGGTTCTTTCCAGCTTCTGGCTATTAGGGCTGCTAATTTCACCTCACACCAGTCAGAATGGCTAAGATCAAAAACTCAGGAGAAAACAGGTGCTGGCAAGGATGTGGAGAAAGAGGAACACTCCTCCACTGCTGGTGGGGTTGCAAGCTGGTACAACCACTCTGGAAATCAGTCTGGCGGTTCTTCAGAAAACTTGCATAATACTACCGGAGGACCCTGCTATACCACTCCTGAGCATATACCCAGAGGATTCCCCAGAACTGCTACTTTGTTTCTTCCTGGGGAAGGGTCCTAGTGTCACCATGTTTGGTAGGTGGTCCCATTCCTGGAGCACTGTGGGTCTGAGCTTCAAGGGAGGGTCGGCCAGCTTAGCAGACTGATGTACCACCCCTTTCCTCATGATAGCCTCCCACCTCTGACTGTAGGTGCCCAGCAGAGTTGGTGGTAAACAAGAGGGAACACCTGACTCCACTCTCCCTGTTAATTATTCAGTGCTACCACCCATACTACACAGCCAAGTAATTTGGAAATCAATAAGTAATTTATATATGGCTCTTTTAGCAGAAGGTGTTATTTCATCTCATTCAAATGCAGCTGGAGCATACACCATGAATGAGTCTGAGATCTAGCTAGCTCTGGTGAGAGGCACAGGGATGGAGACTCTAACAGGAGAGTGAAAGGAAGGTACAGGAGGGCTCTGGGCAGAAAGTCTTACATGCTTGGCCCAATACCAAATACTGTGGTCACCAGCAGAGGGACTCCATGACTGGAGTGGTGGCTTCTTATGGAATGCCCCATTATGCAAATTGATCTGATGGTATACAGTAGCCATTGTCAAGAGGGCGAATCATTTTTTCTTCTGGGGTGGAGCCACTGGGAAGTTGCCTATAACACAGTAAAAATTCCACACCCATGCAAAACACCCCTAATTAAAATCAGTGATTTTTTTTTAAAGACATGAAAGTAGGAAGGGAATATTTGGGGACAAAGGACCCCAGAGAGAGTAGGAGGGGAATAAAAGGGAAAACGGAGTGAATATAATCAAATTACATGTATGAGATTGTGAAGAAATGAGTAAAGAAGTATTTTGAGTACAGTAGTTTGGCTGGAGAGTTGTCTCAGCACTTAAGACCACATAGTGCTCTTGCAAAAGATTTTGTTCCATCCCCAGCATCCACTCGAAGCAGCTCACAATTACCTGTGTAGTCTAGCTCTAGGGATTCAATATGTTTTATGACCCCAAGGGTACCTGTGCTCACATGTACTCAGAGCACACACAAACACACACACACACACACACATTATAAAATCACAATAAATCTTTTTTTAAATACAGTAGCCAGCAGTCATTGCATGTGTGAGTGTCTGTGCAGAGAGAACTCTTCAAAGCCCTCCTTAGGACTTTTCACAGGCAGAAACACACAGAGCTATGAGTGCCTATCATGTTATCATGGTCATATATTACATCATCCAAAGGGCAAGCCTTGGGAAACCTGAGTACTTTCCTGTACTCCTGCAGGGTTCCGTTTTTAAAGAGAAATCTTTAAAGCGTAATAGGTTTTGTTTAACGGCATATAAAGCATTGCTGTCTTGGGGACAAAACCCCCTTTTAAAAAGCTTATTGAAACATTAATCATCCAAAGTCCCAAAGATATGATAAAATTTTTTATAAAATACAGTTGCATTAGAAAAGCTTTGGCACACAGCTACCCCCAACCTCCAGTGCAGATTTCCTTTGATTTATTGGAATAACTAAATAAAAAGCCGTTAAACTTGCTTTGTTAAGATACCAGGTAAGTGCTACCAGAGCCTGAATCCCAACATCTTTCAGGTCTGCCCAGCCTGCACACTGTCCTATGATCCTCCACAGGGAGCAGGGGTTTTCTTCCCCATGATTCTGTTGGTCCCCTCATCTTCACTGTGTGACCACATCATTACGCCTCCTACTAACATCAGAGACTGGGAAGGGGAGCCGTCATCCTCAGGGACCACCCTGGTGCCATGTTTTAAAAAGAGGTGTGTATAGGTGTATAGGGGGGAGAATCAATATTCAAAAACAAAAACAAAAACAAAACAGTGAAACCACCATTAAGTTGAAAGATGAAAGAATGGAGGTGTGGAGGTCTCATTTGAGTGCACCTGAACACAGTGACAGCATGCGGGTACTTCATTATGCAGATTAATAGGGAGCCATTGATGGTCTCTAAGCAGAAAAGTGAGGTGATTGCAAATTTGGCCTTGAAAGATCATACAAAATTGATTAAAACTGCCAAAGCTCTCATGTTCCTGTTTTGGTTTGAATGAGAACAACTCCCAAAGACTCATATGTTTGCATGCTTAGAGCCCAGTTGGTGAGCTTTCAGGGAGGGATTAGGAGGTGTGGCCGTGATGGAGAAGATATGGCCTTGTTGGAGGAGGTGTGTCATTGGGAGTGGACTTTGAGATTTCAAAAGCAAACAGCTGGCCCAGTTTCCCTTTCTCTCTCTGCCTGCTACCTGTAGATAGGATATAAAGCTACTTCTCCAGCACCACATCTGCCTGCTGCTGCTAGACTCCCCACCATGATGATAATGAACTAACCTTTTCTAACTACAAGAAAGCTCCCAATTAAATTTGCTTTGGTCATGGTGTTTCTTTACAGCAAGAGAAAATGACTACGATAGTTACTCTAGACCAGCAGTTCTCAACCTTCCAAATGTTGTGACCCTTTGATACAGTTCCTCATGCCATGGTGACTCTCAAACATAAAATTATTTTCATTGCTACTTCATAACAGTAATCTCACTATTGTTATGAACTGTAATGTAAATATATGATCTATCTATAGGATGATCTTAGGTGACCGCTGTAGAAGTGCCATTTGTCCCCAAAGAGGCCATGACCCATAGGTTGAGATCCACTACTCTAGGAGGAGATCAGTTTAGACCACTTTGAACACCGCTACAGAGCTTCCTTTTTTGGAGTCGACTCCCTCGTGGCACTGTTTCTTGGTCCTGATGTGTCTCAGACCCTGGCAGACCACCATCCTCTTGCAGTAGGAATTATGCCTGACATCTCCCCAAGCATGCACCTGGGGAAGGAGTCATGTGGGAAAGCTATCCGCTATCTGTCTTTCTCAAGATTCATGCTTTGGGATGGCAGCAGAGAAACTTAGATGGCCTGTGGGTAGATGAACAAGTGAAAGAATCCAGGGGTGGTTGAGGAAACTCAAGTGTTCATTATCAAAGAGGTGTCTATTTTGCCCACAGACCAGAGAAACCACCACAGCCAGACCATGGGAGCTTCCAAGAGAGGAGGAGGAGGACAAGGAGGATGAAGAGGAGGAGGTGTGACTAGAGGAAAAAGGGAGACAGAGCTTGGACTGCTAGGATAGAACATACCCTTTCAAAGCAGAATGTGACCACATACTGGGCACCAACTGAGCCTGCCTCATGTAGCCAGACGGCATTCCATTCTCCTCCCTAAAGTCCCTCTTCCCTCTCCTCCCTCCTTCCTTAAGAAGCGTGACTCTTCTAAAACCCATACTCTGCTTGGGTAACCAAGAACCAGAGACCTAATAGTCCAAAGTAAACAGTCCAGAGGCCTAAGGTAAAACCAAACACTCTTGTCTATTTAATTTAATTTCATTAAATTAAAGGATAAATTAAATGTCTCCTAATGATATTCTGCTATACTCATAGATCAGTATCTTATCAGTCATCCTCAGAGAAGCTTCCTTCCTCCTGCGGCAGATCAGAGCTCTGGGAACTCTGCAGAAGAGGAGGTAGAGAATGTAAGAGCCAGAAGGCATAGAGGTGACTAGGAGAAGAAGGCCCTCTGAAGCAGCTAAGCGAGGCTTATAACTCAGGGACTAAAACAGCAAGCAGGGGCCACCATGGGTTTGTACAGGCCCTGTGCATTTATATTATAACTTTTAGCATAGTCTTTTTATGGGACTCCTGGGTGTGAAAATGAATGAGCCTCCGACTCTTGGGCTCACTCTTGGAACTCTTTTCCTCCTGTTGGGATGCCATGGCATGATGGGGTTTCCTTCATCTTATTATATTATATTTTGTCATATTTGGTTGTTATATCTTCGAAGCCTGCTTTTTTCCAATTAGAGACAAAGGAGAGTAGATCCAGAGGGGAGGGGAAGGGGGAAGGAACTAGAAGAAGTAGAGGAAAGGAAAACATAGTTTATGAGAAAAGAATCTAATTTCTTTTTTTTTTTATTGAGTATCTTTTTCATTTACATTGCCAATGGTAAAACCTTTTCCAATTTCCCCCTCCTAAAAGCCCCCTTCCCCAAAGATTCCCAACCCCTCCTCCTTACCCCCTGCCTCCATGTATATGCCCCTCTAGCCAACATACTCCCACCTCCTCCCAACCCCACCCCCCCAGTCTGTTTCCCTTTGTTGGGGCCTCTATTGAGCCTTTACCTGACCAAAGACCACTCCTCCCACTGATGCCCCCAACAAGGCATTCCTCTGCAACATTTTTGGCTGGAACCATGTGTACCCCTAGGTTGATGGTTTTTCAATAAAAGTCATGGGGAGAGGGAGTGAAGAGACCCTTCTAAGACTAGCTGTGTAAAGATTGCTAAAGCCAGGTTTCAGGCCCCAGGATGTCCACCCTTCCTAGTCACATCCTGAGAACCACTGACCCTTCAAGAAAGTGAAGTGCCCACTTCTGGGACTGACTTAGCCAGTGCTGTAGAGGGTGCCACATAGCTCTCACCTAGACCTACCTCTGCACAGGTCAGCTCTACCCACAGCCCTATATAGAGTCTACCCCAAACCCCAGTACTGCCCTCAGGTTTCTCCACCTACTATCCCTGTCCCTAATGAACTAAGTCCTGAGTGAGAACATTTTTAAAACGTCTGCTTCCATACCAATAATAACAATAATAATGGGGAGATTGGACTGGAAAGAAACACAGTGTGAGCCAGACACAGCAGCATGTATCTGGAGTGCCAGAACTTTGGAATCTTGATTGTGAGTTCAAGGCCAGCCTGGGCTACATGGGGAGATTCTTTCTCATAAAACAAGTAACAAATGGAAGAACAGAAAGATGCAGTTCTTAATCTCAGTATGTTGGACCATTCTTGTACCTCACCTGGGACCCCTCTACACTCCTCCCTCCTCTTATTCAATCCCTTAAAATACCTGACAGCCACAGACCTCTGTTTGTGATCTGAATACAAATGTTTGGGGAGCCTGCACAGTGTAGTTACAGGGTACAGGAAGATGATAGGTCACTTAGATTGTTGACCTTTACTTTATTTGAATTGCACAGACAGAAATTTCACTATCAGATATTTTATGAGAAATAACTGCAGCCCTAAAAATGTATAAAAAATATTCATACACACACACACACATATTTATAAAGTAGAACAGCTTAGAAACATATACAACTGAAGCAAACTTGGATAGTAGGTGTTCACAAATAGCAAAAGAAATCTATCAGAACTGTGTCAACACATTTTGTATATTACACTCAGAAAGTAGCCCTGGAGAATACGCTTGCTTGTAGAAGTTTGATCATTCTTCTTTCCATCCCCATGCTCCCAGAAATACAACTCAGACACAAAATATAATTACGAACACCTTGGCCATAGAGCTAGGCTCTACTCTAACTAGATCATAACTTAAAATAATAGTTGTTCTCCTGCTCCTTTGTATGTGGCAGATGCTTTCACAATGACCTTATATGCTTCAAGATCTTCCCTTTGCCCATGGAAGAACAGGGCTCCCCTATCTACTGTTCCTGCCTATTTGAGAACTCACCACCAAGCAAGGAATCACCAAGCAATCTTCACGTGCAGATTCGCAGAAGAGCATGAAGTGGTTTCTCTAGAGTTAGCCATGCTATCAGCCAGGAACAAGTACATGAAATGTATGTCATTTCAGCCCAGGGTAAAAACAATTCCATCTAACAAATGATTTATAATAGTTTTTTGAAGTCTTGCAAATAGAATAGGAATTAATAAACAATGAGTAAACACCTGTTACTGCTTGCTTATTCTTGACAAGATTTGTTTTTCTTTGTAATTGTATGTAACCTGAGCTCAGTGTGGTAATTCAGTACATGTGTTCTACCTGTAGCCATCGAAGCAGGATAGCTAGCATCTCCAGCTCCTTGTCCTGTTGTTGCTCCTAAGAATGTCAGTTAAGTAAGTACAAGCTCCACACAACCAACTTCATGGAACAAAGAACATTTCCATGGGGATTCCTATTCAGGAGCCAGCTACACTTAATACTAGAAATTTCTTTGCTGGATTTAAAAAAAAAGATGTGTGTGTGTGTGTGTGTGTGTGTACTGTTTTCAGACACACCAGAAGAAGGCATCAGATTTCATTACAAATGGTTGTGAGCCACCATGTGGTTTCTGGGAATTGAACTCAGGACCTCTAGAAGAGCAGTCGATGCTCTTTAACAGCTGAGCCATCTCTCTAGCCCTCTTTGCTGGATTCTTGAATCTTCCATTGATAAACAGCCATGGTTGGACTAACTGGACTACACAATCATGCACAATTTGTTCTATAAGGAGGTCTGTTCCTCAAATGAGATACAAGAAGAAAGCAGGAGTGGTCCCTGGTTCTGGAAAGACTCAGTGAAACAGTATTTGGCAAAACCAGAACGGGGAACTGGGAAGGGGTGGGAGGGAGGACAGGGGAAGAGAAGGGGGCTTACGGGACTTTCGGGGAGTGGGGGGGGGGCTAGAAAAGGGGAAATCATTTGAAATGTAAATAAATTATATCAAATAAAAAAAAAGCCAAAACAAAAAAAAATAAAAAATAAAATAGACTTAGACCATTAAAAAAAAAAAAAAAAAAGAGTGTGTAGATCATCAGAGAGGGATGCTTGTACAGGCAGGACTTGAGTGGGAGATGTGTCTGAGGAAAGAGAAGGCAGGAGCCATTCCCAGATACAGGGTTCTCAAAAAATGGTTCACATGCCTTATTTCCTTAGAAAATAATGTTGGAAACAGTGTTTAAAAAAAAAAAAACTTGGATCGCAACAAGAGGGAAGATGGGAGGGCTTGGCGGAGAGAAGAGAGAAAAAACTGTGGTCAGGGTATGTTATATGAGAGAAAAATATATTTTCAATAAAATAATAAAAACTTAAGATTGCTCCTGAAAAAAAAAAAAAAAAGGAGGTCTGTTCCTCTAGAGAACCCTGAATAACAACTAGATACAACGTGATCAGCTGCCTAGAGCTCCCACCTGCTTGACTTCCGCACAAAGATAGACAATAGCCTTACCCTGAAAGCCAAGATAACCCCTCCCTATCTCAAGCTGCATATTTCAGATATTTCCTTGTAACAATGAGAAAATTGACCGAGAAATGATGTTTTTCTCACTAACCTGGGGCCAAGTAACCTCAATCAGGTGCCTCTCAAGTTGTGTGCCACCCCAATGCCTTCTTCATTTACGTGGCCCGGGTGTTTTGGTCACAGCACTAATGTTTCTCCTAGAGACTGAAAGGAATGTTGAAAGGATTTGAAGCTACATGAGCTCTGGTTCTGGCTTTCCCTCTCCTGAGGGATAGCCTGCAGTGAAGTCACTGCAGAACCTGTTTCCTGTTTGGAAACATCTTTGTGAGAAAGACAAATGCTGATCTATAAACACCAGCTGTGGTATCCATTCACCTACCTCGCCCTCCTCTCCACTTCCCTGTGTACCAGGGCAGAACCTTAAGGATGGCTTCCCATTCCCAAGAGACATGAGGTTGGACTCTGAGGCACTTACTGTCTAAGTTAAGGTTACTACTGCTAGGATGAAACACTGTGACCAAAAGTAACTTGGAGAGGAAAGGGTTTATTAGGTTATACTTGTACATCATTGTAGTCCATCACTGCAGGAAGTCAGGACAGGAACTCAAACAAGGTAGGAATCTGGAGGCAAGAGCTGATGCAGAGGCCATGGAGAGGTGCTGTTTACTGGCTTGCTGGCATGGATTTCTCAGCCTGCTTTCTTAATAGAGCCCTAAATCATGGGTGACCCCCACTCATAATGGGATAGGCCCTCCACTATTGATCACTAATTAAGATAATAACCTTCAGGTTTGCCTATAACCTGATTGTATGGAAGCATTTTCCCAATTGAGGTTCTCATCTCTCAAATGACTCTATCCTGTCATGTTGACATAAAGGTAGCCAGCACAGGTACTGTTAACTGGATATGCTGGGATCTAGAGTCCCCTGAAGCATCTGGGTCATGGAGGATTAGCCTTTGATGGCATAAGGTTGCATAGTATCTAAGATCTGGACCTGAGCATCTGCTCACATCTGTAATGTGAAGCCTTCCTCACTGCACACAAGCTTTATAAAACCCCAGGTGTATAAGATGCAGAATCATGCTCTCCACATCCATCAAGAAACAAGCTAGGCTATCCACTGAAATTGTGGATAGAAGAGCATCAGTAAAGAAAACACAAGTCAACCTGGTCTACAGAGTGAGTCCAAGATAGCCAAGGCTAAACAGAGAAACCTTGTCTCAAAGAAAAAAAGGAACACAAAAAAAAAAAGAAAGAAAGAAAGAAAGAAAAGAAAACATAAATATCACAATAGGCTGTGAAGCAGAAGGGAACAGCTTCCAGGTTAAACCTGGTCAGGACTAGAATTACAAGGATTATTGTTTTAAGGGTGGGAAAATCTCTTTTAACCTACTAAACTTATCTGAAACTACTTTGTCTATATTTTCTAACAAGATTTAACATGAAAGAAAAGGACAGGCAGCACAGGCACAGGAAGACTTACCCGTTTGCTGATCCCGAAAGGAAACATACCACACCCCCAAGATGAATTTCCACCAGCTTCTCAAATGGAACACAGGCAACGCTTGAATTTAAGGAAGTTGCTCAGTAGCTTTTTGTGATTATAGGAACGTGGAGGGTTGTTAAGCCCTGGACCAATGGATACAGTGAAATCTGCTCCAGACTTTTTGTATGACTATATCCTTTCCTTTCTCTGAAAAGAGAGTCACAGCCCCCAAGAACCACTGAATGCTTTCTAACCACTGTCCAGAGAGCTTTCTGCAGTGATGATAATGCCCACGGTCCAGACTTACGACCATTAGTGGCATGTGAATATGAAGAGATAAAGTGGTTTATTGTACTTTAATGAGCAGTTCTAATTTTAAATTGCTAGGTGACATAGCTTAATGGGCAAAGTCCTTGCCTTGAAAGCATAGTAGCCTGAGGTGGATTACTCAGAGCCTTGGTAAAGAATCTAGGTATGGCCGGACATTGCTGACAGCTTTGATCCAAGCTTTTGGGAGACAGAGGTGGGTGGATCTCTATGAATTCGAAGTCAACCTGGTCTACAGATCAAGTTTTAGGCTAGCCGAGGCTACAGATAGAAAGCCTGTCTGAAAAACAAACAAACAAAAAACAAAAACAAAAAAAAATTCAGACGTGGTGGCATATGAGACACAGGTAGATTCCTGGGGCTCACTCTGCAGCTAGCCTAACTTTCTTGGTCACACTAATGTCCTTTTTGCATAGGTCTACCTCAAAAAGAAGTTTGATACAGTCTAGTGGGTGGCACAATACTCGTGGGCGTATGGGAAGCACAATATTAGACACAATGGGCTACTAAAGAAAAAGAAAACACCACAAAGTTGAGAAAGGGATTTGGGGGTCGGGGAGAAGAGTTGAGGAGAGGAAGGGGTGTGAATCTGATTTTAAAAAATACATTATCTATGTGTATGAAATTCTCAGAGAATTATGGAAAATATCATATATTTTAAAATAAGTAAATGTCACCTAAGAAATGACAGCTGAGGTTGTCCTCTGGCCTCAACATCTGCATGTGCACATGCACAGACACATAACCATGTGTATACACATAAGTGCACACAAAATATTTAAATTTGAAAGAGCAAAAATGAGATATACAGAAGAAACAAGTGACTGCCAGCAGCAGGGCCTGGGAGATGGCTAAGCATAAGGAGCAGGCCAGGGGATGTGCTGGACCAACATTCTCCTGCATCTCATTCTTGCTGGTTATTATTTGACTTCAAAGCCCCTGGGGCATCGCGCACATACAAAGGCATGAGTCCTGAACTGCTAAAGTTCTAAGGCACTAAAGGCTAAGCTCACAACCAGAATGTCAAAAAATAGTGGGTTCTGTCACGGGTTAATTGAAAACTGTAATTAGAAGTGTGTAGCTCTGGCTGACATACTGGATATGTAACTGCAGACTGTCACTTTTTTAAAAGCCTCTGGGCACATGTGCCAGCAGTGACTCAGCTGTACTTCCCTGCCCACTAGAAGTGTCAGCTCAGACATTGTGTGCCCAAGTTGCCAGAATGCCAGAATCAAGAGCCTCCCTGATAAGAGCAGCCGCAAAGGGCACATTGACTCCCTCCTCTGTTCTTTCCATCCCCACTGGGTAAGGCCAATCCTACTTGGCAAGCAGGCAACTCTTGTGGGAAGTCTTAAATTAGTGTTCCTGGATCTCCTCCAGACTTGGATGAAGTTTCCCTGAGATAACCAATAGGCAAGAAGACCAAACCATACCATTTACATCAATAATAGCTTCCACCCACACCAATAGGCACCTTGCTTAGAAGTGTAAGAAATAAATTATTATTACCCATCCTCGGTACAATGTTCATGTAAAGTTCATCAGAGTATCAGGTGAGCAGGTGGCATTGAACACCTGTCTTCCCTAGCTGTCAGCTGGCGTCTGCTTGTATACATACTCTCAGTTCTTCTTAGAGTAAAAAATATTCAGGCAGTCTACTACGTGACTGAGCCCATGTATGAGAAAAAGAGGGATCTCAAGTCCCAGGGGAAACATTAGATTACGTGTCCGGAAACAATAAGAGGGGAGTCTAGGGAGGGAAGAATGCTAGACACCAGGGAAGGTTGTACCTCCCTGAAGAACTCAGCCAATGAGCAATTTAGGGATAGAGAAATGCAGTCAGAAATATAAAAACCACTATTTTGTACCAAATCCATATACTGGCCACTTCTGCTTTTCCTCTAGGCTGAAGTCCAACTTTGCAGGATTGTAAATGAACTGCTTCACGATAGCTAGTCTGTGTCTCCAGAACTCATATTATGGAGCGAGGGCCATTGTTTCTCACAGAAGCTAGCTCCTGGGCTCATGTTGATTCATAAACGCAACTCTCTTTTCCTTTTGGCACTGGTAATTTCCCAAGGCTCTCCTAAATGTTTCACAAGCTGGGTGGTTTAAAACAGTAAAAAGTTATTTGTTGTGGTTTTGAAGGCTAAAATTCTGAAAACCAAGGGTCAGTTAGCATAGTTGGTTCCCTCTTGGAACCTTCAAGAAAGAAGCTATTACAGGTCTCCCATATCCTGTCTCCCTTTTGATTGTTTCTAGAATTCCTTAGTGTTCCTGGGCTTGTGGCAACCTCCCTCCAGTCTCTGCGTCCACTTGCATAGACTTCTCTTCTCCATCTCTGCTTCTATGTCCATCTCTCCCTTTTCTTAAAGGATATCAGTTAGTTGATAAATGTTCCTGACTCAGTGAGACCTCAACTTGACTATATCTACAAAGATCCAGTTCCAAAAAAGCCACACTCACAGGCACCAGGAACTGAACCTTTTAAAGGTATAGTTCACCCCTAGAGACCACTGCTACCTTTGAAACAGAATATCTTCCCCACTGTCCTAGAGCAGGATAGCTTCATCTCAGAGAGTCTCTAAGTGTTTGTGTGCTTGTGCTTGTGTGTATGTGTTTCTGTGTGCATGTATGCATGTCTGTGTGTGCATATGTTTGTGTATGTGTGTGTATTGTGTATTTCCAGTACAGCATCTTTGTCATGACTCCAATGTCATCTTGGCAAAGAACGGTTCTCAATCAGTGCTTCCCATCATTGACCCTCGGTTTCCAGCAAAGATGATCCTCCTTTTGCTGCAAGGTGGGCTCCCAAGGCAAGGCTCCAGTGCCTTCTATACCTGTGGCTCCTGGGGATTTGCTAGAACACAGTGGGCACGTGGGTAGAGGGGATACAACAGAATAAGAGAAGTAGGATTTAATTCTAAATCATCATTGCTTCATTTGTCATTGTGCAAGGTCATGTTGGGGTCAATTCCCTCCTTAGTGGCTCATGACAGGATGGTTCCTTCACAGAATCACTAGGATAATTAAATAGTATACTGGGCACTTAGATGCTGAGTGGTGTGTGTTAATTTCTAAATCTTCTATTTGTGACATTTTCCTTTCATATTTTCACATATATTAATGGGTCCTTATTTGAAAAAAAAACAATTTCTATTTAATGTGAAAATACAAACAAGAAGACTAAATTAAAATATCTGTAATTTCCCCACTGCTAGATAATTATTATTTACACTTTGGTATTTTTCTTTAGTCATTTTAAATGCATATATTTACACATAGCTCTTCTGTAAAATTGGTTTCACTTCGCTCATGTTTGTTTTGTTACCACCTCTACTTAACAAGATAATACATTTTCATATTTAATTACTTGGTCTTCTAAAGCCTAGCTCATAATGTCTGCAGAGTAATACATCCTGGATACAACATAATTTCTTCAATTGATACATTTTACCTGTCATTGGAGCTGTTCCCAGTATTTTCACATTTATGTATTATGCTTGTGTGTGCATATATGTACTTGAATGTCATAGTATCCATGTTCAGATCAGAAGACAGCTTGTGGGAGTTGCTTCCTGTCCTCCACCCTATGGGTTCTATGGAATGAACTCAGGGCTTCAGGCCTAGCAGATGCTGCTTTTGTATGCTGAATCATGTAGTTGGTTCAATATAGCTTTTAAAGTTTTTTGGTGTATGTATTCGTGTCTGTGTGTGTGTGTGTGTGTGTGTGTGTTGGTATACACATACATGTGGAAGCTATTGGAGGCTTGTTTAAGACAGAAAATGGCATCTGACACCTTGGGGCTGAAGTTACTGGAGTACTCAAGATGCCTGTCTTTATATATATATATATTCTTTGAATATATATATATATATATATATATATATATATATATATATATATATATTCTTTGTTTACATTCCAAATGATTTCCCCTTTCCTGGTTCCTCCCTCCCCATAAGTCCCATAAGCCCTCTTCCCTCTGCCCTTTCCCAGTCAACCCCCTCCCATTTCTTTGTCCTGGTAATCCCCTACATTGCTGCATCAAGCCTTTCCAGGACCAGGGCCCTCTCCTTCCTTCTTGGGAATGATTTGATATGTGAATTGTGTCTTGGGTATTCAGAGCTTCTGAGCTAATATCCACTAATCAGTGACTGCATTCCATGTGTGTTCTTTTGTGAATTAGTTACCTCACTTAAGATATTTTCCAGTTCCAACCATTTGCCTAAGAATTTCATGAATTCATTGTTTTTAATTGTTGAGTAGTATTCCATTGTATAAATATACCACATTTTCTCTATTCATTCCTCCATTGAAGGACATCTGGGTTTTTTCCAGCTTCTGGCTTAATATTATAAATAAGGCTGCTATGAATATAGTGGACCATGTGTCCTTATTGCATGCTGGGGAATCCTCTGGGTATATGCCCAGGAGTGGTATAGCAGGGTCCACTGAAAGTGTCTTGCCCAGTTTTCTGAGGGACCACCAGATTGATTTCCAGAGTGGTTGTACCAGCTTACAATCCCACCAGCAATGGAGGAATGTTCCTCTTTCTCCACATCCTCACCAACACCTTCTGTCTCCTGAGTTTTTAATATTAGCCATTCTGACTGGTGTGAGATGAAATCTCAGGGTTGTTTTGATTTGCATTTCCCTAATGACTAATGATGTTGAACATCTCTTAAGGTTCTTCTCATCCATTTAAAATTCTTCAGGTGAAAATTCTTTGTTTAGCTCTGTACCCCATTTTTAATAGGGTTATTTGGCTCTCTGAAGTCTAACTTCTTGAGTTCTTTGTATATATTGGATATTAGCCCTCTATCTGATGTAGGGTTGGTGAAGATCTTTTCCCAATTTGTTGGGTGCCTTTTTGTCCTTTTGACAGTGTCCTTTGCCTTACAGAAACTTTGTAATTTTATGAGTTCCCATTTGTCAATTCTTGATCTTACAGCATAAGCTATTGGTGTTCTGTTCAGGAACTTTCCCCCTGTGCCCATGTCCTTAAGGGACTTCCCCAGTTTCTTTTCTATTAGTTTCAGTGTGTCTGGTTTTATGTGGAGGTCCTTGATCCATTTGGAGTTGAGCTTAGTACAAGGAGATAAGAATGGATTGATTTGCATACTTCTGCATGTTGACCTCCAGTTGAACCAGCACCATTTGTTGAAAAAGCTTTAAGTGTTTCTTGGCCATTCAAGATTCCTCTGTTGAGAATTCTGTGTTTTGTTCTGTATCCCATTTTTTAATTGAGTTATCTGGGTTGTTTAATATCTAACTTCTTGATTTCTTTATAAATTTTGGATATTAGCCCTCTGTCAGATGTAGGGTTGATGAAAATCTTTTCCCAATCTGTAGGCTGCAGTTTTGTACTATTGACAGTGTCCTTTGACTTACAGAAGATTTTCAGTTTCATGAGGTTCCATTTATTAATTATTGATCTTAGAGTCTGAGCCATTCATGTTCTGTTCAGGAAGTTGTCTCCTGTACCCATAAGTTCAAAGCTATTCCCCACTTTCCGTTCTCTTAGGTTTAGTGTATCCAGTTTTACGTTGAGGTCTTTGACCCACTTGGACTTGAGTTTTGTGCAGGGTGATAGATACGGATCTCTTGAAGGACATTTTTACCTAAAAAAAAAAAATTGTGTGGTTCTTTAATTGTTTATTTTTGGAAAAAACTATAAAAAGTAGAATTACTTAAGTCTCCTCTCTAAATGAGCACGTAATAACTCTCTCTTCTCTGTCTCTCCCTTCTCCATTTCAGTGGAGAACCCACCCTCCTTTTTCATTGTATTAGTTCTTCAAGAGATTTATACAATGTGTTTTCATCATATTCACCCCAACTTCTCCCAGACCCACCTACATGTTCCACTTCCCTACATCCATAATTTTTTGTCTTTTTTTTAAATTCAATCCATAAAGGCAACATGTACTGTCCAAATATTCTTGGATTCATGATATCCAACTGAAGTGTGGCCAGTTTATTAGGGGCTCCACTCTTGGAGGAAACTATCATTCCTTATTCTAGCATCTAACAATAGGCAATAGCTCCATTGTTAGGGATGGGATTTTGTGCCGAAGTCTCATCTCCATGCTGGGATTTGGTCTGGATTGGACTTGGAAAAATCCTGTGCATGATGTCATATCTGCTGTAAGTAAGATGTCCAACTGCCCTACGATGTCTAGAAGACAATGGTTTTGTTGTTATTGTTGTTGTTTGGTTGGTTGTTTTTTGAGAGGTTTGGTTGGTTGGTTGGTTGGTTAGTTGATTGGATGGTTGGGGTGTTGTTGCTTTGTTGTTGTTGTTTTATATTTGTCCACTACCTCCAGCTCTTGCAATTTTCCCATGGCCTTTTCTAAAATGATCCCTGAGGCATAAGGGAAGAAAGGTACCCGTATATGTTCCCTTTGGGGCTGAGTATTTAGCATCCTCTTATTGCCTGCATCATAGCCAGTCATGGGTCTCTGTGTTAATCACCATCTACTGCAAATAGAAGCTTTCATGCAAGGGTCGAGATATGCATTCATCTGGGGATATAAAAATAAGTCATTAGAAGTCAGTTTAATACTATGTCTGCTTAGTGGAATAATAGAAATAGGTTTTTTCCCCTGGGGCCTATGACCTGTCTATTCAGGTTCTTGGTTCAATAATGGTACTATATATGGGTTTCATCTTGTAATCAGGGCTTAAATACAACAAGAAGGCAGTTGGTTTCTCCTGTTATGTCTATGCCACTGTTGTAGCAGTGGGTATGCCTTACCGGCCAGTCATTGTTGTAACTCACAGGATTCACAGCTTGCTATGACTGGTGATTACTTTTCTCCTCCATTAGCAAGCATAGAGCCTTTTAGCACTCTGAGAAATAGCCAGTAGGAACTGCCTTTCTTTTCTCATAAAGAGAACCAGAATTGTCCAAAGAACCTTCTGGTCTTTCCTTGACCAACTCCATAGCCTTCCCCCATCAGTGCTCACATGCTACTTAGCTCCTTGATACATAAATTAAGCTCAACCCTGTCTGAGAACAGACCCCACATGTCTTCCCTCCCTAAGTACATGACTTCTTTAGTTCTTGACTGCATCTGCCACATCTTTTAGACAGATGGGTTCATTTTCCTAAGTTAGTTTCCTTTAACTGCTAGAAAAAAAAAACAACATTCATTATCTTTAGGTCTGGAGATCAGAAGTTCAAGGTAGGACTGATGAGAGCAAAGTCACAGTGTCACCAGGGTTCCTTCTTGAGGCCCAGTGAAAGCATTCATCCCTGGCTGCTTCTAGCTTTCACAAGCTCCTCAATTTGTTAACATCTCCATCTCCATACCCATTGGCTCATGGATCCATCAAAAGCTAACAGTGGGTCACCACCAATCATACTCTGACTAGGACTTTCTTGCTTCTTTTGACATGACTCTTAGAATGGGAGCCACTCAGTGTCCCAAGATAGCATCCCCTCCACAGGACCCCAGTATTAGTCATATCTGCAGGAACCCCTTCTGCCAGTCTAGGTGACGTGCTATAGGGTTTCATTATACTAACCGCTCTCTTCTTTGCTCTCCGATTCCAGCTGATCCCTTTCCCACCATAGTCTAGCCCTAACCAGTCATCACTGATCTCCACGGTGCCCTGGTCTCTGTCCTAATGTTGATGATCTATGGAGTGGGCAGCTGGTCATTATTTTCTTTATGAAATCCTCCCTGCTAGTACGGTTCTAGAAGTCTCTGCTTCTTCCTTTGTTCAATATCATTGACTGATCCCTCATCTCTCACTAAGTTCTCTCCTCCATCTTGGCCATGAGATGTGTCCCAGGGGACTCCACCTGCATGACTGCCCAGGTGACTTCACATTGCCCTACCATGTTACATATTTACAGAGGACATCTCATGCACAGTTCTGCTCCCTAGCTCTCTGAACTCCTATGGAGTGAGGTCACTTCTCACTTGCTATCTTCCCCAGGTTTCCAATAAGTGCCTCCAGCTTAACACACAAACCCACACTCATGTCCTTCCACCTCCACTTGTGCAATGTACAATTCTTATCTCTACAAGCACAGTGTACCCAGTACTCAGGAGAAAGCAGAGCACTCTCCACTCTTTTCTTAAAAACATCCATTAGCACACATCCCTGGACTGAGCCCTCGACTCTGCCAGCACCTTGCATGATTTTCCCTTTACTACATTGGTGCCTATTCTTGCTAACTGGATTGCTGATTAGTGTGTTTCTAGCCCATTGATACAGCCTGTTTCTCATGCAGAAGGAAAATGTGGATGTCTTAAGTCACCTTGAATTGTTCCTGTGCTCAAAACCCGTCAGTATAATGTGCTCAAGACTGAGACAGTAGCCAGTGTCTTGACTAAAGTCAGAATCCAGAAGCCTCAATGATGTGCTTGGAGCCCTATCCGCATTTAAGTATCAGCATGAGGGAGTTTAGAAAATGCCAATAACTGGATTCTCCCTGGATCACATGAACCAGAATCTTTAAAAGCTTTCCAAATGATTCTACTGTGAGGACTGGGGATATCAGGGTTCATGTCCAAGTAAGAAGACAGCTGGGCATGAGAAAGCAGTAGACTTCAAACTGTCAGATGTTTTTTTATGTGGACTTAAAAGATTCCCTGAAGCTTTAGGCAGAAAATGTTGGTTCTGCACACACATTCTTGGGCTCTTCCCTGAGGCATTGTCTTAGATATTGGTGGGAAGTTGATGCAGAACCTAGGTATATGGGCCAAGAAGGCCACGTGGGCCTTCAGAATCCTTCTCAAATTCTTCTGTGGGCACTTCTATGGCCCAGAATGAAGGAATAGAGTCTAGAATATTTCTGAAGTCTTTTATGTCTGTGTAGGCAAGAATAATACTCTCTCTCTACCAAACACCCACATCCCAATTCCCAGATCCAGGAGAACCTTATGTAACAGGAGACACAAAGGATACAGATCAAATGAAGGCTGCTACTCAGCTAACTCAATAAACTTAGCAGTGGCTGGATATGGTGTGTATACCTGTAATCTAACATTCAAGAGATGAAGACAGGTGTTACAGAGTTTATAGCTATCATGGGCTACATAACAGACCTTTTCTTTAAAAATGGTATGTATTTGTGTGTGTGGGGGGGGTTCACAAGTGGGTCCAATGTAATCACAAGTGTGTCTCATTGAATGGTGTCTTCCAAAAGTGAATGAGCCCTAGAGCCTCAGATTGTGACCCTATGTAGAAATAGGACCTCTACCGAGGATAAGGGAGGCACCCAAGAATCACTGATCTTAGCTGTAACTCACTACAGTGGGGATATGGAACCTGAAGAGGCCACCTCTGGTAGCAGGCAGGAAGCCCAGTGGAGCAATAGAGATATTAACTCACACTCAAAAATCTGACACAAAATTTATCCTTTCTACAAGAAATGCAGGTACAGGGGGGACGGAACGGAGACTAAGGGAGTGGCCAAGCAATAACTGGCCCACCTTGAGACCCATCCCATGGGCAAGTATCCCTAACACTGTTGGTGATATTCTGTTATGCTTGCAGACAGGAGCAAGTTGTCCTCTAAGAGGAACCACCCAACAGCTGACAGATACAGACACCCAAATCCAAATAGTGGATGGAGCTTGAGGACTCTTATGGAAGAAGAGGAAGAAGGATTGCAGGCCCTGAGGGGGATAGGAACGCCATAAGAAGACCAACCGAGTCAACTAACCTGGACTCATGGGGCTCTCAGAGACTGAACCACCAACCAAACATCATACACTGGCTGGACCTAGCCTCACCACACATATGTAGCAGATGTGCAGCTTTGTCTTCATGTGGGTCCAAATAATTGGAATGGGAGCTATCCCAAAAGCTGTTGCCTGTACATGGGGTATGGTCTTCTAGCTGGGCAGCCTTGTCTGTCCTTAATTGGACAGGAAGCGCCTAGCCTCACAGAGACTTGAAGTGCCAGAGTAGGAGTATACAAGGGGGGGAATCCACTCAGTAGAGAAGGGGGGAAAGGGGAAAGGATTGTGGGAAGGGGCACTGAGTAGGATGTAAAGTGATTAAATAAAAAAAATTTAATTTAATTTAAAAAAAAAAAGAAATGGGGTCTCTGCAGATGTAATTGGTTAAATTAAAACAATGTAATTTGGGTTATGGTAGGTCCTAATATAGTGACTGCTGTTCTGATAAGGAAACAGGGACGTGGAGATTCAAACTGAAGGACAAGGTGATGGAATTGAGTTACACTGCCACCAGTCACACACTGCTAGAAATGCAGGAGCCACCGGAAGCTAGGAAATAGGTAAGGAGCAGGTTTTCCTTCACAGCCAGCCTTCCAGCTCCCGGGCTCCCAAGTCTGGCCTCCAGAGCTGTGAGAGTGGACTCATTTTGAGCACCTGTTACAGATGCTCTGGGGAAATAGTAATGGGTCCTTGTGTATGCAAGAACAGAGAGGAAGAGTCACCACCACAGAGCTGGATGTGTGAAGACTCACAGAACCATTGCTGGCTCAAGGCACGGAGGGAGGAGCCAAGAGGCCTGCATGTTAGCAGCTTCCAGAGCTGGGGAACTGCTGAAAGCAGAAAAGCTGGCTCTCCCTGGAACCCTCTAGAAAGAATGTAGCACTCTGGAACCTAGATTTTGGCCTAAGAACCATTTTTGGACTTCTATCTTCTAGGACAATCAGGGAATACATTGGTACTGTTTTAAGCCAGTCATCTTAAAAAGCTTTGTTAAAGGAGAAATAGTCCTAAGGCACAGTGTCAATAAGAACGTGATTCTTTTCTGTGACTTTTTAGATTAACCTGAAATATTTTTTATTATACTTATTTATTGTGCATTTGGAAGGATGCATGATGTAGCACATGTGTGAAGGTCAAAGGGCAACTTTTGGGAGTCGGTCCTCTCCTTCAGTAAGGTAGATCTGAGCCTGGACTAGGCTGTCCTGTTTGGCAGCAAGCCCCCTTTACCCTCTGAGCCCTCCCTCTGACCCTCTCTTGGGTTTTGTTTATTGGTTTCTTTTGAATACACAGTAATTCAAAACATATTTTTGCTAGGCTAGCTCTTACAAATTCCTTTATTGTTTTCTCTCCCATAATTCTTAGAGCTCCTTTTCACTGACACTAGATAAATAATCCCTCTATTTTCTTCATTATTCCTAATTCACTTTTTACATTGATTTTACAATCTAGTAGCACTTAGCATTTATTTCTGGTTGATGATAGATGCTTAAAAAATCTGTGGAGACCAAAGCCACGTTCCTAAAGAACACAGGCACATGTGCAAACCCTCACCCACTGATTCACTGGGAGGAATGTGCTACCAGATCCTGAGTAGGTCTCTTGAAGAGAAGACAAGTCCTTCCTGATAGACCAGAGGGGATCTGCTCAGCTAGCCTGTAGGGGCATTAAGTACACCAGGTTTTATTTGGTTTTACTTCACTGTGACCAAGCTACTTGAAAGAAGCTTTAATTTGAATTCCGGGTTTCAGAGGTGAGAGTCCTGCTTCTGGGCCTGGAGTGAAGAGCATCAGAGAACATCATCAGGAAGAATGCCTGTGTGGAGAGCTTCCTCCTCCTTGCCACCTCACTCCATCTGGGCCTCCACCCTATTAATGCTGCCCACATTTAGGGAGGGCTTTTATTGTCTCTACAACCATCCTCACAGACACACATGGAAAGTGTGATGTCCAAATCTCCTAGGTTGCCCAATAAATCTCTCTTTCTTGGGGGGGTGGAGAGAAGAGGCTTCTCATAGCCACAAGAGAGTTTCTCTTTTCCCAAAGGAAAGAGAAGCAAGCTAGAAAGTAGGGATGTATCTCAAAGACAGTAAGGAGCCTGCTATGGCTGGACCAATATGTGGAAGGAAGCCGCAGGGGCAAAGGGACTCTCATATATCTGTTACTGATTTGACCAGTTCATGGACCAGTAGTCAGGGAGACATCATCCTGCACATTAAGCATCAGGGAGAGCATCAAGGCCTCTGACGGTTACTGTTGTCAACTTGATAGAATATTGCCTCTGGCCACACTTGTGAGAAGTTATATTGACTACACTGAGGTGGGAAAACTTGTTCTCCTTTGGTGGCACCATTCCATGACTGTGAACATGGCCTGTGGCAGTGAATAAAGGGAGGTGGGCAGCATGCATATGCCTCTCTGCCTCAGATGCCATGTGACTAACTGACGTGCCCCACAATGACAGGCTATACCTTGAACTGTGAGCTGAACCCTCCCCCCCCCTTTAAGCTACTTTTGCCAAATATCACAGCAACTGGAAAGAAACTAAGGCAGGGCCTGGGGAAGACCTTAAACATGAAGAAAAAAACACTTGGGAAAGTTCTAAGGGTGTGGAAAGATGTGTTGTCTGGTGGATAAAGTTCATGTCCGGCAACACTTGGACGACGCAGCAGCAGTGTCACTCTCTGAAGACTTTCTCATGCACATTCCTCCATTCACAGGTGTGATGACAAGTTAGAGATCCCACCCCCATGCACAGGTGTGATGACAATCTGGGGATCATCATGCACAGGTGTGATGACAAGTTAGAGATCCCACCCCCCATGCACAGGTGTGATGAAAAGTCTAGGGATCCCCCATGCACAGGTGTGATGACAGTCTGGGGATCCCCCATGCACAGGTGTGATGACAAGCTAGAGATCCCACCCCCATGCACAGATGTGATGACAGTCTAGGGATCCCCCATGCACAGGTGTGATGACAGTCTGGGGATCCCCCATGCACAGGTGTGATGACAAGCTAGAGATCCCACCCCCATGCACAGGTGTGATGACAGTCTGGGGATCCCCCATGCACAGGTGTGATGACAAGCAGGAGAAACTGGGAAGATGCTTTCCTAAACGCCTTTCTACCAATGGCTATTCACACCGAGACCCAGAGAGAAGTTAAGACATTTGTCCAAAACCAGTGATTTGTGGAATTAGTCACCCAGAGGGCAAAAGTGGACAATGATGGCATAGTTAACACAAACTTGAACAGAATTTATAAAAGCAGACTTTTCAGAGCTTGAAGGGCTCTCCAATGTGATTTTATCACTCACTAACCGATAAGGCCTCTGAGACCCGGGGAGGTTAAGTAACTCCTCTGAATTACTGAGGCATTAAAGCTAATCTTGATCCAAATTCTTAGGAGTTCATAAGACTGTGAATATATATATATAAAACAGAGTCCTGAGTTAGATTCAGACAACCTTTGTAAGCAGCCCAGCAGGCAGCATGCCTCTCTCTTTCTGCCTCTGACAAATGAGTGGGAACTTACACACTTTACCAATGTATGTTTCATTGGATCACAGCTCCTGAGAGGTGCAGCATCTATTGACAGCCCTTGCCTTTCTTATCCTGAGGGGCTTGGGGCCTGTCTATCACAAACTCGCATTCCGAGCTAAAGCTACAGTCCTGTCTTTCTTCATTTCCTCTGTGTCACGTGGCTAAGAGCCAAGCAATAGAGAGTCCCCACTGCCATCCTCGAGCCCACAGTGTCGGGGGATTCTGCACATGCTTTCTAGGATAGTCCCTGCTTTCTCTGACCCTGCCCTGGAAACCCTGCTTAATTAAAATTCCCCCTTTTAAAAATTTATCTTCAACACCTATGTTCATAGCAGAACTGTGCCCAGCACCAAAGAGGGGACAATAGCACAGTGTCCCTTGGCAAACAGACAAGTCAAATGTAGTATCACATGAGAGAGCATGAGTTGGACTTAAGGAAGGAAATGTTGGTGTGTGCCCCATTGGGTATGAACCTCAAGAACATTATGCTACCTGATATAAGCCAGTCACAATAAGATAAACTACATATCATATCCTTTGTATTAGCTACATTCCAGTTGCTCTGACAAAACACCCAGCAAAAGTAAATTGAGCAAGGAATAGTTTCTTTTGGCTCATGGTTTAGGAGTATAGTCCTTCACGACTGGGAAGGCATGGCAGCAGGAAAATGAGGTGGCTGGTCACATTTGGATCCACAGTCAGGAAGCAGACAGTTATGAATGTTGGGACTCCATCTTTTGGTCAGTTCAGGACCCAGCTCATGGAACAGTGTTGCCCCACATTCAGAGTTGGTTTTCTCATCTCAAATAATATAGAACAGTGGTTCTCAAACTTCCTAATGCTGCATCCCTCTAATACAGTTCTTCACATTGACCTGTGTCTTAGTTAGGGTTTTACTGCTGTGAAGAGACACAGTGACCCAGGCAACTCTTGTAAGAACAACACTTAACTGGGGGTGGCTTACAGGTTCAGAGGTTCAATCTATTATCATCAAGGTAGGAACATGGTGTCATCCTGGCAGGCATGGTGCAGTTGAAAGTTCTACATCTTCATCTGAAGGCTGCTAACAGAATACTGACTTCCAGGCAGCTAGGATGAGGGTCTTAAAGCCCACATCCACAGTGACACACCTACTCCAACAAGGCCACACCTACTCCAACAGAGCCATACCTTCTAATAGTGCCACCCCCTGGGCCAGGCATATACAAACCATCACAACCCCCAACCAAAAAGTTGTTTTGTTGCTACTTCATAGCTGTAATTTTGCTAGTGCTATGAGTCATGATGTAAATATCTGATATAAAGGATATCTGATATGCAACCCCCAAAGGTTGAGAGCTACTGATTTAAGAACTACCTCACAGACACACCCAGACATTTGTCTCCTAACTGGTTCTAGATTCTGTAAGTTGGCAATCAATGCTAATCATCACACAGCTTGTATAAAGAACTACACTTCCCAGATCTATGGCCAGACAATAGGATGATGGCTGCCAGGATGTTGGGAAGGAGAAATGGTGCTTAGTGGACATAGACACAGCTTAGAATAAGGCAAAGTCTGGAGCCTGCCCAACCATGTGACTATAGTTCACTGAGACAGATCGGAGGGACCCAATTCTCCCTCAGAGAAGTCCTTGTTACAAACTATTAATTACATCAATGTAAGGTTTTCCTTGTAAGTACCCTTTAAGGTTCACTTTTCCTTCAATTAAGTTAAGCTGCTGGAGGCCTGTTGGCTTGAATCATTGATTAGTAGCTATTCCATTCTCTCCATGAGTCCAGTGCTGCAAGAAAGGTGCTGTCAACCAAATCTTTGATAGCCAGCTGAACTGTCATCAGGCACCCCCGCTGCTTTGAACACCTTGTGGACATCCTGAGGAAATTACCAACACTCTAGCTGTATAGAACATGAAGGTGTGGCTGAAATCACAAGCTCCTACTTCAGGAGGCTTTGCTCCCATCACAACTACTGCAGGCGATGGGCACAAACGTTGGAAGACTTTCCTCCTGGCAAGAAAAGCCTCAGTGAATTGTAGTCGGTCCTGCTCACCCTGCAGCTGTTTTCTCTTAGGATAGGAGGTAGACACCTTTCTAGCAACTCAGACAAATCTTGGGATTGGTACAGTCAAAGTGTAAGGCTTGTGATTGATGGAGAAGCCATGGTGTGATTGGTGTATTTACAATCTCCTGGCAGGTTTGGCATGCCCCATTCCAGCTCTAAAAGCAGGCTGTTCTTTAGTCTTGTCAGATTAGCATGGTAGGCTCCTTCTGAGCATTTTCCTCCTATGTTGCAATATTAGGCACCAATAAAGGCATCTCCCAGAGGATCTTTTACCTGTTCTTGGATAGAGTGGGCTGATCCCATTTCACAAAAGGTAGAAAACAAACAAACAAAAAGCCAAACAAAACATCCTGGGGTTCCCTTCCCTAGCTGTGGAAGCTGTAGATGCTGCATCCAGAATGAAGGGATTCCAAGAGCAAAAGGCTCTTGGATTTGAAGCTCTGAGCTGCTGCAGTAGTTGTTGGCCAGCCAAGAAGCCCATACTCAAAGTCAAGCTCTCACAGTAGGCAGCAGTTAAAGACTTTCCAAATGTGACCAGGGTGTAGACATGGCCAGAAACTATAAAGAGCAGCAGACACATTGGAAAGGCGAGAGATAGCAACACAGCTAGGATGACAGGAAACAAGAGACTGCAAAGAGGCAAAGGTGTGTGCTAAGGCAAACACTCTAACTCTGGAGGAGTCTGGGAGAGTTGACAAGGGTTAGAGAGTTGAAGATCCCAGGTAAGGGGCTGCAACTCTTGATGGTCACAGCTTAGAGTAATAAGCCTCTGCCTTGGGCACAAGAACACGAACTTGCTGGCTTTGAAAGCTTGGCCCTATAAGCCCCTAGTTCTAAGACTTGGAGCCATAGGCCTCTGGTTCTCAAGGCTTGGAGCTATAAGCCTCTGGATTTGGAAGCTCAGCCCAAGCCTCTGATCTCAGTGCCACCAACAAAGACTCAGAAATCCTTTCTTGTCATATGAGTCAAACATGCCTTCAACTCACTCTCCAGCCCAGGCTTGCTTTGAACTTGCAGCAATCCCCCTGCTCCAACCTCTCAAGTGTTGGAATTACAGGTGTGCATGGTTAATCCCACTTCCCAGCCACAGTTTGTATCCAGATGGAGCCAAAGTATCCAACCATCCTCAGTAATGACATTACAGAACTAAATGCTTAAAAATGGCAAATGAGAGGCTGGAAAAATACTTACTAGTTAAGAATGCTTACTGCCCTTGCTCAGGATGAGAAATCTACTCATATCATGCTGCTCAAAACCATCTGTAACTCCCTTTCCAGGGCATCTAACACCTTCTACTAGTCTCTGCGAGCACCCACAAACACCTACACACATTTGTATTCACACACACACACACATATAAAAATAAAATCCGTATTTTAAAAAGCCCAAGTGGTAAGTTTTCCACATTTACTACTATTTTTTTAATTTTGCATGTATATTTCTATTTTAAACATACGGGTGTTTTGCCAGTGTATATGTCTGTGCAACACTCACAAGCCTAGTGATGCTACAGGCCAGAAGAGGGCATAAGATACCCTATAGCTAGGATTACAGATATTTATGAGTTGCAGTATTGGTGCTGGAAATACAACCCTGGGTCCTCTGAAAGAGCAGCCAGTGCTCTTAGCAGCTGAGCCATCTCTCCAGCCTTTGCTGCTATTTGTTTTAAACAGTTCTGTGAAATGGTGCTTTTCTGTGAACTGTTTAAAACATAAGCCTATGCTATTCAAAAGATTTCTTTAGTCCCCCAGTGAGTGAGCTGAGTGTTCCCTGGTATCCTGGTCACCAGGTAACTACTTGTCTAGGTGCTTCCCTCCAGCTGAAAGGGTCCTCTGGAGGGAATGGTACCTGACACTGACCCAGTCCAGGCCCAGGGCCCAGGGCTCAGGGCACCTTCCTGTAACAATTAGGACTCAAAATGCAATGTTTCCTGGAGGCATTAAACATCTCTGGCTCCTTGTAGGTAGACACTCAGTCTGATGCCGACAGGTCATTTGTAAAGAATTGGCTTGACAAGTTGGACACTTTCTACTTGAAAAATGGAGATGAATATGAAAATATTTAACATCCTGGAGGAATGGCATGATTTACAGAGGCATTAATGAGAGCAGAGCTCTGACCAGTGCGACTCTGCATGGCGGCCACAGACTTGTCTCCCTCTCCTTCTCCCCCTTATTGGACCTGCAATCCACTATCCTATAATTATTCTGTAGCATATGACTGTGGCGTTGGGATGTCAGCTGTGGTGATAAAAGATGTCTAAGGCGCTCCAAAATATGTCACGGAGAGAGATGACCCAGGAACTCAGCATGGGAAATGTTCAATACAAAGACTGATTTGGAGTGCCCGAGGGCAAGCAGGCAGAAGGAATAGGGAACCTCAGAAGTTGCTAAGGCCAGGCTGTCCCACCTGAACACCTACCTGCTGTTTGCATCATGCTTGAGAATATCAGAGCACTCCCCAGGTTCCAGTTTGTTTCCATGGTTCCCCTACCCTCTCGTTTCATCTTCATCCAACACAATACATACATGTGACTAAATGGCCTCCCTAATGACAAGCACAATCCTGAGTCACACTGGCTCAACACTTCCTGTGGGTCAAGCCCTGTACTAAACGTTTTTAAATGGGTCATCTTGTTCAACCCTCCAATGATCAAATAATAGACTTCATTATTGTCATGTTCCTATGAAGGAAATTAGTGTGTGTGAAAGTCAGGAGACTAGCTCAAGGACCTGGGTGATGTCAGGAGGAAGACAAACTCAAGGAGATGGGATGACACAATTGTAAATCAACACGTGCTGAGCTTCAAGCATTCCTGACACCTCAATAAAGGGGGTGATAGAAGCGGTAGCAGGACAGATAGGTTGTTTGTCTTACCTCAGATGGAGGTGTGATGATCCATGCAGGTTGCCTGAGTGGTGTGGAACAACTATCACAGCCAGGAAGACAGACTTTGATCATGGGGTAGAAGCCCATGAACAATGTGACTCACGTGTGAGGATCCAGCATAGAACACTTCTAGGTTGTCCCATAGAGACCAATCTGAGGATCTCATGGGCCAACAGTCAAGCGTCATCAGTGAGATTGCCTACATTGCTTATCTGCCACACCAGTGACAGTACAGGCTCCATTGGCAACCAGAATACCTAAGGCATGGCTAAAGTGTTGATGGGGAACTTGAGGGTGGTGATTAGAGTGTTCATTGTGTCTCCATCAAGGCTAGCATCTACTCAGTCACTATTTTTAATGGGTCTGCCTTATCTCTCAATGCATGATATAAACTGAGCAAGGACAAAGCCCACTCCTATGTTCTTCAGCATCCAGTCAGACTGACACATACATGTGCCTAGTGTCAGATCTGGAAGGCTATACACATAACCCCTACTGAGCCCCCTCCCTCCAGACCTGTGTGTGATCATCAGTTGTCTCTTCTAGTGGAGGAATCAGGCCTGTGAGTCAGATACCCTGCACTTGGGTGCCTGGTTGCTGTGTACAGCACAGACAGGAGATAGTGTTCCAGAAGATTCTTCTGAAGATGGATGCCCCTGGGTTGTGCGGTACACAGCCTCAGCATGCACTGGGTACTGTGAGAAACATTGTGCCTCCGCTTGCCAAACATCTGCCTTCTAGGAAACTAGAGAGTGGAACCTTGACCTGTTGATGCCAAATTTTGCCCACCCTCCTCTTTGTCTTTAGGGCCCGAAGAAGGCACTTCATAAATGCTGGATGATGGCATGGTGTTCTAAGAGGAAGTATATCCTAATTCTAAGTCCCTTGGGACAATAGTGAGTCATGCGGTCTCACAGCTTAAAAGATCTACACATGTAACTAAGAAGAAAGCAGTCCCAGCTACAGAGTAGCATGAGTCACAACAGAATAAAGTTGAGAAACAAACTAAAAATCAGAGATCAAGAAGTAGGTGGGAACAAAGCAGAAATGTTTGAAAAAAAAAAAAGAAGAAGAAGAACCCTATGCTCAATGAAGCCAAAGTTGTTGACAGCAAATGTATGCAGAAAGCCATCATGGAGATAAATAAGGAGCTCATAATATTCCCAGGGAGCAGAGCCCTGCTCACAGGTTGTCTTCTTCCCCTAGACACCCTTGCCTTGGAGTCATCCCTAGGAATGTCCCGTTTAGTTAGAGATGTGCATGGCCACACTGGGACTCAGGTATGGTTACCATATACTAATCTCTCCAGCAAGAACTTCACACAGTATCCAACCTGATCCTGGTGGAGGGTTTGAGGGTTGTGGTTAGCAGATCAGTGAGGGCAGTGCCTGATGTGGCACCATTACCACGGACAGGACAGGGAGCTCTGAGACCATGCAGTTCTCGGACTCCCGTGTTCCCTGGCCTGTCATCTCTCAGCCTGGAGAGCTGCAGGGTCTGCCTCATTCCTGCCTCATTAGTCCCGAATAGCATGAGAATACACCAGGCCAGGAACAGCTCTCTAGGAGCCTCTGACCTCACCCCAGCCTTCCTGACTGCAGTGACTATTCCTGGTTGTCAACTTGACTATATCTGAAATGAACTACAATCCAGACGTGGAAGGCTCACCTGCTGTCCTAATCTGGAGGCTGGGAGATACAAGTTTCTGACTTGGATCTTGGCATGGAGATCCTGAGGCATAGTGGCTATGAATCCCAGAAGATTAAGACAGGGAGATCTCTGAGCTCAAGGTCATCTGGGACAAAGCAAGTCCCAGATCCAGGCATGGTAGAAAACACCTTTAATGTGGGCCACACCTTCTACAGGAGACCTACATAAGGACATGGGGAGAAGGAAGACTCTCTTCTTCACCTGCTTGCCTTGTGGAACTGAGCAACTGCTAGATTTTTGGATTTCCATTTGTCTTAGTCAGGGTTTTTATTCCTGCACAAACATCATGACCAAGAAGCAAGTTGGGGAGGAAAGGGTTTATTCAGCCTCCGCTTCCACACTGCTGTTCATCACTAAAGGAAGTCAGGACTGGAACTCAAGCAGGTCAGGAAGCAGGAGCTGATGCAGAGGCCATGAAGGGATGTTTCTTACTGGCTTGCTTCCCCTGGCTTGCTCAACCTGCTCTCTTTTTTTTTTTTTTTTTTTTTTTTGTCTTTTTTTTTTATTTGATATAATTTATTTACATTTCAAATGATTTCCCCTTTTCTAGCCCCCCCCCACTCCCCGAAAGTCCCGTAAGCCCCCTTCTCTTCCCCTGTCCTCCCTCCCACCCCTTCCCAGTTCCCCGTTCTGGTTTTGCCAAATACTGTTTCACTGAGTCTTTCCAGAACCAGGGACCACTCCTGCTTTCTTCTTGTATCTCATTTGATGTGTGGATTATGTTTTGGGTATTCCAGTTTTCTAGGTTAATAACCACTTATTAGTGAGTGCATACCATGATTCACCTTTTGAGTCTGGGTTACCTCACTTAGTATGATGTTCTCTAGCTCCATCCATTTGCCTAAGAATTTCATGAATTCATTGTTTCTAATGGCTGAATAGTACTCCATTGTGTAGATATACCACATTTTTTGTATCCACTCTTCTGTTGAGGGATACCTGGGTTCTTTCCAGCATCTGGCAATTATAAATAGGGCTGCTATGAACATAGTAGAGCATGTATCCTTATTACATGGTGGGGAATCCTCTGGGTATATGCCCAGGAGTTCAACCTGCTCTCTTATAGAACCCAAGAATACAGCCCAGAGATGGTACCACCCACAAGGGGCCCTCCCCCTTGACCACTAATTGAGAAAATGCCTCACAGTTGGATCTCATGGAGGCACATCCCCAACTGAAACTCCTTTCTCTGTGATAACTCCAGCCTGTGTCAAGTTGACACTCAAAACCAGCCAGTACAATTGACCCCTTGTCAACTTGACACACAAACACATCACTATTAACCCTCAACCCTTACTTTCTTATTCGTCCCCAAGATCTAAATTACTTTAAAAGTCCCACAGTCTTTGCATATTAAAAGTTCAATCACTTTAAAATGTCCAATATCTTTAAAATTCAAAGTCTTTTAAAAATTCAAAGTCTCTCAACTGTGGGCTCCACTAAAATACTTTCTTCCTTCAAGAGGGAAACATATCAGGGCACAGTCACAACCAAAAGCAAAACTCAAAACTCCAATGGTTCAATGGATCAATGGATCCAACTCACGATATTCCAGGCTTCTCCAAGGGCTTGTGTCACTTCTCCAGCTCTGCCCTTTGTAGCACTCAGCTTGTCTTCTAGGCTCCAGCTGCCTGTACTCCACTGCTGCTGCTGTTCTTGGTGGTCATCATATGGTACTGGCATCTCCAAAACGCCGCTATTTTCCACTGTAATTAGGCTTCACCAATAGCCTCTCATAGGCTCTCTTCATGGTGACAAGCCTCTGCTCCTATGCATGACCCCTTCAAGTCCTGGGCCATCAATTGCAACTGAGGCTGCACCTTCACCAGTGGCCTTCCGTGGCCTCTCACTGCCAAGAGCCTCAGCTGCTCTTCATGACCCCTTCATGCCTTCAAAACCAGTACCATCTGGGCGACTCTTACACAGTACCAAGTCCAGCCACAGCACAAAATACAACTGTGGCTATCTCTTGAATACACTCTTTGTGCTCCCAGAAAACACTTCCCAGAAGATTTCATCTCAGTGATGCTGGTCTCATCTTAATCACCGAGAATTTCTTAGCTCTAGCTAACCAGCATCAATAGTCCCAGTAAAACAAAGGTTTGCTTTAGTGGTTCTGGTATCTTGTTACTCACAGCTAATTCTTCAGACCCAGCTAACCAAAACCACAGAATCTTCACAATCAAAACATGGCCACTTTAAGAGTCTTTAATCTTCCCTCTGAAATTTTACAAGCCAGGCCTCCATCTTCTGCACTGTTCATAACATTGTCTTCCAAGCTCCTACAGAACTTTCCACAGCTTTTCTAGCTCAAAGTTCCAAAATCCTTCCACAATCCTCCCCAAAACATGGTCAGGTTGTCACAGGAATACCCCACTAACTGGTACCAATTTGTCTTAGTCGGGGTTTTTATTCCTGCACAAACAGCATGACCAAGAAGCAAGTTGGGAAGGAAAGGGTTTATTGAGCTTACACTTCCACGTTGCAGTTCATCACTAAAGGAAGTCAGGACTGGAACTCAAGCAGGTCAGGAAGCAGGAGCTGATGCAAATGTTTCTTACTGGCTTGCTTCCCCTGGCTTGCTCAGTCTGCTCTCTTATAGAACCCAAGAATACAGCCCAGAGATGGTACCACCCACAAGGGGCCCTCCCCCTTGACCACTAATTGAGAAAATGCCTCACAGTTGGATCTCATGGAGGCACTTCCCCAATTGAAACTCCTTTCTCTGTGATAACTTCAGCCTGTGTCAAGTTGACACTCAAAACCAGCCAGTGCACCATTCACAGCTGCTGCTGACCATTGCTGGGAAGTTGGACTACAGACTATAAGTCTGGACTTTTCTCTGGTCCCTCTCCTCTTACATCTTACGTGTAGTGTTCTCCCACTATAGAGACTACCCATAAGTTCTGTGATTCTAGAGAACCCTGACTAATACACAGACCCAGAAAGGGCCCTCTTACCAAAGTTGCACCAGAGTCCCACACATCTGCTTTGATGGACCCTCCTAAGCACACACTCACCTTCCCAGTCACCTGTACCAAGGGGAAGACACACTGAGTAACCAAAACCCCTTCTTAGCTTCCAGGCCCTGACCTCTGTGCTCCCTTTGATGATGGAATGCTCTCGCTCAGTCGCTGAGCTGGCTCTTTCCTGGTTCTGACTCTAAGTGATGAGTATTCAGCCTTCCTTTCTTCCTTTCTGTCTATTTTTCTAGGGTTCTCGTTCTGCCTCTAGGCTCCAGGTACCCTCATCCCTTCCTCCTGATTCATCTTCTGTTGTTGACAAGGCTCCTTCAAGTGCCCAAGAATGACCTTGAAGGAAACATGACAGTTACTACTTCTTATTCCCTGATCTCACCACCACAGCTGTGATACCTTTGCCTCTTGCTTCTCTGCAACGTCATGATGACCCACCTGCTTTGCAAACCTCAATTTCAGGAATCTTCCAACAATCTCTTTATCCTGTTCTCTCTTGCAGCCCATTGCTGGGTTCTGTCTCATTTAGCTCTCAGGATTTATATCTCTGGTGATCCCAAGCCTGTGGGGACCTCCTGCCCTAGTTCCTGCTGCTCCTTGTTCTCAGTCAGTCTACTCTTCAGCCAGATATTGGAGGCTATTAGAAACCATTTATCACCACATCTAAACATGACCCCACCCATCAATCACAGCCCTCAGGACTCTCTGACCCCTGTCTTCATCCTGCTGATCATGTGTAGCCTCACCAGTCACAGGTTGTCTTGTTCCTTCAACCTATGAGCTCCTCACATTGGCTCTGGACTTTTCTCTGGTCCCTCTCCTCTTACGTCTTATGTGTATTGTTCTTTTATATTGCCTGTTACTGCCTCTGCTTTTATCCTCTTACATGTCAAACTATCTCATTGGCTTTCTTTCTTTTTTTTTTTCTTTCTCCTTTCTCCTTTCTCTTCACCCTCTTACCCACTATGGATGGAATGGTGCTTAGCAGTGCAGTCCTAAGCTATTTTAATTTACTTATTTGCTCATTTATTTACTTAAGCATCATTGTATATGGGTAGTATGTGTGATTTGTATGTGAGTATATGTATGTACATGCCGTGGAGCACATGCTATCAGAGGACAACTGTTTAGAGTAGACTTTCTTTGCATCCAACTATGGATTCCAGAAGTGAACTCAGGTTGTCATGTAATAGCAAGCACTATTACTTACTGAGCCATGTCACTAGCCTGGGGAGTAATTTCCAACTGACCCAAACAGAGAGGAATCAGGCCTGAAGGAGGGAACTCTCCTCCAAAAGCACGTGTCCCCAAGCATATTCTGAGAATTAAAGCACCTACAGGAATGATGAGACACCAGGGCCTTCATTGCACCTTTTGGGATGGGGGCAGGAGGATGGCAAGTAAAAGGCTTTCCTGCGCTAAGAACCAGTCTGAGGCTACTCTGGATAACTTAAGAGATCTTTTCTCAAAGGAAAAGGAAAAATCTAGCTCCCAAAACCTAAGTAAAAATGGAAGTGATGCTATACTGCCCAGTCCGGGGTGGTTTCTCCCAGTTCTGCATTGGAGCCAAAGCCATCATTATACCAGGGATGGGGACAGCAGAACAGCAGGGACAGTCAGCAGAATCTGACCATCAGATTCCAGCTTCAGAGAAAGGGTTACTTCTACCTTCACTTCCAAGCCTGGCAACTGCCTGCTCACCACCATACCATGAGAAATAGCTTTACTATTCACTCATCCATCACTGTCTTGGGTGCCTTTCATCAGGATTTGGATTTTGATCAGTCATGTTTTTATAATTATATGTCAGAATTATATTTCACTCAGAAAACCAATTTGAAGCCCAAAGTATAGGTCTTCTATTTAGACCCTCAAGAGAAGGCACCAATACAAGGGAGGGTTTGTGGACCTCAATTGGGTAAGAGTGGCCAGTGATCAATCAGTGTTAACACTTGGGCTGTTAGGACTGTGGCTCAGTGCTAGAGTGTTTGGCTAGCATACACGAGACCCTGGGATCAAACCCCAGTACCATCAAACAAGCACTTAACACCCCTACAGCATTGGCAGTAGCTGGTCCAATGAATATTCTTTAAGGGCAGAGCATAACAAACAGGGTGAAGGCTTTTCTTTTCAGGTTCAGGAGCTTTTGCCGTTATACCCATTAGAACTCTGAGAGGTAAGATTTGTTGCTGGGCCCTGACTCCTGGGTCTTTCACTGTACTTACTTGGGTACATGGGGTTAGAAGGATCTGAAATAGAAGGCCTTCCTGTGCTAAGAATGAGTCCAAGGCTAGTCTGGATAATTTAGAGACCTTTTCTCAAAGGAAAAATGGGGAGTAGGGCCAAGATGTAGCTCAACAGATAGAGTGCTTGCCTAGTATGTCTGAAGGCCTGGGTTGAACCCTCTGTACCACATAAATGAATGTGGTAGCACGTGTCTGCATTCCCAGATTTGTAAAGCATAAGGATCAGAAGTTCAAAGTGGTACTGGGCTCCAAAGTGAGTTTGAAGGTATGGATTACATGAGACCCTGTATGTGTCTACCCCACCTCCTGCTCCCACCCCACCTCTCAAGAAAAGAAATAAGTAGAGTTGGAGTTTGGGCTCAGTAGAAGAGGGCATGCCTAGCATGTGAAAGCTTCACCTATCTGCTCATCTCCTTTCTCCTTCTTTCCCATCATCCACTGGGCTCTGTAAGTGCTGCTTTTCTTGTCTCTCTCACTCACAAGCTCTCTTGGTGTCTCCCTGCCTAGCTCTCTGTCCACATCACACATAGCCAGCTTTCATCTCTTGCATGAACCTCCCAGAACCTCAACCATTATTCCAGGCTGTTCCCCATTGGTTCAAGCTTGTCCCTTAGGCATTTACTGCCACTTTCAAATTGTACCCATATATACCTAGGTATATATGATTTGCTTTAATGCTAAAGCTGAGGGGTAGGGGTGTGGACACTACTGCTCAAAGCAAAGAGCTGCTGGGCATTGGGAATTTTGGCCAGTGCAGGAAAATTCACAGGGATGGTGAGTCATCTGACCATTTGGGGCACCATTTACAATAAGCCAAATGGCTCTAATATGGCTAATTGTTTCATGTGAAGTCTCCCCACAATCCCAGTTCAGGATTCTACTGCCTTCAGCCAAAACACACACACACACACACACACACACACACACACACAAACCCTAACCCCAAGAACAAGACATATATCTGTCCACAAATGTGTGTTTCTTTCCAGTGTTTTCCTTCATTGTGAACAGATGTGATTCATGACCTGATTTTATCCAACTGCCACAAAATGTGACTTTTTGATTCTTTTTAAAGATTAATTTTTAAACATAAATCAGACTATAAACGATCTAGAATGAGGTTTAAAATCATCTTTTAGTTCACTTCTATTTTAATGCTGAGATTAACAGACCTGTCTAAGATTTAAAAGTTTTCCCTTTTTGCTCATTTACTATCTTAGAATTAAATATTTATTATTAATATTAATGAAAACTAAAAAATGATTAATTAGACCTAAATTATAATCAAGTCAATTTTTTTCAAATTGATGTGTGATCCCAAAACAAACACTGATCACTCCTTTCAGCTCATAATGTAATTACAGAGACAGTCAACCTGCTATTTATCTAGATATCCACTCAACCGTGTTATAAACTATTAATTTTCAGAGAAAGCACAGTTGCCAAGCACTGTCAGCTTCTGCTTGAGCATCTAAGATATATTCATTGCTCCTCGACCCTCTGTAATGGCAAACGACAGTGACAGCACTTCTGGCACCAGCTGCTTATTACATCAGTGCAACTATGGAAGGACTAGACCGTTTCAGTAAACAAGTGCAGAGTAAGTTTCAAGCTCTCTCTCTCTCTCTCTCTCTCTCTCTCTCTCTCTCTCTTGTCTCTGTCTCTTCCAGTGTGTGTGTATGTGTACATATATGTATGTATGTGTTATGTCTTCCTCAGTCACTCTCCAGCACACTTTTGAGACAAGGGTTTTCACTGAACCTAGAACTTACCCACCAAGCTCCAGGGATCTGCCTATTCTGGCCTTTCCAGCACCAAGATTATAGACATGAAAGCCCAACTCTTTATTTGGATGCTGGAGATCCAAACTCAGTTCTTAATGCTTGCATTGGAAGAATCTCACGGACTGAGAAATCTTCTCAGCCTTGGGGCTTGTGAAATTCCAAGAGTAGCACATACAGTAGAGAAGGTTTTGCCTCTTCCAGAAAGCAGATTGTGCAAGGGGCCCATGGAAAGAGGGTCAGAGGAGCTAGACACACTCATCCAGAAACTCTCATAACTGCCCTTCTTGAGTGTTCTGTTGACCCAGGGGCTGAGCAGAAGAGAAACATTAGGAGACAGAATGAGAATTGATAGAAATAGTAGAAAAACAGAGAAGTCAAAGACATCCCAATGTAAATGAGGGATGGGAGTGGATCTTTAAGCTTCAGTAAGCATGTTACTGTGTGTCTTAATAACATATAAAAACAAACTCAGTGTAACTTCAGAATCTCCAAAAGTAGAGGTAGATAGATTAGAGGTTTGTGGCTGAACTGAGCTACATATATAGCAAGTCCCTGTCTCAAAAATAAAATAAAATTTAAAAAAAGCATATTAACAGAAAAGTCGAGAGGAAGCTTTGGTAGTGGAACATTGTTTTCTGGTCACTAACTGCAAAGATTGGGGATCACAAACTTCACTAAAACAGTATACTCAGCAAATAACAAGCAAGTATAAACACCAAATTCTACACAAAAAACTATGAACTACAAGAAAAAGAAGTTGTATTGTAAATCTACTTTAGAAATGTCCTTATAGACATCTCCAGAAGTCTGTCTCTGGGTTAATTCTAAATCCTACCAAACTGATGACCAGGACTAGTGATATCATGGTAGTATTTTAAATTCTTTGTCTCCCATGTCCTGCCAGTATCAAAAATAAAGAAAAAAGAACATAGTAAACAATCTCATGAATCCTGGAGGACAGCAAGTGTGACCACAAGTCAGTTTAGAACTAAAAAGGTGTAAAAATTAGTTAAAATGATACAACTCAAGGTTTGAACAGCTTTTAGTAGAGTTTAGGATAAGATGGCAGAGCACATAAGAGAATTAGAAAACACAGAGACATTTATCCCACATCTTAGGCTAAGCAGGAACAAGCAATTCAAGAATGAGTAAAACAAGAGATAGCCCAGAAAGGAGTGACACATCCAAAGAAGAAATTGGTTTTAAATTGAAAGTAATAAAGGAAGAAGTATTAAGAATTGTTTGAGAAAGAAAAGAAATTTTGAAAATGGGCAAAAAAAAAATTAAACATACAGATAACAAGAATCCCCAAAGGAGACCATTAAATCTAAGAAAGAAAACAAATATTAAAAACATAATTCAAGAAAAATATCCCTGGAATAAACAAGAAAGATATTCAAATATTTATTGAGAGGGTGTGTTGCCCATTAGGGACTACTGCCTCTGATGACCAGCAGCAAAGCATTGGCTGGTGAAATCACTGAGTAAAAAAACACAAAAATAAAGCTTTGAACAACTAGAAAAAAACTTATAAGGGAATGGCAGTTCATTGGTCCTAAAAGAGTATTACCTGTCATGTTTCCTACTAGGTGAAGATAGAATGCACTTGATTTCAAGGAAAAGAATATAGAAAGCCAGAAATATTTTTATACTTGTGGATATGAAAAATTATTTAATAACCATACTCCTGAGATTTTATATCTTTAAAACACTCCAATAGTCTTACAAGAAAGTTTGTTTGTGAAGGAAAATTAGTATGAAAATATGTGTTAACACAGAAAGACACCCTTGACCAGCAAGGGAAGAAATACTAAGCTGTGGATTTTTATACCCAGCAAAACTGGCTTTCAAACATGCAAATGCATCATTATGAACCTACAAGAACACTATTGCCATCAACTCTTCTGGAGAGATTCAAGAGAGAATGAAGGCAACAGAGGGTGGCATTTCTGGTGGCAGCAGCAGTAACAGACATAGTCACTCAGGAAGGAGAGGCAAAGCCAGCCAGGTAGCTTTGCTCTTTTCTTGGACCTCTTTGTTTCTTTCTAGACTTTCCATTGGAAAGTGCTGCCCATTTTGAGGGAGTGCCTCCTTAGTGGTATAAATCCTCCTTACAAATGTCCTCGCAGACATCTCCAGAGGTCTGTCTCTGGGCTAATTCTAAATCCCTCCAAGCTGGTGATCAGAACTAGCCATTTTACGTACAGTGTATTAAATTCTTTTGTCTTCCAGGTTTTTATGCATAAGAACAATCAGTATCAAAAATAAATAAATGAATATACAATGAAGCACAGGAATAACAACAATGAGCTGGAGAAGACACCTTTGCATTCTGCCACTTGGCACTTGAATAAGAAGGTTAATGTCAATATAGAAAAGATATTTTCCCAGTCTAACTACTAAGAAGGCCTAGAAACAATAACTCATCCGAGGCTTGGGTGAGCTTAGTGGCAGGCACTTGCCTAGCATATATCATGCCTGGGGCCCATCCTTTGCACCTCAAAATAAAAATCCAATAGCAATGAGCTTTCTTGGTGCTCACAGGGTCATCTTGAAATAGAGCAGCTCATTAAAGACATTAATGCTTCATTAAGAAGTGACTGACTGCCTTCGGTAAAAAAAAAAAAAAAAAAAAAAAAAAAAAAAGACCTGTAATATCATTTAATGCCAGTATGTATGGAAGCTGGCCAAGCTTCAAAAGACTGCAAACATCAAAACACTGGTGTTCTTCCACCTTTGCTTTCTTTCTTTTTTTTTTTCATTTTTATTTTTATTTATTTATTTTTTTTTATTTACATTGCAAATGATTTCCTCTTTTCTGGGTCCCCACTCCCCACAAGTCCCATAAGCCCTCTTCCGTCCCCCTATTCTTCCATCTACCCCTTCCCACTTCCCTGTTCTGGAATTCCCCTATACTCTTGCACTGAGTCTTTCCAGAACCAGGGCCCACTCCTCCATTCTTTTTGGACATCATTTAATGTGTGGATTATGTCCTGGGTATTCAAAGTTTCTAGGCTAATATCCACTTATCAGTGAGTGCATACCATGATTGATCTTTTGAGACTGGGTTACCTCACTTAGTATGATGTTCTCCAGCTCCATCCATTTGTCTAAGAATTTCATGAATTCATTGTTTCTAATGGCTGAATAGTACTCCATTGTGTAAATATACCACATTTTTTGTATCCATTCCTCCGTTGAAGGACATCTAGGTTCTTTCCAGCTTCTGGCTATTACAAATAGGGCTGCTATGAACATAGTGGAGCATGTGTCCTTATTGCATGCTGAAGAATCCTCTGGATATATGCTCAGTAGTGGTATAACAGGGTCCTCAGGAAGTGACATGCCCAGTTTTCTGAGGAACCGCCAGACTGATTTCCAAAGTGGTTGCACCATCTTGCAATCCCACCAGCAGTGGAGGAGTGTTCCTCTTTCTCCACATCCTCGCCAACACCTGCTGTCTCCTGAGTTTTTGACCTTAGCCATTCTGACTGGTGTGAGGTGAAATCTCAGGGTTGTTTTGATTTGCATTTCCCTAATGATTAATGATGTTGAACATTTCTTAAGGTGTTTCTCAGCTCTCCGAAGTTCTTCATGTGAAAATTCTTTGTTTAGTTCCGTACCCCACTTTTTAATGGGGTTATTTGGATCTCTGGGTTCTACTTTCTTGAGTTCTTTGTATATATTAGAATGACCCCCTTCACAATAGCTACAAACCACCTTTGCTTTCAATGGGACCTTCCAATGTAGGAACTTAGCAACAACATCAGGCCTGCCATGGTGAGAGATTCTGACTACTGCTTCTCCACCTTCCCTCACAACTGAAGCTGAAAATGAGCACTTACAGTGCTGAAGAAGAGAGCCATCTGAGGGAAGCCCAAATAGTAGGAGGGGGTAAGGTCCTCCTGCCCAAGCCCCATTCACTGGGCCCAATGACAAACAATAGAGAAATACATCCTGTAATCTATCTCTCTATCTCTCTATCTCTCTATCTATCTATCTATCTATCTATCTACATTCTTACATCCTGTGATATATATTTAATTTCCTTGTGAAATGGTAGTCTCAAGAACTACTATTGGGACTCAGTATATATTTAACACATACATCAGTGAGTGGCAATGTCTAACAACACAGTAATGTAAGGTCTGGTCTTCTTTTAGGTGAGATTATGTAAAGTAGGGCCAATGAAGGTCACACGCACATGCACACGAGATGTTATGGTATGGTAGTTGAGCTGTTGACTGCTGCTTACCATGTCAACAGTTCCTCTCCCTATAGCCAGTCCTTCTCAGTTCGCCAGCTTTGATTCTTTGATCCAAGAATCTCCAAGCTTGTTGCTCCCTTGGTGACTTTGTACTGTGGTGCTATCTGGTCTAAATACTATACACCCAGGCATTTGCAATTCTCCTTATCATTCCTTGAATTCCTTCACTTTCCACAGGTTTTTCTAGAAGACCCAGTTAAGTGTACACATAGAGCTAAAGGTTTGGCACAGAAGTGGAGTATGTGCTACACACTGCCACAAACAAAGTGGGCACGGGCAAGTATGCCATTCAACACCCTTTCTTAAGGTTTTCCTAAATGTGTGGGTGTTACTTAAATTCCTTCCCTGGGAGAAGTAATGTCTGCCCCCACCCCAGAACAGAGGCACAATTCCACCAAAGTTCACTCCAAGGAACCAATGAGTTTATTGAGTTACTTACAGGGGTGTGGTGTTCCTCAACCAAAAGGCTTCACCAGAAAGCCTTTCCCCAGCAGGGATGATGGCTTTCCCATTGCTACACAGATGGAGACCACCCCCACCCCCACACGCATACAGTCTTGCCTAGACTATATACTGTAGTCCCTGCCAAGGCCACGTGTGATTAGGGCAGAGCAGGTGCTGGATACTTAGGTGAGAGTCTTGTGACTTTCCTTATTATCTATGAAGGGATATAAACAGTCAACACACCCAGCTGGGGTAATCTCTTCAAAAGAGGCTGAGTCAGAACTCCCCATGATGTCAGTTGCTGCCTCAGAGGACTATCACTTAAAACAGTGGGCTATTGTCTCCTCCCACATAGGCTAGCTGAACTGTTTCCTGCCCACTGGAGAAGATAATCCTCTGAGCAGAGCTTACCACTCACACCCTGAGTCTATAGACTTGGCTAGGCTCCAAGATTCAGCGACTAGAAGTTGAAAGTGACCTCTGACCCTCATCTGCTGCCACAGATGTGAACATCTACAGATTCTATTACTGGCTGTACTGTGCAACAGTTTCTTTTTGGGGTTCCATAGAGCTTATGTATAATGTGGTTTTTAGGTCTTTTCTGTCTGACAAATCTCAGACCTCTTTAATATCTGCATTTGTTTCTGATCTGTTCTTCCCCTGGCTCAGGGACATGTTTTCCTGTCTCTTTACACGGTGGATAACTTTTTTGAAAAACAGATAACTGACATTATGAACTTTATATTTTTGGGTATTAGACATTGTATTAGTAAGGGGTTTGTTGCTGTGAGGAGACACCAACAGAAAGGCAGTTCTAGTAAAGGACAATATCTAACTGGGGCTAGCAGACAATCTCAGAGGCTTAGTCTATTATCATTATGGCAGGAAGCATGGCAGTGTGCAAGCAAACACGTGCTGGGGAAAGAGAAGACTCAAATCACATTGGCCAGACTTAAGTATATAATATGACCTCAAAGCCCTGCCCACATAGTGACGCGCTTTCTCTAAGAAAACTCCTCCTCCTAATAACTCCATTTCCCACCGGTCAAACATATTTAAACTACCACAGACATCATGCATCCTTTAATAATACCCGGACTTTGTTATAGGGTACACTTAAGTCCCCTGGGCTCAGCTTCAGTGCCTTGACATTGTTTCTTAGCTTTATTACCAATCAGAGCAACCTATGGCTTACTGCTGACCTGGCCTTTCTGCAAAGGTGGGAGCCCTCCTTTGGATGACAGCTTGACATCCTTCACTTGAGAAGAGTTTTCCATGTTGATTGCAGGAAAGTTCCATTACTGAACCATCTCTGAGAACAATTCCAGCAGAGTGTCCCCCCTCTTCTCTCCCTCTCTCTCTCTCTCCCTTCCCCTCCCCCTCCCCTCCCCTTCTCCCTTCCCTTCTCCCCTCCCCCTCCCCTTCCCCTCACCTTCCCCTCCTCTCCCTCTCCCCTCTCCCTCTCCCTCCCTCCCTTTCCCTCCCCCTCCCCTCCCCCTCCCCCTCCCCTTTCCCTTCTCTCCCTCTCCCCCTCCCTCCTTCTCTCTCCTCTCCCCTCGGAATCTTACCTACCAACCCCAGCAGACATGGAATGATGGTGAACACAGTCAACTTGACAGGATCTTGCATCACTTAAGAGACAAATCTTGGGGTGAGTCTGAGAAATTATCTCGATTAGGCTAGTTGAGATTGGAAAACCCATTCTAAATGGGGCTAGTGCCATTCCAGCAGCACTTGTCCTACTTAGGGTTATTATGGCTGTGCTGAGCCCCCCTGACCAAAAGCAAGCTGGGAGGAAAGTTTGCTCAGCTTAATACTTCCACATCACAGTCTATCATCAAAGGGAGTCGGGGCAGGAACTCAAACAGGGCAAGTACCAGGAGGCAGAAGCTGATGCAGTGGTCACAGTGGGGTGCTGCTTACTGGCTTGCTACACAGGCTTGCTCAGCCTGCTTCTTCCCACCCACAGTGGTCTAGGCCCTCTCACAGCACCAGTTTTCACCCCATTCTGCTTCCTGACTGGAGGTGCAATGTGATGGGAAGTGCCAGCTAATGTCTTCCCCACCACGATGGTATATACCCTGGAATTGTGAGCAGAAACAGACCTTTCCTTCCTTAAGTTGCCTTTAAAAAAAAAAGATTTTATTTATTTTATGTATGTGAGTACATGGTTGATGTCCTCACACACATTAGACGAGGGCATTGGATCCCATTACAGGATGGTTGTGGGGCACCATGCTGTTGCTGGGAATTGAACTCAGGACCATTGGAAGAACAGTCACTGCTGCTCACCACTGAGCTATTGCTCCAGCCCCCTTAAGTTGCGTTTGTTAAGACTTTTTATCACAGCAGTGAGAAAACCAGTCCACTAGGCTTCTCTGAAATTTCAAACTTGCCTCCACTCTGATCTTGAGGCTCTCCAGAGGCCCCTGTCTTGTTCTGTTGTTCAGAGCCTGCCTCCATCAAGAGAGTGGGGAAGCAAGAGAGTGCACTATACTTGTTTCTAAAGCCCAAACTTCTGAACCAGTTATATCAGTGCTGACAAACTGCTGCTTCATCTGGGTCCTTGCTGTGTGAATTTCTGCTCGTATTACTCCATGAAATTTGCAGAAAGCAGAGTGGTCAGGTAACGCTGTGAGAGTCGGACAGCTACCAAGGTCTTGGTGACAGCTCTGGCTGACCCATTCAGTGAATGAATGTAGCATTTCAAAGGACACTGAGGTCCCTGACATGGCCTGGCAACCTAGATCCAAGCTCCATCAGTTTCTGGCAGTCTTTTGTATCTGTCCCCGGCCCCAGTCAGAGCTCATTTCCTGAGTCCTGGGAAGTACAGCTTGGTCTGCATCTAGAGTCACCCAGGCCCCCAGGCACACCAGCAGCCCGTCTGCAGCATCCTCTACTTAATAGTATATCTGTTCCGTGTGGCATAAAAGTTTAATGCCTAGGGGAAGCCTTACTCACCTTTATGGAGATCACTAAGCGGGGCACCTGCTGGCTGAGGAGGTAAAGCCTCGGCAGCCAGCATGGCTGGGTTAGCAAGCTGACCTGCAGCCACTCCCTGTCACTGCTTCTTCAAGTGGCCTTGAGTCCCATGCCTCTCTTCCCAGCACCTCCATCTCACTTCAGAAAAAGTTTCAAACATACAAAATAAAGCGGAGAAATGCAGCACTCCCAGACCCTTCACCAAGTATAAATAATTTTGCCTCATTTTGCACATGGAGGCCAGATCAGGACATTATGTGTCATGTTTTTGAGACAGTGTTTCTTATTCAACCAGAAGCTTTTTGTTTTAGCATTGGATGACTGGTCAGGGAGCTATCTGCATCTGCCTGCCTCCCCCGTGTTAGGGTTACAGGCCGGTGTGGTCATGAGTGGCTTTAAAACAACAGCAGCAACTGCAGCAGCAGCAGCAGCAGCAGCAGCAGCAGCAGCAGCAGCAGCAACAACATTTTGATTTATACTCAGACCCCCATGCTTGCAGAATAAGTACTTATATCTATTGAGCCCATCTCCCCAGCCCTCTATGTTTATTTTAATTATTTCCCAGTCTCTTCTATTTCTGTAAACTGGAAGTTTGGTCCACAGTCACACTTATTCATGACACTGTACCACAGTGCACGTCTGATGTGATGTTCGTACCTACCACTGGGTCAGTGGTCCTACATCCAGGTGCCTCTGCTGCAATACCCAGTCCCTCCCCTTTCAGCTGTCAAACAAGCTATGCTTAGGTCTCTATCTGTGAATAGACTCCTCATTTCCTTGACCCTTTTCATCTGTTTTTCTCCCAGAATAGCCCTGTTGATTTATGGGGCTTTTTGGTATCTCTACCAGAACATAACTTTGCTGACTTTATCTCCTGGATTTGCATAGTAAAGGCATTCCAAATTAAAAGTCTAGAATCCTAGAACTTAGATGGAAGCAGCAGGATCAGGAGTCCAAGGCCATCTTCATTTGGTTGTATTTGAGGGTGAATTTGAGGGGCAGCTCTGGCTACATGAACCTGTCTCTCACACATGAAATTAATCCAGAGTGGTACTCACACTTATAATCCTAGCATTCAGGAGGCTGAGACAGGAGGATTTTGAGTTGTAAGTTGACCAAGGCTACACAGTGAGATTTAAAACTAATATTGTTGTGATGATCACTGATTCTGCCATCCCTCTGTTTCAGTGGGAGTTTGCTAGTCTGTGCTCCTGCTGATGGTTCGGCTGTGCTGCTGTGCTGCTGGGCTATGGGTTTCCAGATATACTGCAGCCCTGGCTCGCTACCCTGTGGTTACATTAGCTGAGGATGAGATTTCTTACTGATTTCAGGAGCTCTGGACCTTGCAGCCAGTTGGCAGAGGTGTGAGGCCTGGCAGGAGATCTGTGGCTATGAGTCAGGAGTTCAAAATGCCACTGCTACAATCCCAAGGCTCAGGAAACCAGCGAACACTGAACCAGTGTGGTCACACAGGACAAGGAGATAGGGATATTTTGAGCCACAAGATGTGCCTATGCCTGCCCATGGGTGATGACCGATCTCTGAGCTTCAAGGAATATGGGCATACGGACAAGTCCTCAGCCGTATTGTCTTCAATATATGGCCGTGGTCCACCTGAAGTTTTAAGACTTACAGGCCAGAGAAATGAGTGTAAGTCTGTAGTGAAATGTGGCAAGTCTGCTTGCTGTCAAACCCTTGACCCGAGAATATTATCTGGTAGGTAGGAGAGAACTGATTACAGCAAGTTGTCTTCTGACCTCCACGTGTATGCCGTGGTAGATTTCCCCCCCTTCATAATAAAATAAAAATGTAACAGAAAGTTGAAACTCTGATTTGTAAGCCTATTTTAGTATAGCATTCTTACAAGAAATCAAAATCCAGATTAAGTCCTGATACATGTAGTGTATGTTTATGTATAGGTGTGTACTCCTGCACACATAAATGTATGTGTAGGTGTGCACATGTCCAGGTAGAAGTTTGCATCAATGGCTGGCTAGGCCTCTCATTATTCCTGGAGCTCATGGGTTGGACTAATCTGCTTGGCCAATGAGCTCCTGTTTCTGGCCTCCCATCTTGGGTTACAGGTATGTGGTGCCATGTTCGGTTTATTTTTAGAGCTGCTGGGAATTCCAAACTTGCATATCAGGCCTTTCAGCCACTGATCCATTTCCCTAGCCTCCTGTACCAGTCATTATTTTTTTTTTTATCAGAGTGAAGATGTGTACCATGAGGTTATTGAACAATGAACATGGAGGGAGCGAGAGACAGGAGGCAGCCAGCTTTAGGTCTGTTGTTGATTTATATAGCTTCACACTCTCTTGAGGGCCTCAGGATGTCCCATGACATTGGTATCAGCAGTCCTGGACCACGTGTGGGGCCGTCAGGACCTTAAGGTTTAGCAACAGGAGGATCGGGCAGAAGCAGCGCCAGGGTGACTGCACAGCTGGCCACAGCAGGGCATGTTTTCAAGGACTGTTGAATCTCAGGTGCCTAGTTGTTCTCTACACAAGCCATCTTTCCTCATGTGAAGCCTCAAAAACAGAATTGAAATGAGGCATGGAAGATAATATAAAAAATCCATCTTTCTGGTTTTCTTCATAGATTTCCAAAATCCCAGGGAGACCTAGAAAGCCCTTCCATCTAGGAGCTTCTCTGTGGGTCAGTTCTCTGAATAAACCTACTGGTCTCTCCCTTCCTTAAAAATCAGCACCCCTGCCCACCCTAGGCCCCTTGCATATCCAGTTAATCTCCTACTTCCCCTTGCTCATTTCTGCTTCTCCTTGAAGTCCAGGCTTAAGACAGTTTTCTCAGGGTAATTCTTTTGACCTAGAGTGGGCCAGGCACTTGACACTAAGCTCTGAGCACCCCACTTCTGGTTAGCACCTTCAGTGGCTTCTCTTGGAGCTGTCTGAGTCCCTGGGCCACACCCTCAAGGCCTGGACCCTTGAGGTTTCTGATTGCCTGCTTTCAGCGAAGGCTGGAGACCACGTGGGAGGTGGGCCTAGGCTGCTTCCTTTTGTGGGACTGAAGTTCCTTATCAGTGAAAGGTGCCTGTGACTTTCAATGAATCGGTGGCTGAGTTGCTAGAAATCTTAGTTCTACATTTTCTTGAACAGGGGAGGTTCTGTCTCACCTTCTCCACCCAGGAGCTCCTGGCTATTTAAGCTACTTTCTGGATGGGTTGACATACCTGCTCCAGGCCAGGGTGGCTCTCTCTACAGCAGGTTGTGGCCATGGCCACCTGACCTTTCCAATTCTAGATGAGTTGGCCCCTCGCAGGCTCTGACCTGCAATCTTACACAATATTGCCTTCATTCCTTTAAACTTTCATCCCTTTAGTCCTTGAAGGCTCCCGGGCCTGTGCATTTGTCATTGTTTCTAGGATGCAAGGGACAGAGGGCACACAGTAGACTATGCAATCTCATTTGCCTCTTCTAATGGATTGCTGTGGACCCGAGGTCCCATCCCACCCCTCCCCTTACTTTTAACCTTTTCTTGGATTCTAATGAAAACTCAGGGTGTGTCTCGGTGCAGGCCTTGAAGACATCGGAAGTAGTGCACTCGTGGGTGGCTGGCACTGGGTGAGTCTGAGACCAGCCTCCTTCAGATTAGAGTTGCTAGGAGGCTGAGCTGCCTGCTCTAAGCTTGGACTGGCTTCTTTCTCTTCCCACTTCCTCTCTTTCCCCACTTCTGCAGGCCCAACTCCTACTGAACGCCTCAAAGTTGCTGCAAGCCTCTTTGTGCAGCTCCAGGCCCTCAACACCCAAAGGGAGCTGGCCTGTTAGAAGCACCCAGGGGCTGCAGAGTCTTTTCCTAAGCTTCTCTTACGGGTGCTGACTGTGTGTCACTGCTCCCACCAGGTACCAGGCAAGCTCAGTGCGCTCAGAACCCTGGCAAAATGGGTGCCCACTTTGTGTTTGCTGAATGAATGAAAGGAACCATGAAGAACTCCTAGCTCTGCTCCAGCGCTCTACACCATGACAGAATGGGGGTTTCCGCACTTCACACCAGTGAGTACATGTGTGGTGTCTGACTATTTGTGTCTTAGGTACAGGCCGGGGGTGGGGGGTAGGGGGTGGGGTGGGCTGTAAGGATGTGTGTGTGTATACACTCATGCGCAAAGACAGAGCCTCTGCACCATGCAGGGTGCAGATTCAGGATGCCGGATGCTCAGATGCTTGGTGTTCAAAGTAGAGTGCGGGGTACCTGAAGAGTGCGGAGCAAAGAAGAGGGTGCAGGGTAATGAGTGTACAGTGCAGATTAGTAGGTGCGAGGTGCACGGTGTTCAGTGAAGAGTAGAGGATGTGAGCCGCACGAGGCGTGTAGCAGCGTGCAGGGAGTCCGTGGGCTCGGGGCAGCGGCCTGGGTCCCTCGAGGGACGCGGCGGGCCGGGCTAGGGTACGCGCGCCGGGGCGGGCTGCAGCCGGCCGCCGTCCCGCCTCTCGCCGGCGCTCCCGGCCTTTCCCATCCGGCCCGCGACGCTCCGCCCGCCCCGTCCCACATGACACCGCCTCCGCCGCAAACTTTTTCCTCCCCATCCTGTCGCGGCGGGGAAGGAATGGAAGATGGCGGCCTAGGCGCAGAGTTTCCTGCCCGAGCAGCGGCGGCGGCAGCGGCGGCTCCAGTGGGCTGCGGCCAGCGCCACCATGACGCGCTGGGTCCCCACCAAGCGAGAGGAGAAGTACGGCGTGGGTGAGCAGCGCGCCGCCCCGCGCCCGCCCCGCGCGCAACTTCCCCGCCGCGGCGCCCAGCCTGTTGCCGCGCGGTGCCGAGCCCGGCCCGCCCGGGGCTGGAGCCCGCGTGGGGGAACCCGGGGACCCTCCGGGGGCCACCGTGCTCCTCATTCCCGCGCATGTCGTAGTCCTGTGTGCGCGGGGCTCCCGGGGTCATTGTTTGTGTGCGTTTTGGCTTCTTCGGGAAACTTCTGTTTGGCATCCGGGACTCCGGGTGGACACTTTTCATTGTGCAGCGCTCGGATCTGTGAAGCCTCCTTTTCTCGCGTGAGGAGTGGCTGCGCCTCCCGGGCTGGGTCGGTGCCGCCTTTCCCGCCCTGGATGGTAGGGGACACTCAGGCGCTCCTGTGTCCCCGGGGCCCTGGAAACGGACCTCGAGGGCGGGGACCTGGTTTTGCCTTTGTCGCTTCTCTAGCGGGCGGAGGGAGTCGGGTTGCAAGTTTACAATTTCATTCAAGACACATTCCAAGGAGCCCGGCTTGCCTCAGTGGCCAGACAATCCCAGAGCCCTGCAGACCTTGTCTCCCCCGCAGCTAGCCTACATCAAAAATCAGGTCTGTCTGGGCCTCAGGGCTCGCTGGCATTCCAGATCTGACTGTTCTGTTTCTAGGCTCCTTCTCTCTTTCCCTAAGGATCCTCTGACGCCCAGTCTTACCTGAGCAGAGGCTCTCTCTGATTTGCAAGCAAGCATTTAGGGGAACTTGCTGCCTTCCACCCTAAGGGCTGCCTAGGGGCACTTTCTCAGCAGCTGTCTGTTCTAGGCTTGCCTTCAGCACCGTCTTGCAGGCCTAGTTCATGTCCTAGCCCGCTGTCTTTGGAAGCTTCCCGGAGACTGCAGTCTACAAGGCTGAGTCCCTCCTTTGAACTCCTGTTACTTATTTCTGTAACAAGTAGGCAATGGTGGCCATGGGGACAGGGCTGGGGAAGCCTAGGGCCCCTACCTCCACTCTAGGCCCCCACACAGGACTTTCCCTGCTTTGTGAACTCTGGGACTGAGCTCCACCTGTACTTGGCGGACCTTTCTGAGGCTCATGGCAGAGCTAGGCTCTTAGAGACCCATCTATCTAATTTGCAGGGAGGATCCTACTTAGGATGACTTCAGGGTGTGGGAGCAATGGGGGTTTTCTCCCCAGGGTTGCCCAGGACTGTTCAAAGAACAGCTAGAAGAGGAGCAGGAGCAAGCAGAAACGGGTCAGAAGATGGTCAGGGCGCAGTGAGGAAGGAGGGACCAGCAGAGGACTCTCGGGTAGTGGAGAATGTTGCTGCTTGTACTTAACCTTGCAGCATGGTAATAGGAACGCTCTGGGTTTGAACCCTGGCAATTGTGGGTTCACATTCATCCCTGTTCTGGGGCAGCTGCCACCAGGGCTTGTGGTTAGTGGGTAGGAGAGTCTATTTCTTTGATTTTTGTTATCTTTTTGAGACAGAGTTTCACTATGTAGCCCTGGTTGGTCTGGCTTCATACAGAAGTCTACTTGTCTCTAGCTCTTGAGTGCTAGGTTTAAAGACATGCCCCCTGCCCTCACACCTGGTGAGTCTTCTTCCCCTACTCCCTTTAAGCTGGAAGACTGTTGACATTTGAGAGAAAGGAATAGTCAGCCTGGAGACCTCAGCAGCCTTGGGAAAGAGTGTTGTAGATAGGAAAGAAGATGGTTTGGGGGCTGCTGCTGCTGCTGCTGCTGGTGGTGGTGGTGGTGGTTTAGTCCCAAACCAGTTTGTAGTGCAAGGTGGTAGTATGGTGCATACTGGGAAAATAGGAACTTGGGAGGTTGAGGCAAGAGGAGCAGAAGTTGAAGCTCATTCTCTGCAGCATAGTAAGTTTGAGGCTAGCCTGGGCTACATGGAATCTTATCTCAAAAAGAAAAAAGTCATTATTTTCTAAGCAAAAGGCCAAGAAAACCTGCAGGTTTAGCTTAGCATTGGAAGCCCTGTGAATTCCTTTGTTGGGTATAGGGGCTTCATTGGAGAGAGAGAGAGATCCAGTGCTGGGGTGTGGGGTAGGGTGGTGGTGTCATTACATTTTGCTGTAGTGTCTAGTTCCCCTAGAGGCCTGGATGTTGCCTTCAGTGAGCCTTTTGCAGTTCTGTAGTGTGGCTTTACCTGGAGAAGATGAGGGAGCATTCCTGTGTAGGGTCAGGAGGGTCTCCCTCCAGAGGCGGGAAGCAAGCAGCCCGAGAGAGGCTGTGGTTGTCTCAGGCCACATAGCCTCCCGAAAGCACTCTAGGATGTGACTTCTAACATCAAGTCGTTTCCTAATGCATTCATCTCAAAACTGTTTCAGAAAGTTCTCAAAGGAGAACTAGTAAATTGATTCTCAACCTTCCTAATGCTGTGACCCTTTAATCCAGTTCCTTATGTTGTGGTGACAAACCCCCTCCCCAACATAAAATTATTTTGTGGTTACATCACAACTATGATTTTGTTCTTGTTATGAATCATAATGTAAATATCTGATATGCAGGCTATCTGATATGTGGCACACACCCCCTCCATCCAGCCTGGGGCCATGCTCACAGGTTGAGAACCGTCGGTCCAGGTGATGGATGGTTTTGCCAGGAAATTCTAGCAAAAGTGTGAAAGGCTGTCTGATGTAGGAGAAAGTGGATGTGCGTCTCTCTTTACCAGGCTGGAATAAGACAGCCGAGCTTGGATGTAACAGGCATCAGAAGGCACCTTGACCATTCGCATCTCCATGTGTCCGAGTGAGGGGAAGTCGAGGGTGGAGTCATGGAGCACCCCAGCTCTCTGCATTTGACCTGGGAGGATCCTAGCGGCTCACAGGGCAGATGCTCACTGGGGAGGATGTACGTTCTTGTGTGCAGGCTGATTGACTGTCTATCTCTAAGGGAAAGTTACAACAGATTCCCCCCACACTAACCTCAGCCTTCTCTTTGGTAGCCTTAACAACAGGCCTGTGTTTCTCTCCCGAGGCTCTGGTGGGTGGACCCTGCTTCCACTCCAGCCACTTGGCCCGTGAATGAATCACAAGGGAGAAGGAAAATGATCAAACGCCATCGTTTTTTGGAAACATGAATCACAGCTCATTGTTCAGATGGGCTTGGGGACTCTTAAAAGCATTGTCTATAAATGAGATGCTGCACTTATTTATTTATTTATTTATTTATTCCAGATAATCGGCATGAGAGTGAAGGGCTGATGTGTGGCTCTTGCCAGGGCAGGAAGTGGGGGTCCCCATGTTTCATTTTGTGGGGCTGCTGCTTGTGAAGGTTGTCAGCTGGGTTTCCCCACCTCTCTTGGGTTTGCTTTGGTGGGCTGTGTGTAGGGCATTGGCTTCTTCACGCAGGTGTAAACTTTGATTTAGCTCTCACACCAACGGCTTGGCTAGATGATTTTTTTTTTCATCATCCCAGACATGACAGGGTCCTGTGTTCTAGAATTAATACGTTTTGATGGATCCTGTTTGACAGCTTCAGCATGGGCTAGAGGCATACCTGGAGACAGTGTGCTCACAGTTGTGGAAGGTGGGCCATACCCTACGCACAGCCTGATCTCTATCCTGTGAGTTGTGATATGCTAATACGGAAGAGAGGCTTTGCAATGTGATTGAGCATAAGTTTGGGATAGGGGTCACATGGGCTCTGGGAGCTTGGCTGGCTGTTATTGGCAGAGGGAGTGGGAAAGGGAGCTGAATGGGAAGCTAGGTTCCATGCCACAGAAGAACTTGATGAACAGCTGCCAGGAGACATAGGGGTTCCCTTGCAGGGACTAGACCAAGGCCCCAGAAAGCTAAGGACTATCAGGCAGTGCGGTCTCATAAAACTGTATGATTCTGTAAACACCCCAAATGAGCTTGGAAGGAGATTCCTCCTGCAGCCCCCTGTTGGGAACCCTGCTGACCCGGCTTCTGTTTTGAAACCCACAGCTCCTCAGCCTCTGGCTGCAGAAGTGTGGACCCATGCACTTGGGTAAGCTTTAGGCGATCTAACTGGGATAGTTTGTTACAGCAGTAGTAGAAAGACAGCCTATGATGTGGACAGCGACTTGGATCAGGAGTTTCCTGTCCGTGAGCTCTGTTAGGTGCAGGGAAGACAGTGAGCCCAGTAGTCCTTACCCTCCTCTTTCAGGTAAAGATCCCCAGGAGGAATAGGGCATTGGGAAGGTAGACACCTTATATTATCCTTGGCTCTTGCTGTTGTTTTACTTTTAGGAAAACATTCTTATATTTATTTGTGTGTGCATACATGCACACAGGTACCATGCATGGTGCAGATGTGCATGCCATGGGACAGCTTGCAGGAGTTGCTTCTTCCCTTCCACTGTGTGGGTTCCGGGGATCAAACTCTGGTCACAACTCTTAGCGCCTTTCACCGTCTCTTGAGGGCCTTCACTTTTATTCATTATTTTAAAAGGTACAGCTTTAAGAATTGTAATGAGGAAGTTGGGAGTGGTAGCACACGCCTTTAATCCCAGCATTTGGGAGGCAGAGGCAGGCAATCTCTGTGAGTTTCTGCTCAGCCTGGGCTACATAGTGAGTTCTTGGACAGTCAGAGGTACATAGTGAGACTATCTTGAAAAAAGTCAAAATGCCAAAGGCGAAGGAGGGAGAGAAGGGGGACGGGGTGGTGTAGTGATGAGTGACTTCTTACTTAGATGGAACCCCCATAGTTCCTGGGAAATTGATTTTCTGCAAAGGTGATTTTATTTTTTATTTTATTTTTTAAGAGAGAATCTTACTACATTGCTCAGGATGGCCTAACTCTGTGGCCCAGGCAAGTGATTCTTAAAATCCTGTTTGGTCAGTTTGAAACATGGGGTGTGTTCATGTTGGCTTGGTCTTTGCTTCAAAGATTGGAACATTCAGAGACCCCTAGGAGGGCAGGGGAGAGCGGGGAGGTAGAGGCCTCTTTCATTACCCAGGCTTCTGCTTAGGGATAAAACATTAGATTGGATCATAAGTAGGAACACACACATTTCATTCACTGGAGCTGCAGGAAAAAAAAAAAAAACAAACGGAACTAGGGCACGGATTATATTTCTCCAAATCCGGCTTTACTTTGAAACTCAAATGTTTTAAATGTATTGTTTTACCATCACTCTAGAAAATTACCTGTCTGAACAAGATTGTGTTAGGGTGTGGGAATCAGTTTCAGGCTGGTTCTGGGTCACTTCTGTGGCTGCAGGCAGTGAAGGCAGGGAACAGAGTAGAGCTGAGTTCTCTGGGCGGATATAAGGAAACCCAGCAGTTTTTTCAGTAGTACTTGAGCTCCCCCATCCTCCCTCCCTCCCTCCTTCCTCCCTCCCATCTTCCTTCCCCCTCCCCTTCTGCCCTCTCTCCTTTTCTTTCTCTCTTTCTCTTTACCCCCCTTCATTAAAGTTGGTATTTTTCAAGCAATATGGCCACATGCAGTCATAAAAAAAAAATAGTAACACAAAGGGATCTTTTACTCACTTTGTCAGTTTGCTTCCCACCAGACTGGTTGTACAGTCACTGAGGCAGGGTCCCGATGTTGGTACAGTCAAGCTTCAGTGTCCCCAGGTTCCTCATGCTGTCCGTTAGCAGCCACTGCTACTTCCATAGCACGCTTCCCAAGACCTGGCAATTGTTAGTTTGTTCTGTGGCTAGACTTATGCACTTCAAATGGACTCCTATAATAGGCAGCTCCCACTGGCCTTCTGTACTCAGTAGCTTCTCAGTCTTTGGTCCACCAGGTTGTTGTGTCTGTCGTCTAGTTCCCTCCCTCCTACTGAATGTTTTGGCTGTTGCTGCTCTCTCTCTCTCTCTCTCTCTCTCTCTCTCTCTCTCTCTCTCTCTCTCTCTCTCTCTCTCTCTCTCTCTCCCTTCCTCCCTCCCTCCCTCTCCCTCTCCCTCTCCCTCTCCCTCTCCCTCTCTTTCTCTCTCTTTCCCTCTCCCCGTCTCTCTCCCTCCCTCTCCCCCCCTCTCTCTGTGTATGTGTGTGTATGTGTGTATGTGTGTATGTGTGTATGTGTGTGTGTGTTTGTGTTGGGGTGGGAAGGGAGATACCCAGGAATGCAGTTGCTGAGTCCTGTGGTAGATGGACAATGTGCCTATTCCTTTTCTTCCCATTTTGAGAGAGAAGGGTGGTGCCAGAGGTCAATGTCAGGTGCCTTTTCCTTTCACTCTCCAGCTTGTGTTTTGAGGCAGGGTCTCTGACTAGAACTGGAATTCACCATTTAACTAGGCAGACTGGCTGCCGAGCTATAGGAATCAGGAATCCCTCTGTTCCCGTCCCCTCCCTTCATTGCTGTACTTACGGGTGCACACCACTGTGCCTGGCCTTCGTGTGGGTACCACAGCCCACATCCAGGTCCCCATGCTTTGGTGCAAGCATTTTACTGTGAGCCTCCTCTGCAGTCCTGGCTATTTAGCTTTTAAAAGAAACTTTACCACATTGGCTGCACAGACTACCTTTACCAGCCATGTGTCACTTCCTTTCTATCCTTCCTGTCTTTGCTGTTGTCGCTGTCCCCTTTACCCAGGCTGACTGGAGCATCAGTGTTTCAGTATGGCTGGAGTTTGTGTCTCCCCAGGGTAGCCATTCTCCGATGTCTGTGTGTCATGTATGTGTGGAGGCCAGCATGCAGCTGGCTGATGATGGTGGAGGTGCTCCAGTGAGGGACAGCAGGAGCAGGGCCACTGACTTGAGAAGTTATTCAGGGTGGGGCCCTAGTGACTAAAGGTACTTTCTGTTTGAGGATCTGAGTTTGATGCCCTGGACTCCCATGGAGGAAGGAAAGAACCAACTCCTGCAAGTTGCACTTTGACTTCTGTGTATACCATGATACATGTGTTCCCCTACCCCAACTAAAATAAAATAAATGTCGAGACGGTATAAAGGTAATATTTTATTTACCAACAGGAAAGAGAGAATTGTTCGTGTTTTCATGAAAGGGTAGTTGTTAGTCTGAAGGGACAGCAGGGAGGGTGTGGCACAGTATGCGTGGCCAGCCTTGTAGGATCAGCAGTCAGTGTGTCACCAAGCTATGGATGCCTCATGGATCCACACAATTGATCACTTCTGCAATTGTTTCAGTGTGCTGAGAAGCTCTTGGGAGACCTGCTGCACTAGTTTGCTTTCTGTTGCTGTGCCCAAAAGCAACTTGGGGAGGAAAGGGTTAAGTTGGCTTACAGGTTATAGCCCATCATCCAAGGAAACTGAGGCAGGAGCAGAGCAGAGTAGCTGGCTTGCTCAGCTATTTTTCTTAGACAGCCTAGGCCCACTACCTAGGGACAGCACTGCCCACAGAGATCTGGGCCCTCTCACATCAACCAGAAATCAAGAAAGTACCCCGTAGATGTGCCCACAGGACCGCCTGATGGACGCAGTTCCTCAAGTGAGGTTCCTTCTTCCTAGGCATATGTAGGCTTGAGAAACCAGCAAAGAGAGGAGGTGCTCATCAGAGTCGGCGTTTAGCCCTGACAGGTTGCCGGCAAGCACTGTCAGCTGCAGCCCCCTGTACACAGCTTCCTAATGAGACCTTGACATCTTTAAGATGGAGATGTCACAGGTGACTGTGGCAAGCCTCTGAGCCTTTTCCCAGCCTCCTTTGCACCTCTCCCAAAAGTGGGGAGAATGCTAGTTGATGTGGGGTTCACAGGAGCTAATGCTCTGTCAGGCAGTTTGGAAGTATAGAGTTACAGGGACCAAAACCACTGCTATGGATTGGCTCTTGCTGGCATGGCGGGCAGATCTTGGGGCTCTTATGAAGACTGATGGACCCAGGACTTATATTAGTTTAGTGGGGTTGTTATGACAAAGCCGTCTGCTTGACTTGCAGACTGTCATCTTCACCCCATCTTACTCTGGTGTGTGTGTCCTAACCTCTCCTCCTTTTAATGAATGATCCTAGACCTATTGAATTGGGGGCTTTTCCTGCGAACCTTGTTTTATCCTAGCCACCTGATGAATTGCCTTGCCTCCCCCTTCACCCCTAGTTCCATCCTCAGGCTCTGTGGTGCTTTGAGTGAGAGTGTCCCCCATAGTGCTGCTCCTTGGGGAAGCTCAGGATGTGTGGCCATGCTGGATGAAGTATATGAGGTAGGCTTTGAGAGCAGAGGCTTCTTCCTTCTTCTAGTTTGTTCTCTCTCTGCTTTTTGTTTGGGATTGAAGACGCTAGCTTTCAGCTTGCTCTCCCAACTGCCGTGTCTGTTTGCTGCCATGCCATTTTGGGGATCGACTTTTGTCTCTCTGGAACTACAAGCTCAAATAGACTCTTCCTTCTATAGGTCTTCTTGGTCATGTTTTATCACAGCAACAGAAAAGAGCATAATAGGTTTTAAAGTGAAGTTGTAACTCCAGCCTTCAGACATAGGGGCTCACAACCCAGCCCTCAGCAGTGTACCTCAAGACTCAGCTGAGCTTCCTTTGTCTTCATAGCCCTTGGGCTTTGTTTTGTTCTTCCCGGTAAGGTTCCTGGAGGGATGTGGCAGATGAAATGTCCTTGGGTCAGCCTGGAACGTGCCAGAACAGTGCGCTCCTGCGGTTTTAGACCTGAATATGAACTGTATTCGGTGCTGTTGTTTTTCTTAAGCCTCACTGGGCCTAGGTGCACACACACCCTGCTCAGATTCATTTCCCGGTTCTCAGAAGGTGTGTTTTTGTGACAGGAGACAGCTGCACTGTGCTTCCTGAATCCCAGCTCTGCAGCAGTGACAGGGATGGCCTTTGGTGCTGGGACTGCACCTTTGCTACTGTGCTTGGGCTGCTGACTGCCTGATTCCAGGGACTGCCCTACATACTGCAGTGGGAGCCTGGCTTCTCTCCCCTAGGCAGCCTCACAAGGCTCTCAGTGATCTGGTACCACTGAGTTACAGGAGAGCTAAAGGGGCAGGGAAGGGACTGGCCTTGGGACAAATAAATGCCTTCAATTTTGTGATAATTTTGAAGCCATACTGACTCTGGGCCCACCAAGTAAGTCACCACAGCTGCACACACAAGAGGGAATCTGGGAACATCCACACTAGCACCCTCCGCCTTCAGCAGGCAAGTGGCTTCTCCCAGACAGGACAGCAAGTTACATTTTCTTGTGGATACCTTTGGTGCTTAGCGTGTGGTGGATGACAATTAAACACTCTCAATTTTGGAGGCACAGAGAACCTTGTTGTGGAGTTATTCATTTTTTGGTAGTTGCCTTTTGAGACAAGGTTTATGTTTGCTGACCTCATTGTGCAGCCTAGGCTAGCCTCAAAGTCTCTAAGTAGCTGAAGATGACCTGGAACTCCTGATCCTCAGGCTTCCTCTCTCTGAGTGCTGGGGACACTGGGGTACTTCTTGTTTGTTTTGTTTAGTCATTGTTTTGTAGCTTTGACAGCTTCTCTCATGGGAGTGAGAGGCGAAGCTGGGTGAGCTCTAGAAGGTATTACTGAGTTGGGGTGAATGGCTCTAGTTCTTTCTGGTTTGCCAGGGGACCATAAAAGTATAGGGTATAGCTTGAATGTGTCTCTCGAAAGTGTCCCTCCGCCTTTACCAGGTGCTGTTTAAAGCTGTGATTTGCCATTACCTTGACACAATTCTTGTGCCATCCCAAATGATTTGTTTAACAGGTTCACATTAGATAAGCATGTAGAGAAATGTAACAGTCATGATTTCCTTTCTGCATCTGACTGCTTGCTGGCTGCTCCCTCAAAGATTCTGCTATTATGTTGTCTTTTTGTTCCTTTCTTTCTTTTTCTTTTTCTTTTTTTTTTCTCTTTTTTTTTTTGTTTGATCTAGGCTGTCACTATGTAACCCTAGCTAGCCTGGAACTTTATACATAGACTAGGCTGGTCCTTATACTCACAAGGATCTGTCTGCCTGCTTCTGGCTGGACAGTTCATTCTGCTAGCTTCATACAATTAAAGTTTGCTTTACCTTGGTGTCACACAGGCGGCTCACAGCTCTCTGCCAGACCACAGCCGAAGTGTGAGCCCAGAAGTTGGTAGTCCCGTCCACCCGCTCCTGTTGACACTTAGTTTCTATGAGTGTGGATTGGAATGGGCCCTTTAGCATCACTGACCATGATCAGTTTGTATGTGCTTTTTACCGTTTTATTTTTGAAACTCAATGGTAAGCCATTGTTTACTTTCCCCAGAGATGGGAAGAGATGCAGCTGAGAACTGAGGCCATGTTTGGTGTCTGTGGGCTTCAAGATGATCCCAAGGTGCTGAGTCCATGAAGCAAACTTGCCAAGCATCTTTTCTGTATTGCTCCTGCAGCTTCCGAGTGTGCCCCTGGAGAGAGCACGTGTAGACTTCTTTTAGTCTCAGTGAAACCTTTGTGGGAGAATTGCCTGTTTTTCTAAGTGCTGGCTATTGTCTTGTTACTTCCTGGAATCTGTATTCTGAAGTAACTCTTATATTTGTGGAGTGTGTATCAGAAAAGGTTGTCAAGGTCCCCCAGGAGAACCTCTTAATAGTGTTAGGTGGTCATGCTGGAGGTGGGGCACAGAACACTCTAGTATGGGGAGAACTGTGCTGATTGAAAGAAAACTGTTCTTTCAGTAGCTACCTCCCTCCTCCCTTCCCATCTCCTACCCCTTTTCCTCTCCCTCCTCCCTTCCTTCTCTCCCTTCTCTCCTTCCTCCTCATACTCCTCCCTATCTTCCTTCCCTCTTCTTTCTTTTCTCTTCTTTCCTCCTACTTACCTTCTTCCTCCCCTCCTCCCCTCCCTCCTCTTCTTCCTCTCCTCCTCCCCTTCCTCCTCACCTTCATCTCCATCTTCTGTCTTCACACTTCCCCCTTCCCCTCTCCTCACTATACTTTTCTGTTCTGTTTCTCCTCTTCCTCTCCCCTGTCTCCTCTTCTTTTCCCTTCCTTTCTGTTCAGTTTCTTCTCCCTTCACTGCTTCCTTTCTCCCTGACCTTTTCCCCTCTCTCCCTTCTCCTCCTCCTTCCTGTCCCCCTTTCTTTTTTCCTTCCTTCCCTTTTCCCTTCCTTCTTTTTTCTTTCCTCCCTCCCTGCCTCACTCCAGTCCTCCCTCCCTCCCTCCCTCCCTCCCTCCCTCCTTCCCTCCCTTCCCCATCCCACCTCCTCCCTCACTTTCTCTTTGTATCTCAGCTCTCTTTGGTACTGGTGGTTCAGAGGTATCCTTCTGGGTCCCATATTCTGGCACAGTCCCCTATCTGAATCCATCAAAGCCAATGTTGTGGCAGAAAATTGGATGCAGTGATGTGGACAGACAGGTACAAGTAAGTGGCTCATGTATGTTCCAGACCTCACCCTGCACAGTTCTGGGTGACACCCAGGAATCTTGTTGAGTCTGTAGATACAGTGGCACTGGGGTGTGGACATGTCTGATGCAGGGACTCTGCTCTCTACTCAGGTTGGGGTTCTGCCACTGAGTGAATTCTTATTGGCTTCTGGGGCTTTGGGGATTTCTGGGTGATCAGTAATAAACTATGGGTGTTACCTGTTTTCATGGTGGCCCCATGTCCTGTCGTCCTTGCTTTGGCAACTTTGTGCCTGATTCTGCTCAGCTTCCAGCTTGTAGGGCTGTCATGTCTGCCCTGATTATCCTCTTGCTCTGAGCCAGGCTGTGGGGACAGATGTGAGGGAAGGCTGAAGACCTATTGCGAATGATTCTGAGTCCCCAGACCCTGAGGGGGAGGACAGAATGAGGAGGGGACAGGCAGGATGGGAGGCAGCAGGTGTGTCTCCCTGGGCTCTTGGAGCTTCATTTCCTTTACCGGAATCCCCACAGGCAGTGCTGGGGATGGACCTCTGCTGCTGGGACACAGTCTTCACAGCTCAGGCCGGGAGCCAGCTGTCTACATCTGAGGAGGATGGACCCAGCTCTTCCTGCACTGTCCACACAGGGAGCTTATGCTGCCTGAAAGATGGAACATGGAAGAAACTTCTGCTGGCAGACCCTATAGCCTGGCTTCTGTACCCCACCCTTTAAGGGTGTCCCCTCAGCCTCCTTGTTTCTCAGGTTGTACACCGCCTGTGCTTCGCATGGATGATGGAACTTTCTACCTCAGGGAAACACTCTGGGATCACCAGGAGCTAACTCATACCAAGCAGGGTACTCAGCCTGGACACTTCTCACTTCCTGGGCTGGGTCAGTCTTTGTCTCAAGAGCTTTCCCGAGCCTTAAGAATACTCTACAGTATTTACCCAGGAATCCAGTATTACTTTCTGTCTCTGGGTGGGAAATTCCCCCAGATGTCTTAGTCATTGCTAAGTGTTTCTGGGGGAAGATAGCCGAGCTCTGACATGTTTGCTGCTGTTCCTATTGCTCCTGCTGTTCCTGCTGCTCCTGCTGCTCCTTCTGCTCCTGCTACTCCTGCTGCTGTTGTTCCTTCTGCTCCTGCTACTCCTGCTGCTCCTATTGCTCCTGCTGCTCCTGCTGCTGCTCCTGCTGCTGCTCCTGCTGCTGCTCCTGCTGCTGCTCCTGCTGCTCCTGCTACTCCTGCTGCTGTTGCTCCTTCTGCTCCTGCTACTCCTGCTGCTCCTGCTGCTCTCACTGTCAGGAAGTGTCTTCTCTGTGCCACCAACCTTGCACTATGTTCTAGTTATTTCTTCTGTCATTGAGATCAACACCAAGACCAAAAGCAACTCGAGGAGGGAAAGGTTTATTTCATCTTACACTTCAGTCAAAGTTCATCACTGAGGGAAGTCAGGGCAGGAATTCAGGGCAGGAACCTGGAGCCAGGGACTGAAGCAGAGATGGTGAAGGAGTGCAGCTTATTGGCTTGCTCATTTGTCTTTCTTTATAGCTCAGGACAACCTGTTTAGGCGCAGCCCACAGTGGGCTAGGCCCTCCCTTCATCAAATGAGTTGTCAAGAAAATGTTCCACAGATATGTCCATGTCTTGTATATGCTGCCATAACCCCCGTGAGTTTATATGGGCAGCTGTCCTGATGTGTCCACAAGATGAAGTTTCATCCACGGCTGCTGGCTTTCCTGCCTTGCCCCATCCAATGATCCCAAATCTTCTGGAAGAGCATTATGTGTTCTTAATTGCTGACCCATCTCTCCAGTCCCTAAACTTTTGTCTTTAAATTACATTTATTTTATGTATGCATGTGTGTGTGTGCCACTGTGCGTTATGTGGAGGTCAGAGGACAACTTGTGGCAGTAGGTTCATTCTTTCTATCGTGTGGGTAGTGGGGAACAAAGTCAGGTCTTGGTAACGTTGCTTGAGCTATGCCACCTGTCTGAGTTTTCTGGCTGTTAGATCTCTGATGATGAGCTGGGGACCAACCAGCCAGGCCTGTATTTCCTGTACGTGTTCTCAAGCCAGTCAATCTCCAGTGTCCCACACAGTCATGCTCAGAGTTTGTTTTTTGAGACAGGATCTCATTGTGCAGCTCTGGTTGTCCTGGAACCCACTGTGTAGACCAGGTTGGCCTTGAACTCACAGAGATCTGTTTGCTTCTACCTCCTGAGTACTGACTAGGATTAAAGGTGTGTACCAACCACCATGCCAGGGAATGCTCAGAGTTTTATTTGTAGAAATAAAAGAACTTTCTAAGCCTCTTTTTTTATTTTTCTAAAATAATAACTTATTTTCTTTAACATAATTGACTTTACCAGAGGCAAATAATGATTTAGCAGGAGGAAAATGTGATTATTTTTCTTCCAAATTGCCTCACTTCTATTAACTTAGTACAATTTATTTCAAGTCCTTTCTGTCTTGTGTGTTTGGCTGCCCATTTCTCAACAGCGAGAGTGCATGTTGGGTTGTTTAGCCCTCATTTCGGGCCACTGAGAACCCTTGCATCGTTCTTGGTGGGGTGCTGCCTTGAGGACTAACCTGGTGAGGCTACAGGGATGGAGGACCTGGGGTTGGAGCAGTTTCAGGGACTCACAGGAAGGAGGAAACTTGGCCTGTGAGCCTCAAGGTGACTTCTGATGTTTTTACCCACAGACTCAGTGGTCTGCTAGACCCCTGGCTCTGAGGAGCTTAATGTCCTGTGGTCTGATAAGCCACAGTGCGTTTTCTCCGGCTTCTTTGGCTGTCCAGACATGCTCTTTGTTTCTACCTGGCTTGGTTTTCTAGGCTCACCCCTGTCTTCCCACCCAGCTTGTGAAGCGAGGCCTTCCTATGTTGCTCTCTGCAGTACCACAATTCACTTCTCCTTCAATCCCAGTGTCCCCTGCTCCACAGCCAGGGCTGTGTAGATCCTTTCCTTTGTTCCCAACATGTGATGTGGTCCATGTGTATAGTTGAAGGGACAGCTTTTTATCTCAACAGCCCTGAGACTGGAGGTGTGTGTGTGTGTGTGTGTGTGTGTGTGTTTTACATGACTTGTGTTGCTGCTTCCAGGCTTGTGTTGGGACCCACAGATTGGCCTAGTAGATGTCTGGGGCAGTGACCTCAAAGCTCCCTTCCCTCTCCTGTGTCTCAGCTGTTTGAATGAGTGGACATATGGGGTGGGTACAGTGAGCCATATTTTTATAGCTCAGATGTTCTCTTGGTAAATTGGGACCATCACTTGCATTTTTGGGATTTTTATGGTCTTAGAATTTCTCCCACTATTGCTTGATGGTCTTAGAATTTCTCCCACTATTGCTTGATACAAGGCTATTTTTCAAGTCTCTTTTGAAGATAAAAGACTTCTCCATCCAGTAATGACTAGAAGGAAGGTGAATGAACGCAGAAGCGGATGCCAGCTGAGTCCTGCTCCGGCTCCACAGTGTGGCTCAAACGTGTCTGTGGTCTCAGATGATCTGTCAGTGGAAGTTCTGCCTCTGGCTTTTCCTGCCCCAAATGTGATGAAAAGACAGGTGTCAAAGGAGAGAATCGATGCCAAAGCGTCTTGTAATGCCAAACATTAAACGGCTACAAGGGACAGTTAGCAGCAGCCTCTGTTCCAACTGAGATGGGCTGCTTTCCTTGTCCAGTTCATTTGATAAGCGTGCTAGACTTTGCATACCAAGAGACACAATCCAGGGTGCTTGGGGCACTAATATAGTCACTGACAGATGATACTGTCAGAAAATGTTATACCTATAAAAACAGTTTGCCAGTTACTTAAAAAATATAGAAGTTCTGTAGGAACTAATCCCCGCCCCCCCAAACCATGAGTATGTTTCCTATAGAAATAATAGCAGCTTAAAAGATACATGAAACTGTTGACAGTGGTTCTGCTCCCAATACTCAGAAGGGAACACGAATAAGTGTCCACCTTTGATGAGTGGATAAAACAATGAAATATTACTGAGTCATCAAAAGGAGCGAGGCACCCAACTTATGGTCCAGTGTGAATGAACTTTGCAAACATTAATGCTGCGAGACCATAGCTGGTCACAGAAGGATGTACATTGCAGGACTCTGCTGGTATGAGTTATTTTTTTTTGTTTTTGTTTGTTTGTTTGTTTGTTTTTTCCCCCCCGGAGACAGGATTTCTCTGTGTAGCCCTGGCTGTCCTGGAACTCACTCTGTAGACCAGGCTGGCCTCGAACTCAGAAATCCGCCTGCCTCTGCCTCCCAAGTGCTGGGATTAAAGGCTTGCGCCACCACCTCCTGACTGGTGTGTGTTATTAACAACAGGCAAAGCCATAGACAAACAGATTAGTGGGTTCCCAGGGATGGAGGAAATGATTACTTAACCATCCCTTTCCTTTACAGGGATGAAAATATTTCAGAAGTCGATGGAGGTGAAGGAGGCTCACAATATTGTGAACTTCTGATTAGTAACTGCTGTGCACCTAGACACTTTAATCTCAGCGGTGAGAAAATGAAGACTAGTCATAGCTTCTGGGCACTCTTTAGCCTGTGGGCCTCACATTGCTCACACCTGCTTATGACCTTAGGGTCTGTGTGCATTGTGTGTCTGTATGCGCATGTGTGCACATATGGGTGCGAGTAGAGACTGATACCAGAGTCTTCCTTCATCACTCTCCATTATGTTTTTTGAGACAGAGCCTTTTACTGAACCTAGAGCTCACACTGATTTGCAAGGTTGGCTGGCCAGCGAGAACTTTAGGTCTGCCTGTCTCTCTCTATTCCCCAGTGCTGCGGTTATAGATGTTTAACACCACATCTGGCTTTTTCTTTATATTGTTTGTTATTGGGGCTCTCAACTCAGGCCTCATGCTTGTGTGATGGTCACATTACCCACTGAATCATCTCTCTGGCACTCAGAATCTTTTTTAGAACAATTCCCATTATTTTCTAATACTATATTTTCCTAGTTATGAAAAGAATGTAAACAATATAGAAAGTGTAAAGGCATTAAACCTCAAATCTCAGGAGTCCCCATTGAGCTGTCTGTAATCAGCATTTAGAGTATATTGCTATCTTGGTGGCCCCAAACCCTTTGCCTGTGAGGTGTTGAGGGTGCAGGGCCTGTCTTAGTTTCTTTTTTATTGCTGTGATAAAATACTCTGACAAAAGCAGTTTATGGGAGAAAGGGTTGTTTAGCCCTCAGTTCAAGGGTCCAGTCTGTCATGGTGGAGAAGTCAAGGCATCAGGAGCTTAAAGCAGCTGGTTGCCTCATATCTGCAATCAGGAAGCAGAGAGAGATGAGTGCTGCTGCTTCTCAGCTTCCTGTCTCCTTCTAATGGACTCAGCCCAGGTAATGCTGCCACCCACAGTGGGCAGGTCTTCCTGTACCTGTAAAGGCAATCAAGATAACCCCCACAAGCAAGCCCAGAGACCTGTCTCTCTCTCAGATGATTCTAGAGTTTTGTCCACTGACAACCATAGTGCCTGTGGCAGTTTGAATATTTTTGGCCCAGGGAGTGTCACTATTAGGATGAATACCCTTGGAGTAGATGTGGTCTTGTTGGAGGAAATGCGTCATCCTGGCTGTCTGGAGCCAGTCTTCTCCTAGCGGCTTTCAGATGAAGATGTAGACCTCTCAGCTCCTGCTGCACCATGCCTGCCTGGATGCTGCCATGTTCCTATCTTGACAATAAAATGGACTCTATCTCTGAACCTATTAGCCAGCCCCAATTAAATGTTGTTTTTAAAGTTGTCTTGGTCACGGTGTCTCATCACAGTAATCAAACTAAGACAGTTCCCCTATTGGAGGCCTCCTTAAGAGTTGTCTTTCTTCTTCCATGTGAGGACTTAGCACAGAGAGGATGTCTGAGAACCAGACGTAGGCCTTTGCCACATATCAAACATGCTGATGCTTTCATCCTGGACTTCTAGCTTCCAGAATGGATGCATTTGTGTTACTGACTGAAATAGCAGCCAGAACAGGCCACTACACCACGCCACACGTAAGAAGAAGCAGTTGGAAAAGCAGGAGGATCGCAGGCGCTTTCAGGCAGCAGGCAGCTTGTCATTCATCTGGCTATGGACATGGAGGGCTGGGAGGTAGAGCTGAACTGGGCTGTCTCTGGAAACCTCTGTTTAGAGCCGTAGGCTAGGTAAGAGACCCTTGCAGCGCTCGGGTCTGGGCTGGTTGGGTGAAAGGTTTTAAAAAGTTAGGAAACCCAGTTCTTCAGGGTCTCCACCTTTTCAGACCTGTTGTTCCAGATGAACTAAATGCAAAGTCTCCATTTGAAGTTTTTGTCTGACTGGCATTTGCCTCTGGGGACCAGATGTGGTCAAGGGCTCTTGGACATTTGTCTGCATGGCGTCTCCCTTTGATTTCTGTGATTTATAGGCAGGAATGTCAAGGTGGGATTAGCATGGAATGAGCCTTCAGAATGAGAAATCACAGTCCCTGGAAATGAAGGATTCAAGGTGTGAATGTGTTTCTTAAGGACAGAGGTTGAGCGATCTTGCCTCACAGGGTGCAGCCCCCAGGCCTGGTGTGCTTGAGCAGCACAGTTCCATTTGCAAAGTCGGCCGCTGGCTTAGGAGTACGGCCAGCGGCTTTGTGATTTGCTTTTACATCTGTTGACATTTTATTTTATGTTTTTACCAGTTTATAACATTTTTACTGGGAGACTGGGGAGATGGCTCAGTAGACAAGAGTGCTTGTTATAACTTACAAGAGGATGTGAGTTCAAATCCTAAGCACCTACATAAAAGCTGCCTGTAAATGTGGCATTGACGGAGAGGTCAGGTAGAGATAGACAGTTCTCTGCGGCTTGGTGCTCCCTAGCCTGTCTGTTCAGTGAGAAACCCTTCCTCAGATTAAAGCAAAAAAGTGGAGAGCAATACAGGCAGATATCTGCTGTCCTCCTCTGACTTCCATGTGTAAATGTATAACACACACACTCACATACACACACACACACTCACACACACACACACACACACACACACACACACACACACACACACACACGCACACTTTTCACTGTGCTTTTTTATCACTAACCTCATAGAGATTCATCTTGGATTGGAAGTGTGTCACTATCCGCTCCTCCCACTACTGGGGAATAGCAGAGTTGAGACTTGTTTCCTGTTTTTATTAACATTTCTGGTTTCATACAGCCTGCATGTGAGCCAGTAGGACTAATTTGCCACAGGCTTGTTCCAAAATGCTGTTGTTTGCACACACACACACACACACACACGCTAGAAGTTAGAATTGGGTGGACTCCATGGCAGGGCCCAGGCCTACTTCTTGCTGTTTCCTTCCACCCAGGACAGGGCATTCTGGGTACATTTCTAAACACTCAAATTTGCAAAATTGCTGTCTCCTCTCTTACCTGATATTTGTTTACCTTTGATCAACTGAAGTCTGAAAATGGCAAGTGGAAAATTCCAGAGATGATTCATGCTTTAAATAATTGAGTATTGTCTATTGCTGCAACTGTTCTGTTATTAGTTACTGTTGCTTATCTCTTCCTGAGCTGGTTTTCTTAACTGAACCTTGATTTTAAAATTTGATCGTGTGTATGTGTGTGTGTGTGTGTACAGGGGAAAAAGTCAACATGGAGAGAGCTCAGCTTGGTAATCCCTTCCTTCTGGCATGCTCTGGGTCACAGCACACATGCCTGTTGATGGTGGGACCTGCTGTGCATGCGTGTGTAGGAGAGTGGGTACCCTGCACAGGGAGCATTAGGCCAGAGTGTATCTGGCCCTTAGTTGAAGTCACAGCATTAGAGGGTTTTCCTGCAACATGTGAGAGGTTGAGAGTATCTGCTGTTCTTCTTGAAAAATTATTATTACACTTTATTATTTTATATGCATATGAGGTATATGTGCTTGCTACATTATACATGTGGAGGTCAAAGGACAACTTGCATTTAGTGTTCTCTCTACCATGTGGGTTCTGGGAGTCAAACTCTGGTCACCAGGCTTGGATGCTGGTGACTCTACCTGCTGAGCTATCTTGGGGGCCTTGAACTCTTTTCTTGAGAGGAAGGGAAGGAAGTTAGGAAATAACCCAGATTGTCCAGGCCATGTGACAGTTGACTGTGAGGTGAAATTTTCCCATCTCTGCAATACTGAGTGAGCTGAGGATTCTCAGCCTGTGAAAAGTAAAGGAGAAACAAAGGAATGCTGGGTGGCCACAGACAGCTGGCTGTCCATGCCTGAGCCTGGTCAGCACGCCATGCCATCTGGGCAGCCACAGAGAGCCTATGACTGGGATGGATGACCCTGGTAATTTTATTTAACATTTTATTTTATATTATATTATATTATATTATATTATATTATATTATATTATATTTTATTTTATTTTATTTTATTTTTGTGTATGTGTGTGAGTATGTGTGTGTCGTGTATGTGCACCTGTGTGTACAATTGTATGCACATAGATACCATAGGAGAATGTCAGGTGTCTTACTCTAGCATTCTCTGCTTTACTCCTTGAGACAGGGACTCTCACTGAAATTGGAGCTAGGCTAGAAGCAAGCCCAGTCTCTGCCACATATAGTACAGGGGTTACAGGTGCATATAGCCATGCCTGGCTTTTTACATAGGTAGGTGCTGGCACTCAGGCCCTCATGATTGCATAGCAAGCATTCTTATTTACTGAGCTCTGCTAGCCTTTGCTCTGGAGAGCATGCAAGGGTGGTGGAGGACTCCTGCAAGCCAGGACATTGCTGGTGATGATTTGGAATCTGAAGGAATGAGGCCACTGTAGGTGGCATCTCAAGGTGGCCAGGGGTGTAGGATCATGTGGTTGAATGGAATGGGGCAGGGAAATGCCCTTGATGGGCTCATCTCATGGTGTGGTGAACTATAGGTTCGGTGTGATATAGGTTCCAGAGTGATAGCTGGGACCAGGGGAGGTTGGGCCTTGAAACAGTAAGACAGGTCTACAAGCTGAATCCGTGGTGACTCTTGGCTAAATTTGAAGCCCTGGCTGTCGGACTTGGTCTTGGCCAGGTTAGCTCTGCATGCCTCCATTAGCATGTGCATAAGCAGAGGTGGACAGCCGCTGCCTTCTCTACTGTGAGACGATTGACAGGAGCTTAGTTAGCATATATCAACTCTGCTTGTCACCTGCTAACCATCTGCACATGGAATGCCACCCATGAATAAAGAAACCTGGGAGTTGTTCGGGGGACATGACAGAGCCACCTACATTTTCTTCTGTTAAAAAGAAAGAAAAACTAACAACCCCCTCCCTCCAGAGAGCCCCAAGAATACTAGAGAACTATTAAGTAGAATCATCAGATTTTCAACTAAATTATGTGATTTTTTTTTCTCATTCTAAAACTACTTAGGTGCTTTAGTCTGAATTGAGATTTCTAGGAAAAGTAGACAAAAGGAAAAAGATTGAACCTTAAAAGCCATTTTCTTATAATCATTTGCATATATTTGCATTTCAACTTGAGGAAAAAGAAAACATAGCTACTTAACTCCTAGGTCCAATGGCTGGATCGTTTCATAACTATTATATGATGCAAGGCTGTGTATATTACAGATTTAGCTGTGACCCTCAATCCCTTCAAAAGGGTTACAGTCCTGAGTATCCCAGAAAATAACCTGGTTTGGTATAGGATCATTATTGTGAGTTAGCATGGAGTTATCCTGGAGTAGGTGGGTATTTCAGCCAGTCGTCCTGTGTCCTAGTGTGAGGGACAAGCTGTGATAGGTGGCCAGAGAGAAAGCAGAGTTTTGCTGTCAAAGCCCAGAAAGGATGACAGAAGGGAGCATCCAGAACTACCAGGAACTGGAAAACTAAAAGAAGAGATTCTTATTAAGACTTGGGAGCACAGCTATGCTGACCCCTGCTCCAAAGCCGTGTAAAAAAACATTTCTCTTATAAATGCCTGTGCTACAAAGATCCAACAAAGAAAGAGAACTTCAGACCAATTTCCCTTATGAACATCGATGCAAAAATACTCAATAAAATTCTTGCCGACCGAATCCAAGAACACATCAAAACAATCGTCCACCATGATCAAGTAGGCTTTATACCAGGAATGCAGGGTTGGTTCAATATATAGAAATCCATCAATGCAATGCACTGCATAAACAAACTCAAAGAAAAAAAACACATGGTCATTTCATTGGATGCTGAAAAAGCATTTGACAAAATTCAGCATCCTTTCATGCTTAAAGTCTTGGAAAGAACAGGAATTCAAGGCCCATACCTAAACATCGTTACAGCAATATACAGCAAACTGGTAGCCAGCATCAAACTAAATGGAGAGAAACTTGAAGCAATCCCACTAAAATCAGGGACTAGACAGGGCTGCCCCCTTTCTCCTTATCTTTTCAATATTGTACTTGAGGTACTAGCTCGGGCAATTAGACAACATAAGGAGGTCAAAGGGATACAAATTGGAAAGGAAGAAGTCAAACTATCATTATTTGCAGATGATATGATAGTCTACCTAAGTGACCCAAAAAACTCCACTAGAGAACTCCTACAGCTGATAAACAACTTCAGCAAAGTGGCAGGTTATAAAATCAACTCAAGCAAATCAGTGGCCTTCTTATACTCAAAGGATAAGCAGGCTGAGAAAGATATTAGGGAAATGCCACCCTTCACAATAGCCACAAACAGTATAAAGTACTTTGAGGTGACTCTTACCAAACATGTAAAAGATCCGTATGACAAGAACTTTAAGACTCTGAAGAAGGAAATGGAAGAAGACCTCAAAAAATGGAAAAACCTCCCATGCTCATGGATCGGCAGGATTAATATAGTTAAAATGGCCATTTTGCCAAAAGCAATATACAGATTCAATGCAATACCCATCAAAATCCCAACTCAATTCTTCACAGAGTTAGAAAGAGCAATTCTCAAATTCATCTGGAATAACAAAAAACCCAGGATAGCTAAAAATATTCTCAACAACAAAAGAAATTCTGGAGGAATCAGTATCCCTGACCTGAAGCAATACTATAGAGCAATAGTGTTAAAAACTGCGTGGTATTGGTACAGTGACAGGCAGGTGGATCAATGGAACAGGATTGAAGATCCAGAAATGAACCCACACACCTATGGCCACTTGATCCTCGACAAAGGGGCTGAAAACATCCAATGGAAAAAAGATAGCCTTTTCAACAAATGGTGCTGGTTCAACTGGAGGTCAGCATGCAGAAGAATGCGAATTGATCCATCCTTGTCTCCTTGTACTAAGCTCAGCTCCAAATGGATCAAGGACCTCCACATAAAGCCAGACACTCTGAAGCTAATAGAAAAGAAACTGGGGAAGACCCTTGAGGACATTGGTACAGGGGGAAAGTTTCTGAACAGATCACCAATAGCGTATGCTCTAAGATCAAGAATTGACAAATGGGACCTCATAAAATTACAAAGTTTCTGTAAGGCAAAGGACACCATCAAAAGGACAAATTGACAACCAACAAATTGGGAAAAGATCTTCACCAACCCTACATCAGATAGAGGGCTAATATCCAATATATATAAAGAACTCAAGAAGTTAGACTCCAGAAAACCAAATAACCCTATTAAAAAACGGAGTACAGAGTTAAACAAAGAATTTTCACCTGAAGAACTTCGATGGCTGAGAAGCATCTTAAAAAATGCTCAACTTCATTAGTCATTAGGGAAATCCAAATCAAAACAACCTTGAGTTTTCACCTTACACTAGTCAGAATGGCTAAGATTAAAAATTCAGGAGACAGCAGGTGTTGGCGAGGATGTGGAGAAAGAGGAACACTCGTCCACTGCTGGTGGGGTTGCAAATTGGTACAACCACTCTGGAAATCAATCTGGCGGTTCCTCAGAAAACTGGGCCCCTCACTTCCAGAAGATCCTGCTATACCACTCCTGGACATATACCCAGAAGATTCCCCAGCATGTAATAAGGATACATGTTCCACTATGTTCATAGCAGCCCAATTTATAATTGCCAGAAGCTGGAAAGAACCCAGTTATCCCTCAACAGAAGAGTGGATGCAAAAAATGTGGTATATATATATATACAATGGAGTACTATTCAGCCATTGGAAATAATGAATTCATGAAATTCTTAGGCAAATGGATGGAGCTGGAGAACATCATACTAAGTGAGGTAACCCAGACTCAAAAGATGAGTCATGGTACGCACTCACTAATAAGTGGATATTAACCTAGAAAACTGGAATACCCAAAACATAATCCACACATCAAATGAGGTACAAGAAGAACGGAGGAGTGGCCCCTGGTTCTGGAAAGACTCAGTGTAGCAGTATAGGGCAAAACCAGAACAGGGAAGTGGGATGGGTTGGGTGGGAAAACAGGGGGAGGGAAGGGGGCTGATGGGACTTTCGGGGAGTGGGGGGCTAGAAAAGGGGAAATCAATTGAAATGTAAACAAAAAATATATTGAATAAAAAAATGCCTGTGTTTATGGTACTTGGTTATGGAGCTGCAGAGAGCTGGTGCAGAGGTGCCATCAGGACTAAGAAAAACTTGGCCTTTTTGAAGGAAGACTCTCACCTTATATATTGATACTTGGTTCCCATTTGATGGAACTATTGGGAAGGACTAGGAAATGTGGCCTTCCTGGAAGAGGTGTGTCACTGGGGCTGGGCTTTGAGGTTTTTAAAGCTCTAGCTATTTCCAATTAGCTCTCTCTGCCTTGTGGTTATATCTTAAGATCCATGTTCTCTAGGGCTGTGTCTCCCTGCTCCGTGCCATGCTCCCTGCCTCACTGCTCATGGACTCTCTCACATTTTTGCATCTGTGAGTCATAATGAAATGCTTTCTCTTATGCCTTAGTCATGGTGTTTTGTCCCAGCAATAGAAAGGTAGCCAAGGTACCCAGTGAAGACATTCATCAGATGCAGGATAAAGTCAGAGTCAGAGGAGGGATGCAGAGACTCCGGAGAGGAGTGGTATCTGATGGGATTTCCTCAGGCCGTGCTCTAGCCTTTTATAATGGTTGCTGTGTTCTGGGCTGGTGGTGGGCTCTGCTTTTGGGGCCAAATACAGTTGGACTTGTACACTTCTTCATCTCATCTCATTTCACATCACCTTAGCACCTGTCTCCAACTGAAGAGTAAACAGGCAGCGAGGAGTTACACTCAACTTGACATAGGCCAAGCTTACCCGAGGGTGTGTGTGTGTCTCAATCGAAGAATTGCCAATACCAGATTGGCATGTCTGTGGGGGGATTGCCTTTATTATTAATTAATGTAGAAGGGCCCAACCCAAGATGTAGGGCACCCTCTTTAGCCAGGCAGTCTTGGGCTGTACGGAAAGCTAAGGCATGGGCTTCAGAGCAAGCCAGCCAGGAGAGTTCCTCATTGCTTTCTGCCTGAAGTTTCTGCTTGAGTTCCTGCTCTGACTTCCCTCAGTGGTGGGCTATGACCTGGAAATGTAAGCCAAATTCTTTCCCTGCCTTTAGCTGCTTTTGGTCAGAGTGCTTCATCACAGCAATGGGAAGGAAACAAGAACACTGTCTATTTGAATCATGTTTTTAGAAGAGAGGGGTTGGAGCATTGCTGTCGCCACCTCTGTGCTGGGTACGTGATAATGTAAGCAGACTCCAGGGCCAGCCTCCAGTGTTCTTCACCGTGGATTTGATGAGAATTCTAGGTGAATGGGTGATAACTTGCCACTGTCTCTCCAAGGGGCAGGCAACTGTCGGGTAGAGGGCTGGATGAGCTGTCTCTCATTTACAAAGCATATTCTGTGTTTTTTTCTTTATTTTCTCTTTTAGACTTATTTATTTAATTAAAACATTTATCTATTTAATTTTATGTGTATCCGTATGTGCCAGAGTGTATGTAAAGAGCGTTGTGTGCTACCATGTGGATGTTGGGAACAGAACCTCTGTCTTCTTCAAGAGCAGTAATTCCTCTTATCCACTGAGCTATCTCTCCACCACCTAGATTTAATGGTTTTACTATTTTATGTTTATGGATATTTTGCCTGCATGTATGTCCATGCACAGATTTTCATGTCTGTTCCCTGCAGAGGTTAGAGGAGGGCATTGGATCTTTTGGAACTGGAGTTAAAGACAGTTGTGAGTCACCATGGGTGCTTGGAAATGAAACCCAGTTCTCTACAAGAGAGTGAGTGCTCTTAAGCACTGAGCTATTGCTCTAGGCCTTGTCTGAGTTTCTTTATTCAGTCCTTCACATGTTCCTTCAACGAATGCTGAATTAGAGTTGCCAGATGGCAAAGACAAGGCTTAGTATCTCCCCCAGAGCACTGGCCGTCTGTGGCAGAGATGGACTTGGGACCAGTCAGTTTTAGTTCTGAGGTGAGTGTTCTCAGGAAAGGCACATGCGCCAGGATGTAACGGAGTCAGCCTTGTTGGAGATCCGATAGAGAGGTCAAGCCAGAAAAGCTGAAAACAATCAAATTAGCAAACTGCCCATTGAAGGGACTGGACAGATAGTGCAATTGTCAAAGTGATTGTTGTGTACAAGCCTGAGGACCAGATTTGAAACTGTAGAACTCACGATTAAAATCAAATTGGCGTGTTGGTACGAGTTTATGACCCCAGTTCTAGAAAGGCAGAGGTGGTGGATCTGGAGCTCTCTGGCGGCCAACCAGTCTTATCTGATGAGCCTCAGGCTAGCGAGGGGCCCTGTTTCAAAGGAAAGGTAGGTAGCAGCCAAGAAACAACATCTAAGCTTGTCCTCTGGCTTTTATGTGCATGTTTGTATGTGTGAGCATACACACACACACACACACACACACACACACACACACACACACACACACACACGATGCAGAATAAAACCCAAACTAGAGAAAGGGCCTAGAGTGTTCAGAGGCCAGAGGGCTGGCTGACGGCACCTATTTTTCCGGGGTCATGCCCTGGGCTTCAGTATAATCGATTGCTGTGTCCAGAGCTGGTGGTGGGCACTGCTTGCAGAGGCCTCATGCATCTGGACTTGTAAACCTGCTCAGCATTATTAATCTCCAGATCCCAGTTTACCAGAAAGTGAGGAGGGCTGCTTCCTGCTTTCCATGTATAAGCATCTTTTTGTTCAATTGCTGCATAGGCAGTGTTGCCCTAGCCTAGGGGTTGATCTATTGAGTCTAGACAGATATTGTGGGTAAGTATTTAATCAGTGCTGAGTGTTAGTGTTTAATCTCTGGAGGCATTTATGTGTACCGTGTGAGGACAACTTCTTGGTCCAGAGGGATTGTAAGAAGTACATTCAAACATAAGACGAATCTTGTTTGGTAGCAGGCACCACTTTCCAGCTATAGATCGCTCAGATGCAGGTAGAATTTCTCGGAAGCTGATTTGCATAGGAATTGACTCTGCCTTCTATTGCCAGGTCCCATTATGGACTGTGTGGTCACTGGAATGGCCTGGTATCTCAAGGGCTCCAAGACTGCAGGTGGGCTGATGAGTCCTGGCAGCGCTCTGCTGGTTGGATAATTTCTGATATTTACTGCACCCTCCATCTGTAGACTGTAGACTAGATAGCCATTGCTACCATGTGCTAGTGTCATGAGGATTAAATACCAACACAGGAGACATTAAGATTTATTGGACTCTCCCTGCTATGGTCTAGAAGGAAAATGGATCTTGCAGACCGACTGTGACAAGGTTGAACATGCCAGGTGTTCTTGCCTCAGGAAGTGACCAGAGGGCTCCTGTGAGGGAGGGGCTGCTTAGGACTGCTTCCCCACAGGGTCCCTGGTGACCTTGGGAGGATGATGAAGACATGAGGAGAGCAAAGGTAGGTACCGAGAGCAGGAGACTGTGGTGGGGCTGCCCAGACTTGGGCAGTGGAGGCTGGGAGAGAGAATAAATGGGAGTCAGACAGGGGACAAGTGCAGTGGACCAGGCAGGCAGCCTGGAAGGGGCTCGATCGTCTAAGGCTGTGAGTCCTTTGCATTTTCAAAATAAATGCATTGGGGTTTCGCCTAAAGTCCAGCTATCCGGTTGTGAGGAAACAGTCCAGTGGCATTTACTGCATTTCAGTGTTGTGTTGCTGTTAATTGTGTCTACACATGTGTCAAAACCCATGAGCCTGTGTGGGAAGGTGAATCTTCCTTGCTTGTTTTTCTACCTCATTCATCTAGGCAAGGACTTTGAACCAAACCCAGAACTCACTGATATGGTCAGTGTCTCTAGTCAGCTTGCTCTGGGATCCCTGTGTCTTTCCTCACAGGCTGGAATTGCAGGCAGGCCAATAGGCCCTTCAATTATGTGGGTTCTAGAGATCTGAACTCTGGTCTTCTTGTTTGTGGTGCAAGCTCTTAAGCACTGAGTCAGCTCCGTAGCCCTGTACTCTGAATCTTTCAAATGCATGCAAGCCTTGGTTGTCTGGTTGCTTTAGCCTGGCATGTGTTTGAGGTTATCTATCTTGTGTAATGTGTCAGGACTTCTTTTCTATGGCTGAATAGACTTCACATTTATTCCTCTGCCTTTGGACACTGGGTCACGTATGCCCTCAGCTACCTCACCTAGTCCTGCCTTGATCTTCTCTGTGTAAGTACTAGTTTGGACTGCAATTCAGTTCTTCTGCATGTAGGTCTGGGTGTGGCCAGGTACACACCTCTCCCTTTCTTTCCTGAGCCCTAAGGCAGAGGTGCAGCCCTCCCTGGGTGGTCTCCCTAGCTGTCCTCTTCTCTGCTCACACTCACATGCTTATTTGAAGAAGGGTGAGCCCCTTCTCTGCCTCTTTGGAACCAGGAATTAGGCTGTGGGGATTCTGAGCTTACTTCTGAGGCCCTTGCCTGGCCTGAGGTCTCTCACTTTGACCACAAGAATCTGGGCCAAGATAAGTTTTGTCAAAGAGTAGATCTAAACTCTGAGACAGAGTTGTCTGTGCTGTCTGGGGGCTAATATCTTGGCAAAAAAAGGTGCTGGGCTCAAACCAAGAACCTAGTTCCCAGGGTTTTAGATCCTGTATCTCCAGCTCTATGCTCTCAGTTCTGCATGTGACTTTTTTTTTTTTTTTTTTTTTTAGTTCGGGCCTTTGTTCCCCAGGATGTGAAAGTGACTAGAGGGGATAGGCAGGTCCTCTTGTCTTGTCAGGTAGTAGAGGGCTGTGTCTTCCAACCTGTGAACCTATGATCGGAGTCCCTCTACCATGGACAACGTCCAGAGTAGAGTAGTGAGTTGCTTTTGGCAGTAAGGTTTCTCTGGCCTGGTTCCCATACATCCAGCTGAAGGAGGTCTGTTAGTCACTCTTCGTAGGTGCAGAACCTCCACTCTGCATGGGATCTGAGACTGCATCCCTGGCATTCAGGGCTTGGCTGGCTGGGGAGAGCAACAACAGCAGCTGTAGGTCTCTGACTACACTTCCAATTCTGTGGCCAACTGCTAGGAGGTGGGCCCCTGAATGGGAGGCAGGTGTGTCCCAAATCTGACAGGATACATTGGGACGGAGGAAAGGAGACTGACTGCTCTTTGGGCAAGGAATGTGTGTTCTAGGCTCCTCTGCTTCTTCTTCTCTAAGCAGAATGATAGGGGCCCTTGTGGACATGGTGTGAGCCTGTGTGTGTAATGTTCACAGGCCTTCCTGACACACTTGAGGGACACAAGACTGGGCAATTTAACCCCCAGCCATGCCCCTCTTACCCCTCCCCCCTCTCTCTCTCTCACACACACACACACACACACACACACACACACACACACACACACACGGTTGTAGAAGCCCTCAGCACTAGCCCACGGTGTCCACAGAGATGGAGCACACAGAGGGAATCCACCCCTGTTTCTTAGCTGCTGCTGTGGTCCAGTCACTCACTGTGTTTAACCCTGGGCCTATGACAGCATCACACGGACCGTGTTCTCCTGGTATGCTGATTTTTGCCTGTGTCCAAATCTTCCGCTTAAGGACACCACGAAAGCCGGAGTTCCAACTTATTCTTCCTCCCAAATGCCCTTTGAGGTTTCGAAAGCTGTACTCAGCCAAGGCGTTTGCTTCTAAATGTGGCCTTCCCCCGCCTCCCCCTGCCTGCCTTAAAACAGGAAGTTTGCTCTGAATTAAATACTCATGGTTGCCGGGATGCCAACTGACTCTGGGTATGTGAGGCCACTCTTGATGACTAGCCTTGTTTCAGAGTTTTGGCGTACCTTGACGGGAATTGACTGAGAATGTAGCAGTTCTGGAGGGAGGAGAGGCACACACCACTGTCCTGCTTATTCTTTCGAATCCCAGTGAGATCACAGAGAGAATCTGGGTCACTCAACACTCAATATTCATCTCCAATATGTCTATGCTAGGGAACAAACTCTTCAGCCCAAATAAATCAGAGTGCCTCCCTCTGTTGCTGGCAGGCTGTGTGTAATTAGTTTATCAGGGAAAATTTGACTAGTATTGACGGGAAATGGGGTTGGCTTAGCAAGCAGCAAGGGCTAACTATCTTATCAGGGAAATCACAAGTGTCTATGGAATTACAGTGCCTCTGTTATATTGCTCGTCCACTCATCAAGTTAATCCTCCTGAGGGTGATTAGGCGTAACCATAAATGCACAGATACGAGAAGTCCAACAGATGGATATACAGACAAAGTAATTATGAACTATGCAGTTACATTTTTTCCATCACAGTGGTTCAGGGACCTGCTGGTCCAGGATGATCTGCCTGTTGTTATCTGTGTGAATGGCACTATAGACTTTTGGTTTGGTGGATTCATCGTCTCTATGAACTCAGCCAGAGCATTGCAGTCCCAGGGACGCTTAGGGGACTCCTTGTTGTATCAATATCTGGGGGTAGAGGAAATGACTTTGGTTACTCTTGCTTCACTCTTCTGTGGTTCTGAAAAGACACAGCGTTTGAATCTGCTGTTAGGATTTGAGTCTGAAATATCCCCAAGAGGCTCATGGTTTGTGGGCTTTGGTGCCCAGCTGGTAAAATGATTTTTCTGAGGCCTTTTAGCAGGTAGGTTCTAGCTGGCAGATGTAGATCACCAGTGCAGAGCCTTTGAAGGTTCTGCCAGCTCCCTGGTTCCTGTTTGCTCTCTGCCTCCTTGTCTGCTGGGATGTGATCAGCTGTCCTCTGCCATGTACTCCAGACCCGGGGATGCTCTGTTCCAGTGCTGGGGCTGAGCAGCTCTGGACTGCACCCTCTGAATCAACGAGGCAAGGTTAATATTTCCCCTTTTTAATTTGTTCCATCAGTTCCTTTGTCTCAATGCCATCAAGGTAATTAATACTCTTGCATTATATTTTTATCTGGGAACAGCACAATCTAGATAGTTGGTAAAAAAAAAAAAAAAAGGATACTACTTCCAGGTCTGGAGGTTGTGAAGTCCATTAATAAAGGACTGTGTGTGTATGGGGCTGGTAATGCCTCAGTGAAGAGACAGTGTATGTGTGTGTGCTCAGGTGCCTCTTCCTCTAAGCCTTGGGCCCCACCTCATGACCTGACCTATCGTTATCTTCTGTAGCTCTGCCTTCCTCTCCCATTAGCCCATCGGTGAGGAGATTACTTTTCTAGCATGGGAACTTTGGAGAACCCATCTAAAGCATGGCGGATGCTCTAATTTAGGAGGGATTCCCCCAAAGAATGCAAGAAGGGCTCTATTTGGAGATTGATATTTCTCAACCGGAGATGCTAGCATCAACTCTGATACTGTGTGTCTTTGTGTGGGAGTTATGTAGGTGTGTATAAATTGAGTGTGTATACCTAGATCTAGCATACTTTGTGGTTGGAGGTCAGAGTTAAGTAAGAGTAAGACACTTCGGGTTTTTGAGGTGTCTCTCACTGAACCTCACTGAACCCTCCTGTCTCTGACCCCACAGCGCTGAGGTTGTAGGTGTGCAGTGCCACACACGCCTTTTTGCATTAGTGGGGATACAGACTTTAAATCCACAGGCTTGTGCTGCACTTTACTGACTGAGCCATCTCCCCAAATGCTTGACTCATCCTGTAAAGGAAAGTTAATATTTTACTTTTCATTGTGTATGTGTGCACGTATATGTGAATGCAGTCTGTGGAGGGCAGAGGAGGACACAGTCTCAGATCCCCTGGAGCTGGAGTGAGAGGTGACCGTGAGCTTTATGACTGAGCTCAGTCCTCTGGAAGGGCAGTGAGCTCTTACCTGCCTAACCACCTCTGCAGCCCTGCTTGGCGCACCTTCCAAAGCACAAAAATAAAAGCAAATGAATACAGTAGCCCAACAACTACAGAATTCCCCTGCAGCCTCGATCAGGTCGTGACCGGATTCTCCCCTTCTGAGAAAAATCGCGATTGCCCTTTCAGAAATGTTCTCTTCTTGGGTCACCATTACAGGGGTGATGGCTAAGAGAGTGAATCCCATGTGTAGCAATGTTGTGGTAATTCAGTACATGTCTTTGAGGCTGCTTTGTCTAGAGGGTTCCAAGTACCAGAGGAGGCTTGGGCTGGGAGTGTGGTGTGCTGTCACTCTGCTAACTGCTCCTTTTTAGCTGAGTCTTGAGATGTGAGTGAGGAGGAGCTGGTCTCCAGCAGACTGGAGTTTACCTTCAGGCTGGGTAGGAGCAGACTGTGGGTTCAGAGGGACCGTGGGTTCAGATCCAGGTAGGTCCTGTGCTGGGATGGCAGGTTTAGCTCCTAAAGATACATCAGCATTGGGAAAGAAGTGGATGGACTGAGCTCCTGCTTATTCTGATCTGCAGGAAGCTGCCTTCATGGGATGGACCAGCCTCCGGGAGCAACTTCTGGGAACCTGGGGCCTGGGCAAAGCGAGATGTCTTGAAGGGGCTTACTTTTAATGTAAATAAAATCCACATTATGACATTTCATTAAACCACAATCCACCCTTTTGGGAAGCTTCTCAGGGGAGGTAGGGACAGCCTCTGAGTGCTGACTGGACACTTGTTTACAAGGGGCTTCTAGAGAGCACTTACAAAGGCGGCACGTTTCGTGCCATTAATATAGATTGCTTTGGCTTTCTCAGGCTCTGTGATCTTAATTACCATTTAAAAAATAATGATTTCCTTTTCTTGCTCATTTAAAGATGATCACTAAAAACAAACCAGTGAAAGGTCTAGAATGTCCTTGAACCTGCTGCTGTGCTTTCTTTGGAGGGCTGATTTTCCTGCGGTCAAGAGTTTTGATCAGGGGCCAGACCGCTCAGGGTCACACCCCAGATCTGGCATGTGTATGAGGTGGGGTCACTTCTGCTTGGCTTAGTTTGTTCCTCTGTGAAGTGAGGATAGTATAATTGTGACCCGAGCGACATGGTGTCTGCGTGTTCTGGAGTCTGCAAGCATCTCTTAAATGTTGTGCATGCCTGTGATTATTTAGTGGGTTTTTGCTAAATCCACGCTTTTAATTACCTTTATCCTCACTGTGAGAAAGTACTTGACAGGCAATGATTAAGGGAGGAGAGGTGTTTTGGCTCCTAGTTTCAGGGGACAGATACTGTCATCACAGTGGGAGAGACCAGGATGGCTCTGGGCATAGTGGTGTGGTGTGAGACAGCTCCTCACACTTTGGAGGGATTGGCAGGCAGAGATTTTGGGCTGGAGGCAGAAGCCCCCAAGGTTACCCTCAGTGACCCACCTCTGCCACAGTCCCAAATGGCCCGGGAGCTCCAGGAACAGCGTCACTAACTGGGGCCAGGTTCACATACGGGCATCTGTGGGGGCCGGGCATCTGTGGGGGCCGGGCATCTGTGGGGGGCAGGCATCTGTGGGGGGCAGGCATCTGTAGGGGACGGGCATCTGTGGGGAACGTTTCACATTCAGTAACTACTTACCAAGTGGGAAACAGCTCTGAGGTGGGAGGGGAGCGATAATTCCCAGGGCATGGTCCTGGAAGCAGCAGCAGTTTTAAAGAGTTTTAAAGAGGTGCTTTAAAGAGTAGATGTGAGTTCATGATATGGAGAAGCCCGGGCCATCTGGCCTCAGTCTCTCTGAAAGGCCTAAGGTGTGAGAGTGTGCAGAGACCTAGCTCTGTTACAGTGAAAAGAGTCAGTGACACGGAGCAGAGCTGGGCCTTTTTACGCGTTCTTGGACCCACACTGTCTGCTCTCCGCAGTGGGCAGTTGTGGAAGGGCTTGGGGCCACAGAATAACACTTTGTGATGTGTTAGGATTTTCTATAAGAAGAGTTGATAGAAGGAATCTATATTAAAAAGGGGTTTTTAAGATCAGCTTCTGTGGTGGGGGCTGAGTAGTACCACAGTAGCAGTCTTAACACTGGGAGGTGGGGGGACCTGAGAATTGATAGCTGACTCATCAGTTCCTATCTCTTACTGAAGGCCTGGAGGATTCTTGGAGAGCCACTGTTCACAATGGAAGCCTGAAGAAGCTGGGTTTTGATGTCAGAGAGGAAAGCAGCAGCAGCAGCTTAGAAGAACTCACAAGCTAGATGGGAGGGCAAGCAGGCAGAAAGGGAAGCTTTCCCCTTGAGCCACCTTTTATCTGGGCTGCCCCAGGAAGTGCTGCTCACATTTAGGGTGGGTCTTTCACACTTCAGATAACCTGATTAAATCCCTCATTGCTGTGCCCTGCATGCTGTCTCTTAATGGGTTCAACATCCAGTCAGGTTGACAACCAGGATCCACTATCACAGGAAAGACCCAGTGGGAGGCAGATAAAGAGGAGGGTCTGAGAGGAAGCTTTGGCTGCAGCAGAATGGCCAGCAATGGGCTGGGCATAATTAGTTGAAGAAGAAGAGCAGCACGTGATGACTGAGGTGCTCAGTCGTGGGGAGAGATGACCCTGATATCCCAGCCCAGGCACAGGCCTTGCCATGTGGGTGAGAGGGAGGTCGTTGCTGGCAGATCTGGACCAGGAAGTTGTAGGGCTCTGGAACAGTTTAAGGAGTTGGGAGTCCACAGGTAGATGGTGACAGTTCTGTGGATATGACTTGGGCAAGAGGAGTTGGAAGAAGAGATACGGCTAAGGAACATGGAGCTAGGACCCTCAACAGGAGAGAAGAGGGGGGTCAAGTGTGGACACCTAGGAAGACCCTGCAGGAGGAGAGAGCACTGGGGAAAGAATCTGGGTGAGAGGATCTGTGGTTAGGATAGTCTGTGGGTGTTTCTCAGAGGCTTGGTGGCTTGGTCCCAGTAGGTTCCATCTGTGTATCTGTTTGTGGCTACAGGGAGATGCAGGGACAGGGGAGCACTGGTGAGTGATGTGGGAACATGGGCCTTAATCCCAGCTAGTTCTGGAAGCCTTATCAGGTGCTATGTTATGGTGTGCACTGAAGCTCTGTGGCCAGAGTCTGTTCTTATCTTGGCTTTAGAGGCAGCTGGCCTGGTGTGGCTTCCCTGGGGCAGGTGTCTCATAGGCTATGCTGAAGGTGCCAGGCTCAGAGCAGTACCCATTCACTGCAGCAGGATGGGCTTCTGAGTCCCAAGGGTTCTGGATCACAGAACTCTCTTCTTTGGAGGCTGTGGACAGAGGTTACCTGTGATCTTTGCCACATGGGCCTCTCTCCACAGATCATGGCAGGCCTTGCTAAAACTTGCAAGTAAGTTAAGGGCAGGAGTAGATAAGTGTAGTCAGAAATCAGTCAGTCCTTCTGTGACCTACTCCTGTCAGCCACCTTATTCGATTGGGGGACTCACACTAAAGTGGGAGAGACTTGCAAACAGCAGGAGGTGGGTGGCTTTGGCAGTCACTCAGTCACCCTGAAAGTTCATTCATTCTAGTCTCTGAGGCTTGTGCCTTCCTTCTGGGGTTCTCTGGGCACCTGCCATCTCCAGATGTGCTGAGTTTCTGCTTTCCAGTACACAGCACACGATACAGGCATGAAACAGATAACATGTTGGGGTCCTGTTGGAAAAGGGGCAGTAGACTCTGGCTTGAATGACAGCAGATCCTATGATCCTAAAGTAGAAGCCCCTTCAGGGAAACACATGGAACTCAGTGTGTTTAAATTTTTTTACTTTTGTTGCATTTATTTATTTCTGTATGTGTGTGTGTGTGTGTGTGTGTGTGTGTGTGTGTGTGTGAGAGAGAGAGAGAGAGAGAGAGAGAGAGAGAGAGACAGAGATGTTCTATAGTATGCAAGTAAGTGGAGGTCAGAGGACAACTTGAGTAAATTCTCTCCTTTTTTAATATCAATTAAATATATATCAATATATATGTGTGTGTATATATATATATATATATATATAAAACATATTACCATTGAGGTATAGATCAATGGTAAAACATTTTACTTGAAAATCTATAGGCCCGCTGTTCATAAATAGATGTCCCTTAACATGCTTTTTTGAGTTCAAAGTATATATGTGTGTATCTTGCCAGGTATGGTAGCTCACACTTTCAATCCTAGCCCTCGCAAAACAGAGGTAAGCAGAGCTCTGTGAGTTTGAGGCCACTCTGATCTACAGGTAGAGTTTGAGGCTAGCCAGAGCTAGAGAACATTTTTTTCCATTGTTTATATTCATGTATATATTGCGGCATGTTATATACGGACATCTTCATAACAGCCTACTTGGTATGCTGAGCCTGTTCTCTGACATAGGCCCTGCCTTTTTATAAATTCTCTCATGACTGGGATTAACCTTTGGGAGTGGCAGGGAGATGTCAAGCCTTAGTAGAGGTGGAGACAGGACTCACCCTTGGTAGGTTGGGTGTATCCACCTAAAACCTTGTGTTCTTCTCTGGCCGTGGGCAGATCCTGAAGTGGGGATGGGTGGAGCCACTCCTGTGAGGCACCCCAGCCTACTCTTACCTGGACACTGGCCAAGCCCTTCCCAGTTGTTCCCTTCCAGGAGGCTCTGTTGCCTGTTTTCAAAGCCACGGCTGGGCAGCCACTCAACTCCCTTTTATCCTATAACTAAATAGAACTCCATTTGCAGAAAGGGTTGTCCAGACGGATGGGCTTTAGGCTTTGGCCTTGGGCCCCTGGCCTATGCAAGGAGTTTAACACCCAATTACTTTCCTCTGATAGTTGCAGGCACAGGGTTGTAGCCCAGCTGAGTTTAATTGACTCTGTAACACCTGTGCATGTCACTGTAGAAGTGCTTGGGGCACTTTGAAGCTATAGGGTATTGTTCACATTGCTTCTTTCAGCCTGTGGGACCTCAGGAAAGTTATTCATTTTGGATTTACTGTTAAGTTCTAGTAACCATGGAACATATTGAAAAGTGTCCTCAAGAGCAGGGAGCCAAAGGGTCAGCTGGGCATCTGATGCAGAATTACCAGAGAAGACGCTGTGAAGAGCCAGCTCCTGCACTGTGGCCTCAGGAAAGCCCCTTGCTCAATCTCAGCTTAGTTTGGAGAATCCACTGTTATCACCAGGACATCTGCTTGTGTCTAGGCTCCATGTAGGCCTGGAGTCCACAGAGGTCCACAGTAGGCAGCGTTCAGTGGAACTGTCAGAACATGATAGGGCAAACGTGCTGTGGGGATTCCTTCCTTGGGGTGATGTAAACAATGTTGGCCCCCTCTTTATAAGGCTAGTGCTTGGAAACCATAGTTTTACTTCACACCTGCTCTTTCAGTCTTGAACCTTTGTACAGCGAGCAACCTACTGGCTGAACATGTAGACTTGAGTGGCTGGTTAAGGGATGCTCCTGTGATAGAATTGTGTGCTGTGACCCCCCACCCCACCCCACCATGCTCCTATGATAGGATTATGTGTCCCCCCCCCCCCCCCAGCATCAATAGCTCACTGCTTGTATTTCAGAGGAACAAAGAGCTGGGCCACAGATGGATCTCTGTGTGACCAGAGCATGGGGTATTGAATGTCCTTTCTGTGCTGTAGCCATCAATCTATGTTAGACAGGGATGTGGCTAGAGTTTGACTGATGCCGAAAGGATCCCGGAGGGGAAAAGATTACTGAGAATATTTCATCCAAAAGGGACTTTGTGACAAGGTGTGCTCGTGACAGCCCTTGTGTGATGTTAGATGGGATTTGGTGCGACTTTTGTTTTGACATCTGGCTGGTTTTATGAGAGCTTTTCTGTAAAAACCAAGAGACCAGTGGCTAGCCAGAAACCTACTTTGACCTGCACAAGGAGTCTGAGATTCCCCAGAGTGTGCAAGTGTCTTGGTTAATATTCTAGGTATGACAGGATACTGGACAAAACAACTTAAGGAAAGAAGGTTAATTTTGGCTCACATTCTGAGTTACATTGTGGTTAGGGGGTGGATATGGCAGCAAGAGGTGACTGGAGACATTGTATCTACAGTCAGGAAGCAGAGAGGGACAAATGGTAGTACTCAGCCCCCTCCCCCCCTTTTAATTCATCTATCCCCAGCTGTGGAATGGTGCTGCCCACACTTTTAGGGTGTGTTTTCTCACCTCAATTAGCCCCAGTCTAGAAACTCCCCAACAAACATGCCCAGAGACTTGTCTCCTAAGTAATTCATGATCTTGTTAACAGTCAACACTAACCATTATAGCTGGGCTGTTGTCAGCTATGATGCTTGTTGCTTAGGGGTATATTCAAGCACTTAGCTTTTCCCACCTTCTGGCTCAGTGAGTGTAGGTCTTATGCTTTCTCCATGTCTTAGGTTTTTGTGCCTAAAATGGTGGTGCTGAGTGTAACCCCCTCTCTTGTGAGTTTCTGTAGCGGTAAACTTGGGTCAGTTAAATTCAGGGTGCCTGCAGAGGTCACTAGTGCAGCTGTCCCATGGATTCTTACCATGGTTTGCTCTGCTTGCGTCCATGGTAGTTGGAGATCCGATTCCTGCTTAATCTTGGTCTTATCTCCTTCCCAGCCCAGGCTGTGAGAGTTGGCTTTGGGAGTTGGCTTCCATAGTGTTGATCTCTGAATGCCCTGCTGTATGGATCTGAGGCCTAGTGAGGATTACTGAGAGTTGTGTTGAACTGACTGTGTGATAATAGCCTGTGCTGTGTTTACTGGAAGGTGAATTTGCCTAGAGGGAATATAGTACACCCCCTGCCCCCCACCTCTGGGTGCCCTCTGTATTTGGGATTTGTCATTTCATCCTGTCTCAAGGGCTTTTCGAGTGAGGTGTGTATACAGTGCAGTGTCATGGCCCCTTTGAAGCAGAGGGATCTGACTGCAGAAGCCTGAGCGGTAGATGCTGAGGGGTAGTACTTTTCGCTTGATATGTGCAGGAAGGTGTTCCCACAGCAGGATGAGTAGGGCCTCCAGGCTAGGATGCAGCACACCATCCACCTGTTCTTGGCCTCAGAGTCTTTGTTCAGAAATAAGAGCACATTGCACCTGGTATATAGGCTTGGCTGGACTCCATGAGCAGCACAAGGAGTAGTTTGCTGAGTGTCTGGTCCTACTTGGTCAGAGTAGAGCTTATGCTTATTTCCATGGTGACAGTGATGGTGGTAGGTAGTCATATTGAAGTTGCTTGTATGTGACATTAGTGGAGATGAGGGTGATATTGATGTTGACACTGATGTTGACTGTGGTGGAGGCACTGGTGCTGATGTGGGTGATGTGGTGTTGATGATGGTGATGGCTTTCGTGGTTGTGTAGGTGCCATGATGGTATTGACAATGGTGGTAGCAGTGGTGGTTATAGTGGTAGTTTGATAATAGAATTGATGGTGATAACATTGTCAGTGGTGGCATGGTTGATTATGGTGGTGGCTGCTGGTAGTTAGGATACTGATGTTGATAACAGTGGTGGTGGCAGAGTTGCTGATGTACTGATTGATGGGGCAGTGTTCATGATGTGCTTGGTGATTCTGCCTGTGTGACTTTACTGATATGGGGGCAATGGTTGTGGCAGTGCAGTGGCAGTGAGGTGGGGATGGTACTGATGTGACATTGTTAATGGTCATGACTGGTGGTGGCAGTGATAGTCATATATTGATGGTGCCAGTGGGGATTTGGTGGTGGTGAGGGGGGTCATTGTGGGGATACATTGTGATTGATGGTGTTGTGGTCATGATGTTGATTTGACATGGTGATTGGTGATCGTGGGCTGACCATGAAGAAATGGTGTGATGATAGTGACAGTGATGATGTGGTGCAGGTGCTGATCTCACATGATTGCTGGTGACAGTGGCAATGTTGGTGGTGCTGCTAGTGTTGGTAGACCACGGATGTGGTGATGCTGCTAGACTCCCTTGTCTGTTCTACCAAATGCCTCCTCAATCTCTGTCATTCATTAGTGTGCTGTTGCCCTCTTTGTGGTTGGGAAATTTTCTGTGACACATTTTGTGGAGGAGAGCTTGCCTGGACGTTGGTGCCTTGGCTGCTGTCAATGCTCAGCCCTGGTATGACTAGGAGCTCTGTGAAGAAGGACCATGTGAAGTCACAGGGGATGTGTCTTCTCATGTCCAGACCGATGGAGCTTTACAAGTTACAGATGGAACAGGAGTGGGAAGATGCTCATTTTTCTGTTCAGAGCATTGAAAACAATGCTGAGCGCTCCTGTCTGCCGAGTGTCATGGTAGACACGCTACGTTGTACGTTTTGCTGTCTTGCTCTCGTCTGCCTGCCCCAGCTTATCTGTTCCGGCTTTCCTCTTATTCAGCAGCTACTCCATAAGCAAGCGAATAGGGTTTTATAGCCTCTCGCTAAGTATTTCTCATCTCTTGCTAAGTATTTCTACCACAGTGAAAAAGCAATTTTATTATGTGAGGCTGTATTTTTATAGTCAATTGAAACGACTATTAAAATATAACATTGCTTGTAGGGCTCATAGCAGCTCTGCCCTTGCCAGCTGCAACGTCCTGGAAATTGAGGCCTTCTGGGGAATCAGGGCCTGAGGCCTATGCCTGCTTGTGGGCCTTCCATGTTCATTACTTGTCTTGAAGTTGGAACAAAATAGTCAAAAAGAGCAACTTTGGGAAGGCAGGGTTTACTTTGGCTCACAGTGTGAGGGAATACAGTCCATCATGGTGGGGAATACCTGGTGGCAGGGGTGTGAGGCAGGATACATCTATTGTCTGAAAGGAAAGACGGAAAGGGAGATAGATACTGGTGCTTAATTTTGTCTTCTCTTTTTTAATTCCAGGACCTCCCACAGTGGATGGGTTTTCTTTCTTCAGTTAACGTAATCTAGATAAGTTTTCACAGGCTTGCCTATCTGCTAGGTAATTTTAGCTTCCCTCTAGTTGACCATCTAGACTTAGCATCACAGTGGGATCCCAAAGGTCCCACACTTAATTTAAGGCCTTATAGTCACATTTTGAACTTCTCTCCTTGTAGTAACATATATGTAGGCTTTCCCTTTTTAACAGTCCTTGCTTTTCACAGTCTTTCAAGTTTGTGGGTGGTCTTCCCATTCATATTGTTAGGCCCTCATCAGTGAAATCACTTGGTAATTCTTTTCTTGGGCTTTGGACACAGCTCAGTAGGTTACCCAGGGTGGTCTGATACTTGGGTAGACTATGCTAGCAATTCTCCTGCCTCAGCCTTTTGAGAGCCAGGATGACAGGTATAGTCTGTCATACTCAGTTCTATGGCGATTCTGTGCTTAATCTTTGGAAGAACTGTCCAAGTAGCTTCCCTGGCAGCCTCTTTACAGTGTGCAGTCTATCTGTAAAGGCTTCTTCAAATGTTTGTATTATAACTTTAATTATAGTCATCCTGTTTTGAATTTACAATTGTCAAATAAGAGACTGCGCTGGCATCTCATGTTGGGTTCTGCTCCCAGAAATAAGCACCATCCTGGGATGGCAGGATGTTTTGTGGAATGCCGGCAGTCCATGCTCCAGAACAGGGGATTTGGCTAAGAGGGGGTTTACCAGTCTGCTGAAGACAAAGGCCCGTGCTTTGTTGGTCTAAGGGATGTCCTTGGCAGGCCTAGCACCTGGGACTTAATGTGTCCGTCCACTCTTTGTAGGCAGGGTCTTGTTTATTTTTCAGGCTGGTCTTGAACCCAAGATCCCTCTGGTTTTGACTTCTCAACACTGAGGTAACAGCCTTATGCCACCAGGCACCAGGTTCCCAGTGTCTGTTTAGGCAGTGTGCTGTAGGTGGGTTGTGGCTCTCCCCAGGTCTCAGTTGTTCAGTTGTCTGTGCTCGCCCCTTAGAGTCCCCGGTACATAATGCTTTTGAGTGTTTCTTTGCCCTCTGTGTCCAGGCAGCCCACCACAAACACGACTCTCAATTACTGCACACTGTCTTCTCTGTGTTTTTGGCCACTGTCCAGGAAAGACAAATTTATCAAGTGTTTAACTCAGGCAAGATTTGTCTTGTGTCCTCCGGGAGCCAGGGTTGTGCACTGTCTCCTCACTCCACAGTGCTGGAGGCAGGTGTTAGTTCCACCCAGGCCTTATTTCTTGTACAACAGACAGAAAAGACAGGTGCTGGGTCCCTCCAAACCAGGCCCTGGGCTTTCTCCCTCAGGCTATGCTGGCTTGGGTCCCTCTGAAGTGCAGGCTGTCCCTCTTCTCCTCAGTAGAGCATCTGGGACAAGCCCCAGCTGCCAGTGCCCAGTGTTGATTCTGCCTGGGAACAAGAGGGCAGTGTGTAGGCTGCTGGGCCATTAGCATCCGAGTATGCAAATATATCCCAGCAGTGTCCCCTCTTCCCCCTACCCCCTGCAGGGCAGCCCTTGCCTCAGCCAATGCTTAGGAAATCCTGGGATTAACCCTGAAGAGTGAGGTTTGTGCTGGTTCTGACCTCTAGGCTCCAGGAGTGACCTTTATGCAAGGAGGCTCTGCATCTTATAGTCCTATAAGCATCGCTTAGACATGAACTCCCTCATTTGGGCCATAGTGACAGGGAAGAGAGGTTCTGGGATAGGGCAGGGACCAGGAGGAGGATGGAGGGTGGAGGGTGGAAGATGGAGATGTCTGGAGCCTCACATTGACCTGCTTTTGTGCTATGGGGAGACAGCTCCTCTGTCTGTCTGTCTGTCTGTCTGTCTGTCTCTCTGTATTATATTCTGTGTGGGTGGGTATATGTGCCCATACATATACTGATAGGGTGCAGAAGTTGACATTTGACATTTTCCTGGATCACTTCCTACCTTAGGTTTTGAGACGGTCTCTCACTGGACCCTGAGCCAATCTCCACCCAGTTTCAGGTTTATAGATGTGTTCTACAATGCCTGGCTTTTATGTAAGTGCCTGGAATCCAAACTCAGGTTCTTATGCTTGCATAGCAAGCACTTACCCTACTGAGCTCCCTTCCCAACACCCCTGTTTTGAAGGTATTATTAAGTGAGTACAGGTTTGGGGTGGCACAGACTGGTACAACCTCCTAGGCAACATCTATCTCATCCTCACCCGCAGGTGCTGTGGTGGCTCCTGTCACTCTGTTTCATAGAGTGAGAAACTACACCAAACGTGCAGAGCTGGGACTCGTGGTTGAGTTCGTGTGGGTCCTTCAGGTCCAGTGATGGTCTCAGCTAGGGTGATGGGCCTGCTTGCCTTGAAGCGGAACCTTACCGGAAGGCAGTGGAGGGGAGGATTTGCTTCAGGGAGGTGGTATGGAGGGGGCCTTTGTTTCTCAGGTAGAGGGCACGCGTGCCTCCTGTCTTGCTCATTGAGTGCACAGTGGGAAAATAGTGTGGAGGGAGCCTGCTCTCTGAGGAGATTGCCCATCCTGGAAGGAGGAGGCGAAGGGCTTGGCATGTTGACAAGCTGTCTTACTGAAAGAAGAATGACTGGAAACTGGTCGAGCTCTGTGCAGAGGTGAGCTGCAGGGAGGGCTGTCCCAGCAGCCTCTGTGCAGCTCCTTCATTAACACCCCTGTGTGCCCCACTTTATTGTTTATCTCAAAGAGGGTTTGATTGTTTTTTAATCTTCAATTTTATTTTTTTATCAAAGCTAAGTAATGTAACACTACACAGGAGGAATTTCAACAAACTATAGAGAATCAAAATTCATCTCTGATAATGAGAGAGTTCTGTCCAGAGACTGTCTGTCGCCATTGCTGTTCCTCTCTGATTTACAGGAAGGGTGGGGGCAACCTCAGGCTTCGAGGGACTTAGTGCTGTTCCTAGATGCTTTTATGTACGCAGCTTCTCCTAAAAGATCACTCCCCTGACTAAGGCTGAATTCCTATTGGTTGAAAGCAGGTTCTCAAAAAGGTTAAAGATGGAATTATAGTCTCATTTGTAAAAGCTCCACAGCAGGTACCTTAGATGCCCTTCAGCAGGGAAATGGGTAAACTCATGGTGACTTATTTTATGTAATGAAAATGAACATGTGTATCTCGAAAGGTCAAGTAAGTAGGTCAGACATGAAGATAGACTTGTGCTTCCATGTATGTGACTATCAAGAATTGACAAAGGTCATACCTCATAGTAGATTGTTCCCTTGAGGGGCTCATATTGGAGGTCAGAGGATGGCCTTGACTGTCAGTCTTTGCTTCCCGCCTTTGTCTGAAAGGTGGCTCTCTTCTGGTTTGCTGCTGAATGCACGTGTTCCCTGTCCCACAGGCTTCCTGGTCTTCCCCTACCTCTGCCTCCCACCTCACCACAGGAGCTTCTCAGAACTTATCTTACTTTGGTGTGCATTGTGCATAGAATCATGGATCTGATTATCTGAGATATGCATTTGGATATATTCATTCATACGTGCATATGTGTGCAAGGGAGGTGGCTCAGTGGACCATGAGGACCATGACCTGAGTTTGAATCTCTAGAACCTATGTAAAGCCAGACATGGTAGAATGTATCTGTAATCCTGGTGCTCCTTTGACAAGATGGGAAGCAGGTGGTAGCATCCCCTGAAAGTCCTGGTCTGCAGGAGCCAGCTCAGCGGAGGACTATTTGAAAGGGAGGAGGTGCCATGCATGGAAGGAGGTCCTGGCTTCCCTGTTCTCCACTAGAACTCTTCCCTGGGGACTCTAGTGTTGGAGTCCATGGGTCTCATCCTCAGTGGCTGCTGGTTTGCTGTGCTCATGTCCGAGGAGCAGGCACCTGGACAGTTCAAAAGCCTGTGCTCTCCTAATGTTCTGTCTTGAAGAGGTGATTCAAGAGATTAGGTCGCCTCCCTCTAGGCTTTCCATCTCTTTGCAACTGACAAAATTCAGTGTAACAGTAGATACATTTGCCCTCAGCCAAGTTCTGCCCCCTCCTCTCTGTCCCTGGCCTAGGGGCCTCTCTTTGTGTGTGTGTGTGTGTGTGTGTGTGTATCTTTGCACGTGTGGCATGTATGTGAAGTCAGAGTGCAGCTCATCATTCCCTGGGTTCGTTCGTTCTCTCTCTCTCTCTCTCTCTCTCTCTCTCTCTCTCTCTCTCTCTCTCTCTCTCTCTCCCCTCTAATGATAGGATCTCTTAGTGGCCTGGAGCTCACCCTGTAGGTAGGCTACACTGAATGCCATTAAGCCGCAGGGAACCTCCTGTCTTTGACTCCCTAGTGCTTAGGGATTTTGGCAAGTTTGGCTTTTATTTTTTTTTTAAAACATGGGGTCTAGGGGATTGAACTCAGGTTCTCAGCTGAGGCAGTTCCCCCCCCCCCCCCATCCTTCAGAGTTCTTTCTTCTTTGTGGGTGGGCTTGCAAAAGTCCATTGATGTGAGGATGGGAATTTTCTATTCTAGGACTGACTTCATGAAACCTGGAAAAGTAGAAGCCTAGGATTTTACCTTTCCTACCACGGAAAAGCAATAAAGCTGCCATTCCCCAGCGCCCACTGTGCTTCCCTTGGACCTGTGCATTTTGGCACTGTGACCTTTGAGACCAGATAGTAATAAGATAGTCATGGATAAGGCAGACAGTGATATTTTATTCTGAAGAAAGATATTAAAATGTCTTTGAATTGTGTCTGTCAGTTCAATTAGAATTGGAGCAAAGACGCTTTCATATTTTCCCTCTCATACCCTTATCTCTACCACCCGTCCACCTGTTTCCATTTAAAAGGCAGAAAGAAATATTGAATAACAAATGACAGCGCCTTTATCCTGCCATGCCCTGCTCTGTTTTTTAAAATTATTTAGATGAGTTTCTAGATTCTAATATCCAAACAGTTCATGAACTATGGCCACAGGGGATTTTGTTGGCAGGGAAACAACCTCTGTATTCCTAAGAAAGAAAGATAGGAGCTGAAAGAGTAGTGAACCCTGCAGGAGGAGCATGGTGACTTTGAAAGTAGCTTTCTTCCTCGGAGAGTCTGGAGCATTCCATGAGAGGCCTGTGCAGAGAAATGTAACTGGGGTGTGCTTTGGTGTCGGTCACCTCTCCGCTAGTTTTCTGTGTCCTTTTTCTCTTTGAATCTGGTGCCCTAACCTGGGTATGGAGGCTGCCCAAGCCACTGGAGTTTGCACAGGGGGCCTGGGGATGCTTTGTAATTCTGGCTTAGTGGTCCACCGCCAGTCTGTTAAGACTTCATCTGTCAAGGTTTCTCTCATAGTGCTCTGTACTCTCCTCACTGCATCTTTATTTTTGTTTAAATTGTGATTTAAAAGAAAAATCCATTACGTAAAATTTGCCATTTGAATCAATCAAAAGCATCCAATTCTGACTTGTTAAGCATATACTCACTGGTTGAGGGGCATCCATCTCCAGAGCTCTCCTCACCTTCCTCAGTAAAAGTGTCATCCAACGCCGACTCGCCTTCTCCTAACACTTGCTGTTTGAGAATGTTTCTTTTCACTGAGTGTAATCGTCCACATTGCAAAATAAGCTAAAATGTTCTTTCCCGTACGGCCGAGCAGAAGTCCACTGGATATATCAGATAGGCTTTAACTTCTGTTGATGGACAGGTTTCTTTAGATTGTTGTAAATAGTGTGCCCATAAACAAGAGTGGTCTGTTTGCATTTCACCTGGTTATTTGCACATTGGTGCGTTCCTATTTGGTGTATACTCTTTGGGTTTGGGTCTTTGTTACAGTCACCTGTGCACACTGCTAGGTCATGGCCGTTCAGTTTTCTGTGGCAGCTGAACCGTTTTGTGGTTCTTGTCAATGCCAACCATGAAAGGTTGAGATTTTTTCACATTCACTGAGACATTGCTTTTAGTCGGAGGGTAATGGCAATCCTGTGCCTGTGAGGCAAGAGCTTCTTGTGCTTTTGAATGACTTCATGAGGAGAGAGTGGTGATGGTGAGACTGTTGACCTGCATTCACTGGAGGAATTTCTCTTCAAGTCTTTTGCTAATTTTAAAACAGCCTCTGGTGTTGACTTTGTAGGAAGTTTTTTAAACATTTATTTAATTTGTGGGGGAAGTATACATGTGCCATGGTATAGTGTGTGTCACAGTGTGTGTGTGTGTCTGTGTACATATATTCATGTGCACATGCTGTGTTGTATATGTAGAGTTCAGAGGACAGTTTGTAGGCAGGATTCTCTCCTTCTCTGTGCATCCTGAGGATCAAACTTAGGTCTTCAGGTTTGGCAGCAAGCATCTTTATAAACTGAGCCATCTTACTGGCCCCAAAAATACTTCCATAAGTCAAGACACTACATATTATTAGAATTGCAAATGTTTTCTGTCTTTCTGTGGGTTCTATGAATAATATCTTCTCATGTATTCTTTTTCACTTTGATGACATCCAACCTCTTTATTTTGTCTTTTGTTGACTGGGTTTGGTAGTGTATCCAAGACGTCTTCCAGGTTTAATGTCATGTCTCGCCATAAGAATTTTGCAGTTTTGACTCCTAAATCATTTCTATCTTGTTAATTTTTGTGATGCTTGGGATCCAGCTTTGTGGGTTGTTTGATTTTTACTTAGGTATCCAGTTGTTCCTGGCACCATCTGTTGAAATCTGACCTCCCCCTAGAAGATGGTCTTGAAGCCTTATTGAAATTGTTTGTCCTGTGCGCAGGGCTTTCTCCTTGTCCTTTCATCTGCATGTTGGTGTCTGTGCCTGAACCACACTGTTGCTGTGGCTTTGAAGTCAGGAAAATGGGAGGCCCCAGCTTTGTTCTTCTCTTTCTACATTCTCTTAGCCTTTCTAGAGTCTGAGTGATGGAGGCTTCTGTTTGTGAGTTTTCAGTGGAATTATGCTGAGCTTTAGATTGCTTTGGATGTCACTGTCATGCTGACAGTTTGAAATCTTTCTCTCCAAGACCACGAGTGTCTTACTGTGGAGACCTTTCTGTTTTTTCGTGTCTCTTCATTCCTTTCTGCAGCATCTTAAAGTTTCCCGAGTGTGGCTGCTTTTTTTCCTCTTGCAGATATGTATCTGCATTTCATTCTTTTTGTTCTTTAAGAATTTGTTATTAGTGTGGGCATATGAGTGTATGGTACATATTCTGCGGTCACAGGACCACTTTGAACAGTCAGTTCTCTCTTCTGGGGGTTGGACTTAGGTTTTCAAGCTCATGCAGAGAGTGCCTTTACTGACTGAGGCAGCTCACTGGCCCAGTTTTTAGTTTTATCTTTAAAACATCATAGATTCAGCACTTTGAACACTATCATTTCTTCCTGGCTCTCAGAATCTTCCCGACGTTCTCCTTCCTTCTTGCGGCACCATTCCATCCATCCTCCCACCCGGTGTTAGAGGATCTGCTGTGTGCCAGGAGCATTAGAAATTTGTCCCAGGACGGCACAGTGAGGTCTTTGAGGGCCTCAAAGTCAAGGGGAGGAATCCCTGGGGAAGAAATGACTGGGTGATCCAGCCCTGCCTGAGACATTTGCCCTGTGGACTCTGCCAGCTGCTTGACTTGGGGGAAAATGTAGCAGGGTCTCCTTTTAAAGGGACAGTTTAGGAATTCCAGCCTGCAGCCCCCTGGGGAACTGATGTGTGTGTCCCTTTCTTTGTGGTGATGGCAGGGGTTCCCACAGGCATAATCTCTAGTGTTGCTTGCTGAATCCTCCATGACTATAGAGTTAACTTTCTTCCTTCTCAGTCCCTGCCCTTTAAGGTCAAATTCAAAGGATATGTCTTAGTGTGTCCTTTTTTTTTTTTTTTTTTCTATTCCGTATTTTCTGAATGACCCAGCGTGGGAAAGGTTACCCCTTAGAGGCCAGGCTTCTTACTAACTAACTCACTGCTTCCTGGGGACCCAGCTCTTTCCAGGCTCAAGGTTACTTCAGAGTGGGCTAGCTAGGAGTGGATCTGGGCTTGGAAAAAGCTGAGAGGAGACTGCTGGCACACTGTGCTCTCCCGACTTGAGGGCAGGCTCCTGGCTGTGGCAGATGGGCACAGAAGGGAGGGAGCCTGGTCTCCATCCTCCCATGGTGGTTTCTCAAGCCCTGAGATCATGAGTACCCTTGAACATTTTTCCCATTGAAGGCAAGATAAAGGGACTGAGATCACAAACAGAGCAACTAATTTTCACAGATTGGCATGAAGAAAGAATTTAATTATCTTAAGCTGCTGCCTAAAATCGTAATATCATGTTTCAAGGAAGGGTGTGTGGGACCCACACAGAACTCTGAGCCAATTGGTAACCTTCACCTTACCTGCTGTGAGGAAGTTCTCTGTACTGTGTGGGTGGATAGAGCCTATATCCTAAGACCCAAAACAGAATTGTAATTGACTGGACAAAGCTCTAGCTTCCAGATCTGGTCAAAAGCATCCTGAAGAGGAAGGAACCGTCAAGGTTTTCTTTCCTCTTACCGCAAACCACCCAAAAGGGGATACTTTATGAGCTGGCTCAAATCAGGATTTTTGCTGAGTACCTTCAAAGGGAAATATAGGTTTCCTTCATCTAACACAGTGGTTTGTAGCCTGTGGGTCACAACCCCTTTGGGAGAGTGAGGGATGATCTTTTCACAGGGGTCATCTAAGGTCATCAGAAAGCACATATATTTATATTATAATTTATAACATTAGCAGAATTACAGTTATGAAGTAGCAGTGAAAATAATGTTATGGTTGGGGGTCACCACAACATGAGGAACTGTATTAAAGGGTTAAAGCATTAGGGAGGCTGGGAACCACTGGTCTAAGGAGTCATGGTTTGGAGAGGTACAGGGGAAGACATTTCAGGAAGGTCATGCGACTACTCAGTTGATAGAAGGCTCAGTAATAAGTGGTTTATTCTAGGTGTGCACAGAACCTTTGATTAAAGGGAACAAGATGGGATTCATGGAGGATGTGAACAAGGATGTGGAGTTAGGGGCGGGCCTTGCAGACAAGTGGGGCTGTGAAGCACAGAGAGGAAACTTTTCTCAGCAGCAGGAACAGCTCACTGTGAGGGAGCTATGGTGGTGCTGGAGAAGAGCGAGTGGGGTGCAATCAGATGGCAGTGTGCATTCCACAGGGCTTGGGGGGCATGCTGAGCTGGGGAGCCGCTCTCAGAGGAAAGGCCAGATGAGGGCAGAGTGCAGCGCTGTCAGCAGTGCTGGGGGAGAGAAGAGAGTTCATGCCTCTCACGGAGGCTCTGGGGGGTTGGCCAGGCAGTTTGGGTGGGAGACAGTCTGTAAGGGAAGGCATGGAGCTGGAGGGCTGCCTTCAGCCTCTGCCACTCGGAGCTTGTCAAAACTGCCTTTTGTTAATGAGATTGTCTTAGGAATCAAGAATTCACAAGCGGGGTCTTTTGGACTTGGGTGGCCCCTAGGAAGGCACAGTGTTGGTACAATCTGTTTGTCATGTTCAAAGCTGGGTTTTGTGGTTTTCTGGTATAAATCCAGATTGAGAGAAAAGGAAAACATTCTATACTTGTGGTATTAGGCAGTTTTAAAAAGAGGTAAATTAGTCTGATTACAAGAAACTGAAGCTCAATGCTTGGTTCATGGACTATGCAAAGTACCTGTCAGTCAACGCCATCACCATCACCATTGCCATCCTCATCCTCCTCATCACCGTTGCCATCACCAGCAGTGGCAGTACTTGTGGTGGCTCAATATTATGTCATTATCACCAGCAGCATCAACTCTAGGACCTCCACACTCAGTCTTACCGACAATATTGGTGCCTGGAAGATTCCCCTCTTCCTCTTGGGCGTCTGAGTCACCATTCCTCCTGATATAACTCACAGCTGTTTTCAAGATGACCAGGAACTTGAGCAGAGGTTATGGCTTTGCTTTCCTTATCTCCAATAAACTTAAGCTATTTGAGAGGCAGGCCAGAGTGCTAATTTCATATTTTGGGAAGAAGATCCATATTTATTCTGGGCTGCTGCCAGATCTTAAGAAATAAATAATTATAAGAAAACACACCATGCAGGGGGAGAGCTCTCTGCACACATCTCCGTTATCATAGAGGCCATGTCATACTCCTACACTGGACTCCACTCGCGGATAGAAAAGTTTATGTCCCTATGCATTGGTACTTGGTGATGTCACCCATAGCTGGGCCAATGAAAAAGGTGAAAGGGGCCTAGGGAAATGGCTCATTGAGTATAGAGCTTGTGCTACAAACAAAAAGTCCTGAATTCGGGTCCCTAGCATCCAAGTAAAAAGCTATGCATGGTGGTGCAAGCTTGTAATGCTAATGCCATAGGGTAGACAGAAGTGGATCTCAGGGACTCAGCCACCAGCCTCTCTAGCACTGAAGGAAATTTCCAGTTTCATTGAGAGACCTGTCTCAAAAAAATAGAGGGTGACATTCTAAAGTTAACCTTGGGCCTCCACATGCATCCGCATGGGTAAGTGCTCCCTCACATGTGCACATACACATATACCACACACACACACACACACACACACACACACACCATTACCACCACCACCACCACCAACAACAACAATAAAAGGTAAATGGGCTTAAACAACTAAAGGTAAATGGGCTTAGAGATGGATATGCCCACAACCCAGAAGTAGTTGCCTAGATCTGAGTGAGAAGGGATAAGCATGTTTTCCAGGTAAGGAATGCCTGGGCTTTAGTGGATCGTAAAAATGAAGGAAATCTTCTGGCTTCCATCTCTTTGCTGTGTCAAGTGACCTGAGGTTAAGCCCAGATGTTGATTGCTGCCCATATCCTTTTACGAAATGGCCTGTGCTCCTTCCGAAGTGGATAATGTTGAAAGATTGGTCATAAGAAGGAGTAGCCTTAAACTGAATACTTTTAGGGCTTATTTAAAAACAACTTTGCTCTCTTATGCTTGCTTATCTCATATAATTTGAGAATTGAAGCTACAGGCATGCACTTGCCTGGATTCCTGTTCCTCAGCGGAGACCAGTTCCAGCTGCCTTCAGGAGTGAATGTGTTACAAAATACCACTTTTCAATCATTTTGTGCATTTTTGTGTGTGTATGTGCATGCACACATGTATGTGTCCATGTCCATATAGAGACTCAAAGACAACTTTGCTAGTCATCCCTTAGCTACCATGTGCCTTGTTTTTGTGACAGGCCTTGAAGTGGCCTGGAATTTGCCAAGTAGGCTAAATTGGTTGACCTGCAAGCCCCAGTGATCTTAACATCGTTTCTACCTCTCCATTGTTGGGATTACAAGCACAGGTTACTCAGCTGTGTGTGTGTTTGTGTGTGTGTGTGTGTTTAAACTGCAGGTTCTGGAGATTGAAGTCAGGTCCTTCCTTATGCTTGCAAGACAAACCCTCTGACTTGGATCTCACATTCTTTCCTCTGCCGGGTCTCCCTTTGCTGATAAAAATTGGTGGGGATCCACAGATTTGGAACTTTAAAGCAACACATATTGATCGCTGTCCCCAGTTCTGGAGATCTGAAGTCTCACAGTTCAGACTCACATAGGGCTGTGGCCCACAAAGGCTGTGGGGAGCACGTACTCCATGAGCCCAGCATATAGGGCCATTTAGACCTTGTCACCTCCATTCTGGGCTGTTCATCCTGCATCCTTGTCACAAGGGTCTTTGTGATTACTTGGAGCCAATTATGTGATCCAGAATTAACATCTCCATCTAAAAATCCTCTTTGGTCTTGTCGGGAGCATGCGCACAGAGTTCTGGGAATTCAGATGGATGGTAATTTCTTCAGAGGATCACTGTTGTATCTATCTACCATGTTCCTTTGTCAGATATTCTTATGTCTTGGAATGCTTTAATTTACTGTAACTTTTGAGTTATTCGGTCGTCGGTATTAACTTGAGTGCAGGATTGGGACCGGTGCTGTGGTCATGACTATCTGGTGATTTGGGGCTCTGTGCCAATCATAGAGCCGTGCTATCTTTCACAGATAAGATTGTGGGTCTGTTTTACGGTTTTGGAATGTGTGTCTGAGATTCTCGGCCTTCTTTTCACTGCTTCTGAATAGGTAGGGTTCTTTGTGGGGAAACACTAAGAAAAATTATATGTATACATTTTGCATGTTCACACATGCCCAGATGTATTTACACTCAATGTGTTCATTTTATTTCATTTTTAGTATGTCTGACTTTTTTTTTTTTTCTTTTCCGGCTCTAACTGAGTAGGCATGTTAGAAGGGATGCTCTTAACGGCACTGATATAAAAGCATTTATGGTTCCTAAAGGCTTAAGAATATGGCTGTGCTGAACTGGGGAGGCTCAGCATCTGCTCTGGGCTGCCTTTACCTGCTGCCGTTATCTCCTGTTAAAGAGTTACTATAAAATGCTAAATAAACTTAATAACTGGTAACAACCTACTTTGCCAGTTGGGGACACTTACATTTTATGAATTTGGGGAAAATACTTGAGAAAATGGAATTTTCCAGGTATGTGTGTGTTTTGGTGCTTGAGATGTTTTGTGAGCCTGAGCAAGTGCCCTTGCTGTGACATTTTAGAAAGAACTCAGAAGCCAAGCATTGCTCTTTGTAGGAAAAAGCATGTCACTTCCCAATTCAGTAAAGGACTTCAGTGTCAACTAAACTCACAGCGGGCCAGATAGGGCTAAACATGCCTGTCATAGTTGGCCTTAGCAGTCACCTTCACACACCTGGAAAGGGGAAACTCAGTTGAGGAACTGCCTTTATCCAAATGGCTTGAGGGCATGTCTGTGGAGTATTGCTGTGGAGGTGGGAGGGCCTAGCTCTCTGTTGGCAGTACTGTCCCTAGGCAGGTTGCCTGTATAAGAAAGGTGGCTGGACTTAAGGCTGGGAGCAAGCCAATGAACAGTGCTTTTCCGAGGCCTCCTGATTCAATTGCTACTTCCAGGTTCTGAGCTTGAGCCTCTGCTTTGGCTTCTGTCAGTGATGGGCTGCAATGTGTAGCTACAATAAACACTTTCCTATACACATTGCTTTCATCAGTGTTTTATCACACAACAGAAAAAGAAGCTTGAGGCTACTGCTGGGTGGGTACTGGGTTTCTTTGTGGTGTTGGGGAAACTTTTTGGAAACTAGGGGTAATAGTTGCACAGTACTGTGAATATAACCAAAGCCTAAAATTGCATACTTAAAAGAAATCACATTCTCTTCCTACAATAAAGAAAAGTTGTGTGGCTTGGAATTAAGCATAGTAATGAATTCACACATGGATTCGCCCATGTCTGAGATGCGCCCTTTCCCTTTTGTGTGTGGAAGTAAAGGCTGCCCATGTGAGTTTATCAGGACTGAATATATCATAATGTTGAAAATAATCATTTCTACTCCTGCTAATGCATTCTCTCATCTCTTCTTCAACAGCTTTTTATAACTACGATGCTCGGGGAGCAGATGAATTGTCCCTCCAAATAGGAGACACCGTGCACATCCTAGAAACCTATGAAGGTAAGTGTCACTTGATGGTTCTGCTCTGGGGAGTTGGGATACTTCAGGGACTTCTTTGGCAAAGCATTTTCCTGTCATGGTGCTACATTCCCAGGACACTTTTCCCACAGATAGATGCTCTTCCAGGCAAAGGTTGCTGGGGCACATATTTGTTAAATTCAGTGAGGCTTTATTAAGGTCAACTTAAAACTAGACATCATATTTTTAACCCCTAAATGCTTCTCACTGGCTCGTTATTTTGCACATATATGTAAATCTTTTTTGTTTGTTTCGTTGGTGTGTTTTATTTTTTGAAACAGAGTTTCTCTGTGCAGAGATCCAACTGCTTCTGGTTTCCAAGTGCTAGGATTAAAGGTGTGTGTCACTACCGCCGGGTTGTGTGTAAATTTTGACTGAAACTGACTTGGTGAGAAACAGATTTTGTGAATTCAGTTGATCTGCTGTGTGTGATGAGTGTTTTGAGTAGTCTTTGCTTTTTTTCAAAGTTTTCACTTTGATTTGTTAACAGCTTGTCTCAGGGGAAACTGAAACAGCCATACTGACCTTTTCCTTTGTCTGTGACCCCCATTTTCTTTAGGGTGAACAGATCACTAGTTATATGGGATATGGTTCAGGGAAGCAATTGTGGCTTTTCTGATGCTCTTGGTTTTTGCAAGAGCTTTCATGGTTAGTGTCTTGCACATCCTGTGAGCCACTGTGGATGGTCTGCTGTGATTGTTACCGTGTGTAGGGGCAGCAGCAGCAGTGACAGGCTTGCTTTGTTTCTTCTCTCTTTTTAGGCATCGCTCCCCTTAGTTTCCTTAAGGTTGGTGTTTCTGTGTCTGCTGGCTTCCTTTTCTGCCTGAGAAGATGATTCCATAAGCAGTGTTTGAGTCCAGGGACCTGATTTAAATAACCAAATTGCTTTTTAGATCAGGTTCAGCGAAAGTCTTCCAAGTGAGAGAGGAAATTGTAGACAGCTCATAGTAACCAACAAATTGAACTTCCAGAGAGGTCTTCACACTCCACTTTGCACAGGAGTGAGCTATGCTCAGCTCCTGCCACCCGGGCAAGCTAGGACTGGCTCCCGTGGCCCTCAGAGACATGGCTGAGAAGCAGAACCCTATTAAAAAAAATCCATGTCTCGCCCCTTATTTCTTCATCGGATGCAGGAAGACTCAGAACTCTATTCCATTTGCACCATTTACTCTTCCAACTGTGTGGGGGATGGGGGAGTCATATGCCTGGAAGCAGCTGGAGCTTGGCAAAAAGGAGCCCCAGAGCAAATGAGTGGCTGGCTGTGATGGGCGCCGTCTGCTTGTTTTCAGTTCTGACAGCTGACAGTTGGATTTCCTTATCTGCTCTCAGTACAGATTGCCAGTGGCTTCGAGGAAACAGAGAGAGAAATTAAGTCGAGGTGAAGGATCAGGCATCTCATCTCAGACACTTTTTCTGATCTGAAGGGAAATGCTGATAGGTTTCTTTTATTTTTTTAATTGCCCCTAGCTACTTGAATGTGGAATCCCTGGGTCCTCCACTCTGAGCCTCCATGTCTTTCCTGAATAGTTAATGGTTTCCTGGGGCTGATGCCTGGCTGTGTGGAGGAGACTGTCCTCTCTCAGCCCTGCCATCCTCAGTCACATCAGTGGGCCTTGTTCTCCTACCTCACAATGATCTGCTAGTGGCTTCTGCTTCCAGTCTTCAGCCAGGATTAATTTGCAGGCCAGTCTTGGTTCAGATTAAACCACCACTGTCTTTACAAAAGACTCTTTAACATGAAATGCATCTCAGACTCTTGGTAGACTCTAGTCGGAGAAATACATCAACTGCATCTTCCAGAATCTGGGTGACTTTATCATTAAATAAAGATACTACTTCCCTGTGCCTGTGCTTTTAAGATGATCAGTCTTTATTACATGCAGTTCAAAGACCACATTTACCTTCAAGTTATGGTTAATTGCTCTCTGAGGCTTGTTGAGGTGGAGGGTGTCTAATTGCAGCCCGTAGGCCAGATGCAGGTGAGGACAGCTCCCAATGTGGCCCTACAGAAAATCCTAAATGTAGTTAAACCATTATGAGATTTTTTTTTCTCTCCCTGTCTTTTTTAATTGTAGAAACTTGAATGCTCTTAGCATGAATGCTGTAGACAACAGCACTGTTAAAAGGTTGGACAGCCAGGGAAGGTACCTACCTTCAGGTCACAGCACTGTGGAGGTGGGCAGACCTTCATGCACTCAGTGCAGGCTCTGGCCTCTCAGTCATTTCTAGTGTCGAGGGCTAACCAGTCAAATGTGCACATAAGTCCCAGCTCTTAGGAGGGGACTCTGGTGCTGTGACAGTTTCCTTAGGGCTGGATGCTGTTTCAGGAGAAGGTTGAGACATCGAACAAAGGTTAGGAAATTATCTTTCATAGTTAGTGACTATTACAACTCACTAAACCTAATTCAGATATTTAAGTGATAATGCTATACATTCTTCCAAAATGATTGGCCAGCTTTCTATGCTGGCCTGTGGCCTCCCTGAGCTCAGGGCTACCTTCCTTCCTTCCTTCCTTCCTTCCTTCCTTCCTTCCTTCCTTCCTTCCTTCCTTCCTTCCTTCCTTCCTTCCTGGCATTCCCCTACACTGGGGAAATGAGCCTTCACAGGTCCAAGGGCCTCTCCTCTCATTGATGTCTGGCCAGGCCATCCTCTGCTTCTCTGGAGCATGGGTCCGTCCATGTGTACTCTGGTTGGTGGTTAAGTCCCTGGGAGCTCTGGGGGTACTGGTTGGTTCATATTGTTTCTCCTGTGGTACTGCAAACCCCTTCAGGGCTGTATTTCTGCTATGTCTGTCTGTCTTTCCAGTGGATGTCTCTTTTCGGTATGGAAGGGCTGATTACATGAAGGGCCCCAGCAAACCCTGCCTGGAGTTGTTCCTAAGTGTGTTATCTGCCAGCTGAGCATCTCTTTGGCCAGCCTTGTCCCTTCCTTTCATAGCCATTTGGTCACATCCCTTCATACCCATGGTGACACCCTCCTCTTCACACTAAATTCCCTTGCATGTGGGTCACGAGCAGAGACTGTGTCTGTAATTGGTGTGCGTAGGAAGGTTCTGGCGACAAGTGAATGGGCCCCACTTGATGAAGCAATAATTCATGCAGAACATGCCGGAAAGCACTTAGCTTTAGAAATGCCATTACAAAAAAAACCCTGCCAGCTAGCTATGCTAGGTCAAAGATTTCTCTTCTGACTGCTGTAACTCAGTCCCTCCAAGCAATAAAAATACCTCTCTCCCTCAAACAAAACAAACCAGACACCACCACCACCACTACCATCACCAAACCCTTTTTTGTGCCTGGGTCCTTGCCCTGTGTGTATTCGCATGTTTTTACCTTAGGTGGGTGTGTTACAGCTTTCCTGTCTCACTGCCTCCTCTTTATCTTGTTTTGCTCTTTTATCTGAGTCCCTTTAGTCTTGGCCCTGAACATTGCCTTGTGTTCTACAGACAGTAAAGGAAGCTCAGGTGGTCTCAGGTCTGGGCCCCCAGGATCCTGCCGCCAGGAGGGCTTGTGTCAATTCTGCTGTACAGGGATACCTCTTCAGGCTGTTTCCCTAGGATGGTATGCCGGCATTAGGTATAGGGTTCTGAGCCCAGGCTGCCATGTTCTGATTGCTCTGATTTCCACCACTTTTATTTTGGAACAGTGGTAGGAGGTTGTTGATAGGTAGGAGGTTCATTGATTAGTAATAAGTTTGGGTTCTCCTCACATGTGTGGGTTGTTGGGTTTCTTTGATGAATCATTTGTATAGTTTGATCCTTTTTAATATCCTCTGTGCCGACTTTTCCCCCCTGCAGTCTTTCTTTGATATTCTAGGACATCAGTCCTTTGTCACTTTCAGAGAAAAAGGGGCATACTAATGCTGAATGTGTGGGAAGGACATTGTAGCAGTGTAAAGGACGGTCCTTTTAGACTGAGTGGTACAGGCTTTGCATAACTCATTAGATTACGGCCCCATTTGCCTGGAGCTTATAATGCTATAACTGTGGGCACCGATTCCAGGTTAGTATAGCTGAAACCTCTGATCTGACAGTGGCTATCGGAATATTTGATATTTGGACATTTGACATTTAGAACAGCCTGTATTCCTACTCAGTGTATAGGTCCTTATGTTAAAAGGACAGAGCAGAACAGATTCATGTGGCCCGTCCAAGATTCCTGGAGTTCCCCTTCCCCTTTGCGAATATATCTTTCTAATTGTCACTTGAGGCTATTGTTCACATCCGCAGCTGTTTATAGCAACTTTCTCCATGATTACTTTCTGGGAGGGCTGAGGGACCCAATGTTGCCATGTGCTGTCTGTCTGTCTGTCCTTCCTTCCTTCCTTTCCTTCTTTCTTTCCTTTTTTCCTCTTTCTCTCCTCTCCCCCCTCCCCTCGCCTCCTGTTCCCTCCCTCCCCTTCTCTTCTTTTTCTTTTGTATCATAGCTTGCTCTTGTGGATTTCTTTAGTCTCTGGGGCCTGGTGCTAAGACCCCATAATGTTGAATCTCTCATAATTTACCCAGCTTACCTTCAAATACTACCTGATGCTCTGCAGGGTCCCATGTAACAAACAACAACAAAAACAAAGAGTTATGGGATATCTTTGACCTTGCAAGTTACTTTCTAGAAACAAGGCAGCCAGAATCAGTCTTATACTCTTTGTAAGAAAATATCTGATTTCTTGGCCTGGTGGGATGGTAGGGCGATCGGTTCATGACCATGGACCTCTTGGCATCCTTAGGGATGAGTTTTGCAGTATCCTTGATGAAAGGCAGTGCTGATGGTGTCCCATATGCTGGGTAGGACTCACCCATTCAACACTTGATGGGAATGAGCAGTTCAAGTATCTCTCCTTCCATTGCACACTTTCTTTCTCTTGAAGCATGGAAGGGATAGGAAGTTGGAGTCAGGCCAACCCCTAAGGGGAAAGGGGTCTATGAGTTCTTGGCCTTGATACTTCCTTGGGAGCTGTCCTTGCCACAGAAGTACTTTGTGAGACTCTGGCTGCCCCAGGGCAGAGCCTTACAGTGGAAGGAAGTGGGCTCTCAATAGGTTTTCTGTTGGGCAGCCTTTGATGATTCCAGACTCTGGAAGTTGTGCCTGGAGAGATCTTGAGCCAGATTAGCAGATGGGGGGTTGGAGGGCATGCACATGGATCCTGCTGGGAACAAGGCATCTTTTAGGGCTTAACTTGTGATTGTTGATGGGAGACCAATGAGGCAGGCAGAGATGAAGTGGGGGTGGTCAACATTTGCAGGGAGTGAGCGGTGCCTCCGGGGATTCTTCTATGGCATTAGGCTGCTTGCCTTTCCCTGATCTGTAGGGCAGTAACTTCTGCAAACCTGGAAGGTTTTGCTTGGAGTATGCTATGTCTCCTGTGCTAACCATTTCAACTCTGTGTTTGTTTAGGGTGGTACAGAGGCTACACCTTAAGGAAAAAGTCTAAAAAGGTAAGTCTTTTCCATTAAACATCTCTCTTCATAAATCAAACCATGTGAGGAAATCAATTCCATCTTATTTACATCTAAGAATGTTACTTATCTCTTTCTTGAAATTTAACATATATATGGGCTGATAAAAAAAGACCTTGAATTGGATTCTTCTGAATAAAAATGTCCACAGAAATCACAGCTTCTGCTGGGAATGTTACTACTTATCTATAATCTCAGTTTTAGGCTAGCCTAGTCTACCTAGTAAGAACCTGTCATCACAAAAGATATTTCAGCTAGGTGGTTAGTTCCAGGAGTGAATTGTTGATCTCGGCTCATGGAAGGGAGAATTGATTTTTGTCCTGATAGAAATTTGCATCTTGTTGAACCATGGTGTGTAGCCATGAACTGACTGTAATCCCTTCAGAAGAGTAAGATGCCGCCAACAGTTTTCAATTTCATGTTATCCTTGATAAATTAGCAAGTTTGCAAAGCTCACACATGGCCATTTCCCTCTTCCCTTATGACAGTTTTCAGACTAGCTTAGTCAAGTTGAAAGAGCCTGATTTTCTAGGGTGATTTGCATGTGTGATTCTATGAATATCCGAATCAAAACCATACCATACCTCTTCAGATATTGTGAAGGGCGCTCCCATCCGCAAGGGTGTGTGGCTTCGATATTCTTAGCTTCACAGACCCTAATTATGACTCTCCTCTCTCACTCTGTAGCACTATGGTATTGCAGTAATGCCCATACTAAGCTGTGGTTAGTCTGTCCATGTTAACTTGGACATTTTAATATCTGATTGCGGTTGACAGACGGCTCGTTTTCCTGCCCAGAATTGTCCTCTCATTACCACTGTATCCAATTGGACTCTGTTGTGATCTCCAGTCTGGAATAGGGCTTTGGAATCCCAAAGGAGGCCTAGACTGGCCTTCGCCAGCCGCCCTAGAGTTTCATGAAGCTGTAAAGTCTCCTTTATGGATATCACCCGGGAAGTGTGCAGATTGGGGGAACCACAGCTGAAGGTTTCAGGAGGCACGACATTAGGAGCATTAGGGTTTCTCAGTGGTAAAGTGCTTACCCTGAGGACCCAAGATCTTTCTCTAGCACCAAAGTTAAAAGCCTTAAAATCACACATGCTTGTAAATGTAAAATTACACATGCTTGTAAATGTAGCACTGTGAAGGCAGAAAATGGAGGTTATCGAGAGCTCACTGGCCAGCCAGGCTTGTCTCAAAAAGCAAGGTGGATGGCTCCTGAGGACGAACACCTGCCACACGCATGCCCACATACATGTGCATACACAGGCACCCACCTCCCCGTTGGGATTTGTGTGCTGACTCCTTTCTTACACAGCACAATGCCACACTACTGTGAGGAGCACATGCCCAGGAAGGCTCTCATTTTTCCTTGATGCTCATATGTGGTCTGGCAACCCCATCCCCACCTTGGGCTCTTCCACTCTTCCAGTGCAGCGGTTCCCAACCTTCCTAATGCTGTGACCCCTTAAAACAGTTCCTCGTGTTGTGGCAGCCCCAACCATACAATTATTTTTACTGCTACTTCATAACTATAATATTGATACTGTTATGCTTTCTAATATAAACATTGGATATGCTACCCCAAGGGGGTTGTGACTCATGGATTGAGAACCACTGCTCTAGTGCTTTTCAACATCAGAATTTTCTTCCTGGCTTCAGGAGACCTAGGCCTTCTACCTCATGATACCGTAATGCTGAAAAAGGGTGTGGTTATTTTTTACCTGACATCCCCATTGGCCGAACAGGACATTAAAGCCTTGCAGAGGCTATAGTTTGGTTGCAGTTCTGTGAAGTGCCCCCAAGCAGATGCAGAGAAGCAACAAGGCCCTTAGGAGTCTTGGCTAAGAGCCCTGCATGAGCACCCTTTGTCTAGATATTCTCAGAAGTGTAGTTGGGCTGTGCAGTGGCTCATTTCAATCTAATCTCTAGGCATGTCCAGTCTCATCCAGTTGTAATTTCTCCTTGATCTTCATTATGTTGAGTGCTAAGGCTGAGGGGTTTCTTTCTGTGGATTTGACAGGGCTGGGGCAGTTTGTGTATTGTCTCACCACCTTCTAAACACACACCTATTCACATTACAGAGAAAACACATGATGCACGTACACCTCCATGCCTCTCTGGGTGTCTTGGCATCTGGGTCCTAGACTGAATGACATGGACCTCTTGATTGCTCAACCTAACTCCTTTTCTTGATGCAATAGTATTTCTATGTGTGAAATCTGTTCACTTGGCTGGTGGACAATGTTGCAGTAGTTAGTTAGGTACTCTGCTCCAGACAGGTTACATCCACCCAAGAGCTATCTGGATTCTCCAATGAAAGATACACTTACACACACACACACACACACACATACACACACACACACACACACACACAGACACACACACACACAGACACACACACATACACAGACACACACACACACACACACACACACACATACACACGCACACACACACACACACAGAGAGAGAGAGAGAGAGAGAGAGAGAGAGAAAGAGAGACATGTCAGTTAATTTTAATATGCCTTGACTAGCTTAATTGGATATTTTATTTATTTATATTTTAAATGTTATCACCTTTCCCTCACCCCCAACCCCTTATCTTCTCCCCCTCCCCCTGCTTCTATAAGGGTGTTCCTCCACTCTCCCACTCCTGCTTCCCTGCCCTCGATTCCCCTACACTGGGGCATCTTTCGAGCCTTCATAGGACCAAGGACTTCTCCTCCCATTTGCCTGACAAGGCTATTCTCTGCTACATATGTAGCTGGAGCCATGTGTACTCCCTCTGCTACATATGTAGCTGGAGCCATGTGTACTCCTTGGTTGGTGGATTAGTCCCTGGGAGCTCTGGGGAGTCTGATTGGTTGACATTGTTGTTCTTCCTATGGGGTTGCAAACTTTTTCAGGTCCTTCAGTCCTTTCTCTAACTCCTCCATTGGGTACCCAGAACTCAGTCCAGTAGTTAGCTGTGAGCATCTGCCTATGTATTTGTAAGGCTCTGGCAGGGCCTCTTAGGAAACAGCTATATCAGGCTCCTATCAGTAAGCATTTCTTGGCATCCACAATAGTGTCGAGGTTTGGTGACTGTATATGGGGTGAATCCCCAGTGGGACAGTCTTTGGATGACATTTCCTTCAGTCTCTGCTCTACACTTTGTTTCCTTATTTGCTCCTGTGAATATTTTATTCCCCTTTCTAAGAGGGACCGAAGCACCCATACTTTGGTCTTCCTTCTTCTTGAGCTTCATGTGGTCCATGAATTGTATTTTGGGTCTTCAGAGCTTTTGATCTAATATCCACTTATCAGTGAGTGCCAATTGAACCAGTACCATTCGTTAAAAATGCTGTCTTTTCTCACCCCCCCCCCCCCCCCCACTGGATGGTTTTAGCTCTTTTGTCAAATATCAGGTGACCATAGGTGTGTGGGTTCATTTCTGGGTCTTCAATTCTATTCCATTGATCTTCCTGTCTGTCTCTGTACTAATACCATACAGTTTTTGCCACTATTACTCTGTAATGCAACTTGAGGTCAGGGATGGTGATTTTGCCAGTTCTTTTATTGTTGACAATAGTTTTTGCTATACTAGGTTTTTCATTATTCAAAATGAATTTGCAAATTGCTCTTTCTAACTCTATGAAGAATTGATTTGGAATTTTGATGGGGATTGCATTGAATCTGTAGATTGCTTTTGGCAATATGGCCATTTTTACTTTATTAATCCTGCCAATCCATGAGCATGGGAGATCTTTCCATCATCTGAGGTCTTCTTTGATTTCTTTCTTCAGAGACTTGAAATTCTTATTACACAGATCTTTCACTTGCTTGGTTAGAGTCATACCAAATTATGTAATGTTATTTTTGACTATTGTGAAGGGTGCCATTTCCCTAACTTCTTTGTAAGCCTGTTTGTTCATCCTTTGACTAGAGAAAGACTACTGATTTGAGTTAATTTTATATCCAGCCACTTTGCTGAAGTTGTTTATCAGCTTTAGTTCTCTGGTGGAATTTTAGGGGTCACTTAAGTATATGATCATACCATCTGCAAATAGTGATATTTTGACTTCTTCCTTTTCAATTTGTATCCTTTTGACCTCCTTTTGTTGTCTTATTGCTCTAGGTAGAACTTCAAGTACTATATTGAATAGATAGGAGAGGGTAGGCAGCAGCTTTGTCTAGTCCCTAATTTTAGTGGGATTGCTTCAATTTCTTTCCATTTAGCTTGATGTTGGCTACTGGTTTGATGTATATTGCTTTTACTATGTTTAGGTATGGGTCTTGATTTCCTGATCTTTCTAAGACTTTTTTTTTTTTTTTTTTTTTTTTGTTTTTTGGATTTGGTATTTTCGAGACAGGGTTTCTCTGTATAGCTCTGGCTGTCCTGGAACTCACTCTGTAGACCATGTTGGCCTCGAACTCAGAAATCCACCTGCCTCTGCCTCCCAGTGCTGGGATTACAGGCGTGCGCCACCACTGCCCGACTTTCTAAGACTTTTAATATGAAGGGATGCTGAATTTTGTCAAATACTTTTTCAGCATCTAATGAAATGATCATGTGTTTTTTTTTTTTCTGTGAGTTTGTTTATATAGTGGATTATGTTGATGGATTTCTGTATAATGAACCATCCCTGCATCCCTGGGATGAAGCCTACTTGATCATGGTGAATGGTCATTTTGATGTGTTTTTGGATAGGCATTTCTAATTCTTTCCGCTGCTTGCAAACACTCCCCTATAGTACTCCTGAGTTAATATCTTTTAAAATCTAGATTTCATCTCTGCTACCCCAGGTCCAATTGGGGAAGTGGCCTATGGCCACTTATCCTGATTCTCACAAGTGGGCCTTTAGGTCTGGTCTTGTTTCTTCTCCGACACGGTGATCTCCCTCTCCTTCCTTTCTCCTGTTTCTTCACCTGTGCAAATTCCCATGTCCCACACCAGTCTGCCTGCCCAGCCATTGTCAGTTGGCTCTTTATTGATTGATAAAAAACCAACTGGGGACAAGAACCTTCAGCGTATAGACACACAGATTCCCAGTTTTGAGGATTAGATTAACTCAAAGCATTAGAACCAATCTCCAACAGGACAGGACAGAGATCAGCAGTATCTGCTAGCCCCTTTCAGCCCTCTTTGAGCCCTATTTTCTTCTAAGCATGATTGCCAGTTTGCTTTCTGGATATTCAGTGTAGACCCTTCTTGGCAGCTGTGTTCAGTCAGATGCTCCTTTTCCCCAATAGGTTATCTTGAATCACTAGGGCACTAACTGCCTTTCTCATATGTGTACCAGTCCTCTCTGGCTTGTGTGGTCTAAGCCTCTGAGAGTCACTGGTTTGCACTGCTCTGGATCCCATGAACAAGGTCTTGAAAAACTTCAGACAATGTTTGAAGTCAAAGTTCATCTCCAGAGACTTGCTCTTTTAAGCAGGACTCTGCTAAGCCACTTGTCTATACATACACATGTGTTTATACTGCACACCGGAGAGTCAGAGGATGGTAGAAGCATAGGGTAGCACGTTTCCTCAGCACTTCTACAGATGGGTTGAATTTCACTCACCTTCAGCCTTTTACCATTAATCTACTTCATATGGAAACTCATGCGGAAGGCCCCAGGGCTATCCCTCAATGGTCAGTGGGCAAGTGTGACAATCAGTGGTTTAAACCAACTTCTGGTAGCAGTCTTGTCATTTTGTAAAGGGAAATCTGTCTATACTATTGGTTTCTGCCATCAGACTTGTTGCATGTGCCAAGGTCAAGGTTAGCAGTGGAGAGGAGGGGCGACCTGTGGAGGAGAACATTTTCTTGGGCCTTTATGAAATTGTTGCTTTGCAAACACGTTGTTTCTGTTTTCTGCTAAGACATCTGCACAATCTGAAATACAAGCTGATTGGGAGATTCTCTTTTGTGCCTTGTGTTTTCTTCGTTGTGTTGTATGTGATGCTTACACTTGCAAAATTAATGGTGATCCAACCCCCTATCCCCTCCTCCTTTGGGGCTATTGTTTGATTTGCACTCAGTATTTGCATGGATAATAAAAATGCTTTTTCTTTCCCTCAAAGGGCATATTTCCTGCTTCATATATTCATCTTAAAGAAGCCATTGTTGAAGGAAAAGGGTAAGTCTCATTTTGATATTTGAATCAAGAATTAGATGATTTCATGTGGCACTGCTGCCAAATATGTGGTAGGGTAAGCCGAGGGGATTAAGATAGTATTAGTGGGGCTGCAGAGGTAGCTCATTTGTTAAGAGAATCTGCTGTTTCTGCAGAGGGCTTGAGTTTGGTTTCTAGCACCTATGTCTGATACAACTCACAACTACCTGGAACTCCAGAAAGTGCACTTAGACTCATGCACACATAGCCCCATACAGATGCACATATAAATACATAGTTAAAGATAGTAAAAATAATTCATAAAACATGATAGCTGTGTTTGACGATGATGGTATAGGACAATAAAGGTACTTGCAACTCAGTCATGTTGGTCATTGCTTTGGCCCACTAAAGAGTTTAAGGCTAGCACCTTAGCTGTGGTCATCTCTTTGAAGATGAGGTCAATTTGGAGAGGTGTTGATGTCTATGAGCTACCTCATTTGAGAATGACCACCCTAGGTCCTTAGCTGAGCCCCCTTTCCTTCAACCTTCCCCCCACCCATGAAATCTAGCAGGGTATGATACAGAGAGGAGGGGGAATGAACAGTTGTTAGGTTGGGACCTGTGCGGATTCATATGTCATCTAATTGAGATTTATAACTCCCTGAGGTCATCAGACTAATGTGTAAGGTCCTTAAAAGGACATTCATAGACCAGGAACCCGTGCCAGGTGTGAACTGGGGGAAGACAGCATTCAAATGTCTTCTTTTTTGGTCTCTGCCTCATCTTCACACTCCGTTAAATATGTAAATTATAAAATTACTAATCATATGATTACTGCATAATGACATCTCTTTGGCTGATTACAAAATTGCCTTTCCGAGCACTGTACTTTTAACATATGAAAAGCACGGCTTGGGTTCCTGCACTTCCCCGGCGCATAATTAGAGGGACGAGAATAATTTAGAGGCATGGATGGTGCTGACCTGCAAGATGGAATTTGTTCAGACAGATAAAATGTTTTGTATGCAGAATTCTCGAAAGGAAGACAAAAGTAAGTTGAGAAAGTTTTGCCTTGTTAGGGAATAATTGAAGTTCCCATTTAATGTGCTTCTATCTGCCAGGGTCACAATCCTTATATAAGTCAGCTTGTATAGGAGTAGTCATTTTTCAAAAGCATTTTGAAACAGATGAAAGGGTGTGTGTTTCCACAACATTTATTCAGCAGTGCACTATTATGGGAATGTGGAGTTACCTGGATCCAGGCAGCAGGCAGGCAGGTCCTGTTTGTCTTCTGGGGTCAGCTTTTGGGGTGATGAGCAGTAAGTGAGTGGAGGTCAGCAATGCACAGGTGTCCTGAAGATGCTTTCTGCTCTCAGCCTTTGCGCCACACCTGCCTTTCCTGGCTCTGACCCAGCTGTCCCCTGCTGTGAGGTTCTTCTGCCCAAGGGCCTGACAGGTGACCACTGCCTCTTCAGTCCTGATGCTGCAGATATCTGCCCTCTTTTCTGATGGTCCTTCCTCTTGTCCACGGCTGGATTGGCCATGCCATTGCCTCATTCCTCCTGTCTATTTCCTGGTTTACTATCATATTGTATTCACTCATACTGTATCTCCCCCATTACACGCTTATCCCCCATCACCCCTCCCCCCACATACATTCTTTCTTCCATGATTTTCCTCTTTGTGTCCTCTCTCTTCCATGACTGGCCTCTCCTTTCAGAGCTCTTCTCCCCATTACTTTCTTCCTTCTAGTTTTATGCCTGTGGCCATGATAATGTGCTTTTTATATTTTGTCATAACAAAGCAATTCCCATTTTCTCCCCTCCTCTCTGCTGACACAGAATTGCCTGCAGCAATGGCTACTATTGGCCACTATTTTCTGTGAAGCTCCCTGTGGGCACTGAGGCCCTTAGACCCTTTCTTACCTGCCTCCTCAGACTACTTTCAAGGCTCGGACCTTTCTTTGGGACCTCTTCCCTGTGACTGGTCCATTTCTCTCACATCTGTAACTGGTCTTGCCCTATAGGTATTGGTAGCATCTGGGCTTCTAACCTTGATCTTTCTTTGGACCTGTGGTTAATGACTCAGGAATCAACAGTCAGCAGTGGTGTTACATGCCTGTGAGTGGAGGTAGAGGCAGGATGGCCAGGAGTTCATGTCGTGGCTTCCTGGGCCACATGTCACCTTAGCTCCACCCTACCCCCAGCCCCTTCCTTCTCCTTAGAAAGCCAGACTCACAGTTGCTGCTTTCATGACTGCTCTCCCCATTCACTCTTTTATAGAATTATTTCGAATTAATAAGTAAAACTGCTATGTATTTATGGTGTCTATTGTACACATACATTGTAGGGTGGCAGGTTGAGCTAGTTGACACAGGGTTCTTAGGAGAGGCTGCCTTCAGTCATACTCAGAACACTTAGAGTCTGCGCTTCTGGCCATGTTTAAGTTCATGGTGTGATGTTAGTGACACCAGTCACCATGCTGGACAGTACGGCTCTTGGATTCATTCTCTCTGCTTAATGCTGTGTCCTTTCTCCAGCATGTGTCCCTTCCGCAGTTCCTGATGCACATAGCCAGGGCTCTTTCCCTCCATCCTGTGCTTGCACAGTGGATGAGCAGGTGTTGTTAGGGTAGTACCACCCTGATCATCCCCCTTCCTGGCACTGGGACTCCCTCACACTTATCTGATGCTCGGGTGGGACTCTTTCTTCCATCTGATGGTCTTGTCCACAGCTAATAAAGAAAGGCATTGTTGTTTGTGCCTACCTGACCTCTGCCCAATACAAATGATGTGATTCTCAAATCTGGAGAAATAAAGCTCACAAAGGCATGCATATGCCGATATAGAATCAAAGCCAAGTCAAAGGCTAAATCTTTTGGGGTAGAAGGGAAAGGTCAGCGGGTAGTCATGGGTGGGACTGGATAGACTGCTCATGAACACCAGAGAGCTGTAACAGTCACACTTCAGCAAGGATAATTGGTCCCTGTGTCATTAAGTAATGAGTTTTATACCTGTTAGAAATGTGGCAATAACTTTTACTTAAACCTGTGCATTTTAAATGGCACACACCGACTGGGTGTTTTTTATGGCAGTCTGAGATAGGTGGGTATACAAATATTCTGAATACACTTTCCTTCCCCCCCCCCCGCCCCCCTCTTCACATTCTGAAGACTTTCAGTGGCTGGTCTTTCTCTTCTTCATCTTACCCTGCCACATGAGGTGCATGGCTTCCAGGTAGGATAATGTGTAGACATCTCCATGCTCTGTATAAAGAGCCTGTCATTTGCAGGCATATTCACATGCATGCAAGCATCATTATATTTGTGTATTTTCTCCATTTGCTTAACCATTGAGCCCTATAGCCCCTGTAGGGACCTAGTCAGGTGCAGCTCACAATAAAGTCACAGAATCAGCTTTTTTCTTACTCTTTCATCCCAGGCAACATGAAACCGTTATCCCTGGGGACCTCCCCCTCATACAGGAAGTCACCACAACGCTTCGGGAGTGGTCTACCATCTGGAGGCAACTTTATGTGGTAAGAAAATGGGATGCTCAGTTAAAGCTTAAAAGATACAGAATGGTGGTTCTGGCCTTTGTACCAAAATATCTTTTTCCCTCCCCGGGAACCTGGAGAGGAGAGCCTCTGAGTAGAGTCTTGTTTCTCAAGGACAGAGCAAGCAATATGATCACTGTTTTGGCTACTGTTGGGGGCCCTGTGGCCTTTGACCTTTGTTATGTTGAGATGAGCTTGCTCAATGTATTGAATAAACTGAACTAAAGTGGAAGTTGGCCTTGGATCCCTCTTGCTTTGTGTTGGGTAAAGGGAATGTGTTTGCTGCTGGTCCTTTGAAAGGACAGGACCAGGCAGTTTGTGTAGATGTCACCTCTGAATGTATATTTTGATCATACACATGAAAATCTATTTTTGCACAGAAATCACCGAGTTTTCTTGGTAGATGGTTAACAGTAATTATTTCTTTCATTTGCATCAGTGATGGGTCTTGCGGGTTGAGGAGTGGGATAGTCTTGATGTATTGTGTTGGAGGTAGGCAGGAAACGTTTCACATTCTGGCTCTGGGCGCAGTTGTCCAGTTCTTATTAATGCAAAGATGTCGGAGCTCTGACATCTTCCATTTCGTTTTCCCTCGGGGCATTTCTTTGCACATAAATCCATATTTGCAGAAGATTACCTTTTGTTAAGCCTGTATTTCTAGTCAGCGTGTTGATTTCTCATATGCTAATGTTATTATCACCGAGCAAGGGCTCTGGGAGGAAGTCAGTGCGTTAATTTCTCAGGAACATAGAAAACTTCCTAAAGTCTCCACAGCTGTTCGCTGGGCAGGCTTGTTTTTGATTATACAGTGGTTTCCTATAAATGCACAGTAATAAGCACTTGCGGTAATTGTTCATCAAACGTACTCACAAACCTAAAAGCGTGAAGTTAGCCATGAATGTTTTGTGTAAATCTGAGCAATTTCATAGTCGGTATTTCATGTTCAACTTAGCAATTTTTAAACAAAAATATGATAACACAACAAACAGGAGTTGCCGCGGACCGGCCACTGAGTGGACACTGTCAGTCTCCCTGCTGCTCAGCATCCTTAGCCATCGTCATCCGGTTCCTTCTCCAAATGGCAAATTCACCTCTGATGGCTTATGCTGTTAGAGCTGTACAATGGCGCGTCAAAGGTGCATCTCAATCTTGAGATGTTTTCTTTTAGATGCAATCTCCTGTTGTTGTAAACCTATCTGCAAAACAGGTATGTCTTTTATATGTGGTTAGAGAGAACAGCAAGGTGGATAAGATGAAAAAAAAACATGTTTTGCAATAAATTTTTAGTTTGGACCTCTTTTAGCTTTAATTTGAGAAATCAAAATGAGGAGCTTGGCATGGCTGTGTATGTGCACTTGGAAATCCAAGGCGGGGAGAGTAAGCATTTATGGCTGAAGTTTCTGCTGTGTTCTAGCTACTCTCTGCACTGTTGTTTTAAAACAACAAATTGCCAACCATTCGATTTACTGGTGAAGACTCAGGAGCCAGACACTGTGGTAAAAGCCTGCTAGCTGAGAGAGGCAGAGAAAGGGCCCCACTGACCTTCCTACTCTGCAAATGTCCCAGAAGGAAAAGGCTTATCCTCTTTCTCCATGCCCTTAATTCCTTCTAACACAAAGACCCTCCTTTCTGTTTACTTAGGCGCATTCCCTGTCAGCTGGTTGCTTGCTCTGTCTCTTGACCTAGGCTTGACTTTATCTCTGGGGTTAAAGGAGTGTGCTAGGGCTGAGCTGCACCACAACAAGGTGTATCCAGTTCACAGTCTCGAGGTTCACAATGGAATCAAATATCCTGCACAACTGTAGTTCTTGGCACATTGTCAGGTCTCGAAAAAATACTTGTTGAGTAATGAAAAAAAATAGTTTAAGGATGAGGATAGCCTAGTTTACATGATACTCTGTCTCCAAACAACAGCAACAGATAAAACCAAGGGAAGAAGGAAAAAGAAAGGCAGGAAGTAAAACTGGGGTGAAGTAAAACAGCTTGGAGAGGTGCCTCAGTACATGCTGGCCTTTTCTAGTGGACCAGAGTTTGATTCTTAGTACTTCTGTCCAGTCATTCATATCTCCAATTCTAGGGCATCAGAGGTCCTCTGCTAGCCTCTGCTATAATCACCCCCTTCTCTCTCTCTCATACACACACACACACACACACACACACACACACATACACAGTATAATATAACTTGTCAGAATGCTGTGTTGGGTAGGTAGTAGGGCTGTTCTAAAAACTTTTAGAAAGAGGAGTTTCAAAAGGTTTTCAAATAGGAGCTAGTGAAGGAGTGGCTCAGATAACATAGCCCAGCAATTCCACATTTTAATTTTTGAACAATCACGGTGCTTAAAATATTACTAATTAACTCCTCCATGGACGTTCAGAAGCAGAAGATTGTAGACAACCTTAGTCTTGATGAGCTATGCCAACAAATGCAAACCTGTGGGGGTTCTTGGACCACAAACCTAATACACAAAAGGCAAGAAGGGTCACTTTGTGATCTTATCTTGCAGTTTACTTTTGATGTAGAAGCAAAAAGAGTGTCCATGGATAGACATTTTCTGTCGCTGTTTGTTGTGAGGGTCACAGTGTACCAGGGAAGGCTGGTGCATGATGGCTTATATGCAGCTGGCAGCATGGTCTTGGGACCCAGGCATCTTCAGGTGAGCAATGGGCAGAACTGTTGTGGGGAGGGAGTACGACAGGCCTTCCAGGCATGCCCATCATTTGACATGGTGACATGTGAGTCTTTGCTAACTATGAACTTCAGGTTCCATGATGGAGCAATGAAGTTGGAAGAGAGAATCTCCAAATGTTTTTAAGTGAGTTTATAGTTCTCTGTTAGAAAGCGTCCACAGCTATCTGGCTGCATGGACACATCTTCAAGCATTGGCCATGTCCAGGATGCTGCTGTGAGTTCCAGGCCAGACTGAGGCTGAAGGTTCAGTTCTTGCTGCATTCAAGGTTGAGGATGTGTACTACTTCTTCTTTCAGTGTTTCGTAGGAACCAAATCCGATATAATGTGCTCTATTTGATGTAAAGCTGCTCTTCATTTGACAGTCAATGAATCCCGGGAAGCAATGAATATTCTACTTTAATTTGAAGAACTATCCATTTGATATAATCACCACTGTGCTGTTTTTTGGTTTTTTTTTTTTTTCTTTTTCTTTTTCTTTTTTTTAACATCAGAACCCTTACAGTTTTCCTTTCTCTCCCATATAGCAAGATAATAGGGAGATGTTTCGAAGTGTTCGACACATGATCTATGACCTTATTGAGTGGCGGTCGCAGATTCTTTCTGGAACTCTGCCCCAGGATGAGCTCAAGGAGCTGAAGAAGAAGGTCACAGCCAAAATCGATTATGGAAACAGGTTTGTTTGTTTAAACGATGATTTCATGCTTAAATTTTCCACTGTAATAGCACAACCCTAGGCCTGGAGGATGTTTCAATTACATTTGATCATAATGCCAAATTTCTAATATCAAAATAATGAAGTGTCTTACATTCTAATCTGGTTTCTCCAGTCACCGTTGAACCCTGCAGTCTTTGCTGTGTAAATGGTGGAGTTGTGAAGCTGGGTTGGGGTAACCCCTCATCTTTGCTGTTTTATCCCGCCCCAGTTATGATATTCAATGCATTTCTACTTTCTACTCATAGTGTTTGACACTAGATTATTTCCTGTGACTCCCTTGGACTGTCAGACTAGATGTTAGAAGTCACCATGAAACTTGTCCCTAGAGCTGACGCGCTTGATCTAACAGAAGCACAACTCTTTTAAGTTGCAATTGAGATGAACTGTACATTGTCTTTTTGTTTCCATTTATGGGTACCCTGGTTTACTTGAGTGTCTGGAGATGGCGCACTCCTGAAAATAGCATGCTCTAATATTAGCTGCTAAGAGTGTGACTGTCTTGGTCTTACCTCTGCCATATCAGTAGTCAGGATGAGGTCATGGCCTCTCCCACCTGGTACCCATTTGTTTATTCATATGTTAAAGCTGCCAGAAGCCTTAACAATGACCTCGTCCTGCATTTCCCTCAAGTCTTGTAACCTCAGAATCACCTGGGGAGGTCCTCAGATTCAGTATACTGAATCTGGGGACCTACTCCTTGGGTTCTGAGTTCTACTCTCTGGTGCTAGGTTAAGAGCTCAGTCAGACGGCTGTTCAGGCAGTGGAAAACTTAAGGTATAGTCTCTTCCCATATTTACACCTGAGGATGTGGAGGTGAGAACAGGGCTTGCCTCCTGCCATTCAGCTAGATCTTAGACAAGCCATAGGACCTTTGTGAATAACTCAATTATTGCATAATGTTGTTTTCTGATAATTCCTCCTCTTAGTGTATGAAAGATTCCTAACATCACATTATGTGTGACTTTTATTTTTACCTTCAAGGCCAAAGACTCCAGATATAGGATATCAGATACAGCTTTCATGAAACTCATTATAAGGCTACCTGCTTTCAAAAGCTTCTGACCCATACTGATTTCCGGGTTGTATGAGCATGAGTACTGACACGTACTCTGATTTCCAGGGCTGGCGTCCATCCCCTGAGACTAGTCCTTAATCTTGTTATGGTGCGACCAAACACCTGAACAGGACCAGCTGTGTATTGGTTGCAGAGACCAAATGTAGACTGGTTGCTGTGATTAACAGGCTACCTCATATAGTGGCATCAATGGGCTAAAATGCCAAGAGAATAGGTGATTATTTATTTATTGATTAATTGATTGATTGAGTGCCTCCAAGGCCAGAGATTCCAGCTATAGGGCATTACATACTGCTTATTACATGACTGTGTGCTTACAAAAGCAAACCTTTGGAACTCTGATTTCATTTTGTATTAGAGAAGCCTGTTTTCAAAGAGAGGTTCAGAGACCACCTGCTGAATCTGGCTGCAGGAAGCAACCTAAGTACGTTACACCACGGGACAATCTTGTTAAGACAGAAAGTGTTTCCAAATGTAATTTACTGCTTTGATAGGAAATACAACCTTATTAAGACAAGTTTGCCTGAGGACTGCAGGCCAGGATTCCTCTACTGCCCCATGCTCCCTGCTTATCCTCCCATTTCCCCCTTCAGAGAGGAAATAAGAAGAGCAATTATACTAAATAAAAGCATAGAGTGCTTGCTTTTGGGATGGTCCCATCTCTCAGGGAGCAGTTTGTTGCTCTCATCATTATTACATTAATAGTCTTGCTTTTACCTTTTACCTGAGTTGGGTGGGGTTGGGGAGTGTCTAGGGAACTGTGGGAAATATGGTAAATTTAGGTCATGGACTGTGTAAAACACATGGCTGTGTAAAACACACAGACATACATGTACACACCTACACCCAGATAAACCAGCATGTATACATACACACACACACAGACAGACACACATAGACACACAGATACATACAGATGCACACACACACACAGACACACATACACACAGACACACAGATACATACAGATGCACACACACACACACAGACAGACACAGTTCTACACACACACACACACTTGCACACACTCTGATTTCACAAGGAGTTGGCCATCCCATTCTTTAGACCCTTTGCCATTTCCAGGGACTAGTCTTGCTATGGTGAAGCCAGCACTCCACATCGGAGCCAACTGTGTATTGATTGCAGAGACCCATATAGACTGGTTGCTCTGATTGCCAGGCTTCCTGATATGGTGATGAGGTTGTGGTGAGAACATTGCCACCCCATCTTCTTTTTATGTTTGGTCCCAACTATATAACTGATCTCACTGAGGTTCAATTTTCCGTTTTGTGAAGTGGGTGTGACCAGATTTTTCTGTCTGGACTGAGGTAACAATGACATCACATGATACGCATGGTAGGCTGGCAAAGGGCCTGATACATCTATTCCTTGTATCAGGTGGCCTCATCAGGTATAGCTTGTCGGGCCTTTGGGCTGGGCCTCCAGGAGCTCACTCATACCACCTACAAACCATTGACCAAGCTCATACAGTGCTGACCCCACCATGCAACATTGACCCCACCCTTACAACATTGACCCCACCCACACAACATTGACCCCACCCACAACAGAGCTGACTCCGCCCATACATCACTGACATCATTTGTGAAATGCTGACCCACGGTATTGGTATTGAGTCTTAAAGCAGGGTCAGGGCTGGGATGAGTTAGTCAGATTTGAGAGGCTTTGCCCTGTTAGTGAAAGATGTTACAGACAGTGATCCCTGGGAGGCTTTCTGCCATCATGTACCCATGGGTGGTATGCATGGGGCAAGGTGCAGAGTGAGCTCTAATGGCTCATACCTTCCACAGTTGTTAGTCATGCACACTTCACTTGGACTTTGAAGATCCATGGGAAGGGAAGGCTTTATTGAAATGCAGGTAACACCAAGTCATTTTCTTTCTCCCAATGTGACATATTTTGAATTACAGAAAGCTATGCCACAGAATGACGTTCCTTGATATCTGTGGACAGTTCCCAATTTCTGAGGCATTTCCATCTGCTCTGTGGCTGGGCCTGACACTGTGCTAGTGCACTCCCTCCCTTGGTTCATGCTCTCTATGTTCTGGATTCTTGGTATTCTAGAATTCTTGATTTGGACCTGGTGGTGAGGGATGAAGATGGGAACATTTTGGATCCAGAACTTACTAGCACCATCAGTCTCTTCCGAGCGCACGAAGTTGCTTCTAAACAAGTGGAGGAGAGGCTGCAAGAGGAGAAAGTGAGTTCGATTCCTTGGGGTGCACTTTGTCACTTTTCACAGCAGGCGGACATCGGGCAAGAGTGGTGTGTGTAGGGTTAGGAGGTGTGAGGGGGTTTAGGGTGGGGGCTTGTGTTTCTCAGCAACTGTGTTGAGTATTAGAAAAATGTTAAGGAAGTCCAGAATCGGTATTAAAAAGAACCCTCAAAAAGCAAGTGTCCAGTGCGTTTCAGACAAGGAGGAGTGGGGTAAAGTAAGCATAACCTATTAATTTAGCACATATTGGCCAGGCATCTGCTATATTCCAGGGACTGTGGACACAGTACAGAGTGAGACACAGAGTCCTTGGAGGCATCATTCATTCAGAACCCCAAATGAAAGCTAGCCACCAGTTCAGTAGCCATCGTTCCAGTTGTTGATAGACCCTCGGAAGGCCCATGTTCTTCAAACACTAATCATTAGCTACGGCTGGATGGACACTGTGTGGTCTGAGAGTGCGCAGTGGGGACACAGAGTGACTGTATGAGCAGCATGGCTGAGAGGTGGCAGTTGGTAGTGCCTTTTCCCTAGTCTACAGGGGGTTCCAGAGAGCCTTGGCTCGAGTCCAGGGGCTCCCATTGACTTTCTGCCTTTCTGTTCAGTCTCAGAGGCAGAATATGGATATCAACAGACAAGCCAAGTTCGCAGCCACCCCATCTCTGGCCTTGTTTGTTAACCTCAAAAACGTGGTTTGTAAAATAGGAGAAGATGCCGAAGTCCTCATGTCTCTTTATGACCCTATGGAGTCCAAATTCATCAGGTAGGTGGCTTCCTTCCCCTTTGCAGGCTTTTTATCAGCTGCTTTTCTCATTGCTGGGATCAAAATACCTGACTAGAAGCATCTTCCTCAGGGAGGGTTTATTCTGAACCACAGTCTGAAGGTGTGGTCCAGCATGGGAAAGTCCTGCTTGTGGGAGCTGTTCTGAGCTGAAGTAAAATGTGCTGGGTTTTTTGTTTGTTTGTTTTGTTTTGTTTTGTTCTGTTTTGTTTTTGTCAACTTGAAACAAGCTGGAGTCACCTGGGAAGAGGGATCTTTAATTGAGAAAAATCCTTCTACCATGTCCTATTTTAGGCAAGTCTGTGGGGGTCTTTTCTTGATTAATGACTGCTATGGGAGGGGCCAGCCTACTGTGTGGGAAGGTGGTCCTGGGTTACATAAAAAAACAAACTAGTCAAGGCCAGGAGAGCAAGCTAGTATGCAGTATTCCTCCCTGGCCTCTGCTTCAGTGCCTGCCTCTGAGTTCTTGCTCTGAGTTCCTGCCCCGACTTCTCTTCAGACAGGACTGTAGGCTGTATGGTGAGATGAACTCTTTGTTCCCCATGGTTCTTCCTGTCATGGCGTTCATCCCAGCCACAGAAAGCAAACACTCAGCCCACAAGCCTCACCGTTACTTTTTGCAAACTTTTGATGTAGGAATGCCATTTGTGGCTTTGTGACTTTTGCCTTTTTGCTACCTTTCTAAACTGAGTGACTAGTTTTGTATGTCAAGTATTTCCTCTTGACATATGAAGAGTCATAATAAACATCTGTTGAACAAAACCATTGGAAATCCGTGGGTCTTCAATATAACTTCCTCTTTATCCCGGTTTAGAAAAATTGTGATTAAACTGTGTGACGTGTGTGCGTATCTATATATTAACAGTCCTATATTTTCACTTGAGCTATCAGAATTTAAAAATGCAGGGTTTGCAGGAAACAGAGCACATAGGTGATTTTCACTCTCACTTATGATAAGTGCTTTCTTTCTTTTTGATGGACATACAATTTGTATTTTACGGCTTACTTGGCTTTTTCGAAGGCTTTGAATTAAATATACATTGTTCCCAATTCAATACAAGCTCTGTATTGTCGTCATTCTACACAGACAGAGAGGCTTTTCACATTATAAACATTGAAATGTCATTTGCAAATACTTCTGTTACTCGGTTAACCCATGGTGTAGAAAGTGAACAGATTGTTCATACATTACCTGCTCGGCAAAGAGCCTATCTGTGGCCTAGGTGTTTATAAACGCATTGTCAGATGCATAGTGGACATTCATGTTGTTAATTATGAAGTCTTCTGGGATACATTGGGTACCCGTCTATGTATGGAAGATTAATACGATCCTATTTTTTTCTTTTTTCAAGTGAGAACTACCTGGTCCGCTGGTCAAGTTCAGGATTACCGAAAGACATTGATCGGTTACATAACTTACGAGCTGTGTTTACGGTGAGCGCACCCATGATTGTGCACGTTGAATGTCATTGAGTCCTGCTTTGATGGCTCAAGAAATGTTGGGGACTTTTTAGTACTGAATGGGACGTACGGGGTAGTGGGACTGCCACCTGGGACACTGGCTAATCCAGGAATCCCTGAGCCCTTTGTGGAAGTCTCTGAGCTTGGTATTGCTAGGAGATAAATTCCTCCCTGTCTCTTTAGCTCATGTCCAATTCTCTTAGCTAAGTGGTTGCTGCTACTTTATTCCTTCCTGTTATGTGAGTATCTTTAAAATACTCTTAGCTGTCTGAGAACAGTCTTTTGGTCCATTTTTATGTCCCTTTCAGTTGAACATGTGTTGAGTCATGGTTCTCCACAATGATTTATGGAAATTAATATTTCTAGGATCTGGGGAGCAAAGACCTGAAAAGGGAGAAAATTAGTTTCGTCTGCCAGATTGTCCGAGTCGGTCGCATGGAGCTAAGGGACAGCAACACGAGGAAGCTGACTTCGGGGCTCCGGCGACCTTTCGGCGTGGCTGGTAAAAATCCCCGTCCCTGTTTTTCCTTGAGAGTTTCATATCATTCACTTTGACAGTGGGCCACTTTGATTTATGCACTTAACTACATATGGGAAAACAATTTATTAGTTCTTTTTCATATAGTTTGGAGCCCACCTGCTGCAGATATGAGGCTTCAGGCTCACCTAGTTTGAAAACAGATCCAGTTTTTACTGGGAGAGACAGTGAATATCTTTCCCACACTGTGGAGAAGCCAGCCCTTGGGGGCTTGCTGGACTCTTAGTAGTGGACAGGCACAGCCTGGCTCCAAGACGAGGGGCTAAATGAGGAGAGGACACAATACAGCTAGTGCATGGGCTTGTTAATGTCCGCATCTCTACTTGGTGTTGGCGGCTGTGCAAGAAAGCAAGATCTGGTCATCTGTGTCAAGGAACAATAAGTGTCCTCACTAGGTGACATCTTTCAATGTCAGTCACTTTCTTCATAATGCTGAGAAGCAGTTTTCTTTCTTTATCGCAGGGCAATTCTTTCACCAAACTTCTCTGATACTTACTCTCTGATCATTAGCATCATGTTGTTCTAGTTTTATCCCGTTGCTGTGATAAAACACTATGAGCAAAAGCAACTTAGAGAGGAGAGAGTTTATTTGGCTTACACTTCCAGGTCACGATCCTTCATTGTGGGAAGTCAAGGCAGGAACTCATGACAGGAACCCTAGAGGACTTGCTGACTGGCTTGCCCTCTCGCTGGCTCATGGCTATGCTCAGCTGCCTTCCTTATGTGGCTCAGGACCAGCTGCCCAGGGAATGGTAACACCCAGAGTGGACTGGGCTCTCCTACTTCAATTATGAATCCAGATACCCACATAGGCATATCCTCAGAGCAACCTGAGAAAGGAAACACTCTACTGAAACACCATTTTCAGTTGATTCTAGGCTGTTTCAAGCTGACAGTGTAGTATATGAGGACAATTTTGACTCTTGATACCTAGCTGTTATTTCTTGTATGATCAGTGATCAATGATATGTTTTTTTGTTTTGTTTTGTTTGGTTTGGTTATTTTGTTTTTGTTTTTATTTTTTTGGCTACCAGGAAACTCAGCACTTAGGTTTTAGTCAATTAAATACTCTTTTATTTTTAGACAAATTATAGGCTCTGGAAGAAATGGGCTGAGAAGAAACAGTTCCCATACATTTCACTCTGCTGCCAGCATATTCCTCCTCTGTATCAGCAGTGAATGTCACCTTTATGACAGGCCTTCAACAAAAACTGTGACCTCTCCTAGAGTCCATGGTTTACAGGATCATTTGCTGTTGGCATTGTGTATTCTGTCTCTCTCTCTCTCTCTCTGTGTGTGTCTAAGTCAGAGGTCAAAGGTAGGGGTCTTCCTCACCCACTTGTTTGTCTGACACCTTTTTGAGATAAAATCCCCCACTGAACCTGACACTCACTGCTCTGTCAGTTGAGTCCTAGGGATCTTCTTGTCTTCTCCTCAACCCCAGGGCCGTGTTACAGTCACACAGCACCATCTAGACTTCTGCTTGGGGGCTGGGGTCACAGTCAGGTCCTTATGCTTATGTGTCAGGCAGCTTAACCTATTGAGTCATCCTCCTGGCCCCATTCTGTGGCTTTTGGCAAATTTATAATAATGGTTGGTATGTGTCCACTATCACCGTCATAAACCTGGAGAATCCTGTTGAACCATGAAGCTCTCCAGTGGGCTGTCATTGTGTCATTGTTGTCCATGGTGAGGTGTTGACGGTGACTTGCTCTGACAGGTACCCTGGGTAAACTTGGCATTTCCATCCCTAAGACTTGAACACACAGTATAACTTACTCCTCTTTTCCCAAACCTATCACATCATTTGCATGTCCAGCCAAGATATTTGTGTTGGTTTTGTGGAGTAGAACTTTTTTTTGGGGGTCTTGGGTGTTTTATTCTTTCCCAAAGCCATCAGAGAGATCTGTGACCTGATAATGTAAGTTCATTCTTCAGGCATGGATACTGCAGGTTCTCTGGTTATTAGATCACACCAGAGATCCTGCTGATAAGTTCCTCGAGACAGCATTGTTAGATTTGTGAAAGCAAAGATGAGATTTAGCTGGAGGCGGACAGTCTCTCCCACTGCAGATTAAAATGGGGATTTCGCCCAGCTTTTCCTGGTTTGGTTGGGATGTTCTGGGAAGTCCTATGTGATGAAGTGTGGGCAGATCAGTGGTCGTGGTGCTTGCTGATGCTGCGGTGGTCTTTTCATGCATTTTATTCGCTTGGTGGTGTGTGGTGTTGGGTCGCAGCCTGCCTGTTTCCTGACCTCTCAGGAGCTAAGCTATATGCTGGATTAGGGACAGCAGATCTGATAGTTCTCTGACTTTGGAGGTGTTATGTGTGAAGTGGGAGGACATCTGGACCACTGTCTGTCCCTACCTCTTAGATCTCTGACTGTGAGGCCATTGCTGTCCCCTCTCCTGAGGCCTGCTGGTCACCCTGATGCTCAATTACATCTTTGGCTACTCATTTGGACAGACCTTTGTCCCTTTTGTCCTGTCTCCTTTCCCTGTTACTCTGCAGGCTCAGGACTGCTGGAAACCAGTGACCCGCAGGGAGAGAAACTCTAGCCTCTCTGGCCTGTTGCTGCCTGAATTCTCGAGAGATGAGCCTCTTTCTTTCTGCTGTTTGATTGGCTGGTGGGAAGATGCACACTCTAGTGCTCTGCAGTTCTCACATGAATTGCTGCAGACCCTGGGAGGCCTGTAGTCTTAGGCAATTGCACCATTCCTAGTCCTGATGTGCAAATGTCCATTATCATGGCATCGGAGAGGGACCTCTGCTGCCTTTACAGCAATTCCCTGCTGCCTCAGGTCCAGTGCAGGCTCCTTACTTCCCAGCATCACACTCTGCCTCTGCAGTCACCTGAGGACCAGCTTTCTGACTTGATAATCTGGAACATCTACTTATATTTCTTTCTACTTTTTGCCCTGAGACCGAGGGTGAATATTTTATGCTGTGCTTTTACTGTGTAGATTCTTTAATTAATTAATTAATTAATTAATCATTCACTTTACATCCCAGTTGCAGCCTCCCTCCCCTTCCCAGTCCCACCCTCTCAAATCCCTCCTCTTCTTACCCCCTTACCTTCTCCTTCCAGAAGGGGACCCCCTCATCCTCCCCATACTTTGGGTAAAGCCCCCTTCCTGGGATATCAAGTCACAGCAGGAATTAGTGTCTTCTCTGCCACTGAGGCCTAACCAGGCAGTCCAGCTAGGGGAAGGGGATGCAGTGGCCGGCAACAGAGTCTGAGGCAGCCCCCACTCCAACTGTTAGTGTATTCTCTCGAAGACTAAGCTGCACCTCTGCTATTAATGTGTCAGGGTCCTAGGTCCAGCCCTGGTGGGACTTTTGGTGGGTGGTTTAGTCCCTGTGAGCCTCCATGGGCTCAGGTTTCTTACATTTTTTATTGGCATATGGCAATGCTCCAATCTACTAGGCCCCCTTCCTTACTCTTGGTATTCAGCATACTCTGGCCATGTTCTCCCTTCCGGGCCCAGACTTGGGACTCCCACAGAACACCTCCCAGCCACAGGTTCCCATTCTTGTTAGGGAACCCCCTCTTCATACTTGAGAAGGAAGACCGACTTTTTGGTAATGGGATTCTGCCCATTCATATACAGATCCTATGTCCACATTCAAAGATTTAATTTTGAGGCTTTTTTCCAGAACAATCTCTGGTTGTCTGTGTCAATAGAGCTAGAACTTTAAAATGAGAAAGGCATGCATGCATCTTTAAGCTGGGTTTTAGTCTTTTATTGAAAATAATATGTCATGATCCTTTCTGTTAGAACGTTTGATAATGCGAAAGTGATTGGCAGTGGTGGGAAAGTCATGTAAATTTTATGAAAAAAGAAAGATAATTAAATAAATCATCCATAATTTGACACAGTCAGGGTAGCATATCAACTTTATTTTTGGTGTGCCTTTTTTTCTAACTTCTCCCTGCTTTTATGGGAATACCTGGCCAGGGAAATCAGTCCTAGGTAGTGTGCCATTACTCTCTGTGCAGCCCTGGTTCAAAGTCATGTTTGACAGAAATACATAAGACAATAGCAACAAACCACTAACCAGTGTGAAGCCATTTTGTTTGTTCACTGGCTTTTTTCTTTTACCAGTGTCACTGTTTGTAGGGTGGTATTGGTGTGCTCATATTGTGTGTGTTCAGTCTTTACATACAAAAACACTTTATATGGACACTTCAGTTTGCAAGGTATTGTTCAGGAATTAGGGCTTTGGGGCTACAATCTACAGCTGTGCACTCACATTAGCAGTCCTTATGTTGGGGCTCAGAGTGTGGTGTGTACTCCTGAATCTAAGCACCCAATCTGACTGCATATAGGGAAGTCGCTCTGTTGAGGTTGCTGAATGAGAGAGTTCGTGTGGGCCTCAATGTCTCCTATTTTGTGTTCAATGATGTGAGTGGCTTGCGTGGATGTGTCATGTCACCAATGGCCATAGCTTCAGGTCCTTCTTTCTCCCACTGCCTTGAAGCCTGCTTCTCTACCTTGTCTCCTGCTTCCTTCATGCTATATTCCTGTTCCTCCCTTTCTGTCCTCCTCTTTGTATTCCTGCCCCCTGCTGTGTCATTGTCCCTGGGTCTGTCATACCCTCACCCTTACACATGATTCTGTTGATTGCAACCAGACTGGACATTTTGAATAATGGCTTCTTTCCTTGTCCATCACAGTACAACCTTCCTCCCTGGTGGAGACCCCATGCCGGCAGGATGCAGAGGCTTGGGACTGGCAGTTTCATTTCCTGTTTTGGTAATGGGTGTCTGTGATGGATAGCTTTCATTGCCAACTTGATACTACCTAGAATTACCTTGGAAGAATTATCAAGAAGAAATTAGCCTGAGATGAGACCTGCGACAGAGAACTGTGGGCATATCTAGCAGGGAGAGTTTTGGTTTTTAATTGATAAGGGAACCCTCAGTCCACTGTGGGCAACACCATGCCTTAGACAGGGGCTCACTGTAACAGAAGCAAGCAGGCAAGTCATCAGGCCTGCAGTCCTTTTTGGTTTTGTCACTGCACTGTACAGTCGAGATAGTTTCACTCAGACTTCTAGGCTACCATGGACTGTAACCTGGAATTGTAAGTCAAGTAAACCCTTTCTCCTCTTTGTGCTTTTTGTCAGGGTATTTAATCGTAGCCACACAAATAAGACTGAGAAAGTGTCTTAGCCCATCCAGACCACAGGGAGTTCTTCCTGGCCACAGAGTTAGGCATGGATGAGCTCCCAGGAAACTCTTGTGCCTTTGATACTTTCTCATGAGGCTAAGGATGGGTGGGCCTGGAGGTGTGGTCATTAGTTAATAAGCTGGACAAAGGCTGTCTTCCACATGTGTGTATGGTCTTAGCCCCTGCCTCGCTTCTTTGCTGTGTGTGTTCCTGCAAATTCTCGATAAGCCTAGTTGTGTATTCTGGGGCAAGAGTTGGACACTTACCAAGGGCGGCAGATAATCTGGAAATGCTACAATGAGTTGACGAGATGAGATCTGTGACAGAGAAAAGCCACCCATGTGATTATGGTCGGATGAGTTCAGCTTAACTGTCCTGGGCGTGCTGTTGGAATGGGCTGCTGTTGAAACGCCTTATTTCTGAGCTGGTAGTGGGCTTGGGCATACATGCATGTGACCTTGTGCTGGATCCCTGCCGTGAGTCCCCTGTCAGGTGAAGACCTGATCTTTGTCAATCCTGTTTTTCAGCAGCGCTAGCCATCTGGGTGTGCTTACTTGCATCTGAGGACACGTGTGTTGGTTCTTAGACCCCCAGTCCTGTCCTGTTTAGTGAACCTTGTATGATTGTTTCCCCAGTAGCCTCCTGGGCTCTTCCATAATAAGCAGGAGATGGGGTGTGGCCTTTCTCATTCTAAGGACCTTTGTGCTTTCTGGGCATCATAGTTAATTTTCTTATTGTCACAAATATCCTATCTGGTGATGTAAATAAGGAAAGGTTTATTTTGACTTCCAGTTTTAAGGGTACAGCCTGCCTCTGTGGGGAAACATCAAGTAAGTAGGAATCTGAGGCAGCTGGTGACACTGTTTCCATTGTCAGAAAGCAAGGGGGCAGATAGGAAGAGGGAGTGGTGTACAAAACCCCAAGGCTTGCTCCCGTTGACCCACTTACTTCAGCAGGACTCCATTTCTGAACAGTTTCACAGTCTTCTAAGATAGTGCCACCAGCTGGGGATCAAGCATCAAGTACATGGGCCTGAGGGGGACTCTTCACACTCATACCACAGAACTGAGCATGGCTGTGTAGAAATGAACCTTACCTCTCATTTCAGTAAGGGAAACTAGTCACTAGGTAAGACCTGTGGTACTCTTTTAGCCAGATGTGTGGGTGAAAAAGGATATGGTAGAGAACCTTTCCAGTTCCCTTTAAGGTTCTTAAGCCGTGCTTGGCATAGGCAAAGTCACAGAGTGGTTAGGAAGAGAGACAGTTGTTCTGAGTAAAGCCCGGGATGCCACTGGAGCTAGACTCATTTAATGCAGATAGTGTGGATGCTGGTGCGCCTGGGCCAGCCCGGTAAAGACAAGGTATTACAGTGCAGGGAGCCAAGGTGGTGAGATGCTGTTAGACCCGTGGCTTTGGGATGTCTGTTTGTTCTTGTCTCTGTGCCTCAGTTTCCTCAATGTCCAGCAGGTAACTGAGGGTCAACCTCAGAGGGTCATCCCACTGACACAGGTACCAGCTCTTAGCCAACTGTTCCATTTTGTGATTGTGTCATTACTAAACTGTGTCTGAGTTACTTTTCTCATCGCTATGGAAAAATACTAGAAACAGAAGCAACTTAAGGAAGCAGGTGCTTCTTTTGGCTCCTAGCTTGAGAACACAGGCCACCATGCTGGGGATGGCATGAAGATGGCACTGAGAAGGCCAGGTGCAAAGACCGTGAGGCAGCGTGGGATGAATGCTTGTGCTCAACTCACTCCTCCTCTTATTCAGTTCAGGACCTCAGCCCGGGATGACCAGCCTTATCTAGATGGTCCCTCACAGACATGCCCCAAAGCTGAATGAATTTAGTTAAACTCTTACTGGTGTGTGTGGAGGCTTGTCTCCTAGGTGACTTCAGATCTGTTGAGTCAGTCTTAACTATCACAGAGTGCTATGTTATTATGACTAGGTAGCCCCTTGCTGCAGGTGCTGTTTAAAATAAGGTCAAATGAGTGAAATGAATCTAAAAGCCATTTCTTGTCACCCTTGAACCCCTTCACACACACACACTTAAGTGCCCATTGATGCAGAATAGCTCCTTCTTACAAGACTTTGTGTTGGACAGCAGATCTCTAGAGTGACCCTCGGGGAACCAGGCAGAGGACATTATTCAGTGGAATTGTCTATTTGAGTTCCATTGCCCACTGGGGCCAGCATGTTCAGATGACTTAACCTGTCAAGCGTCTTGGAATAACGGACTTACATGTGAGAAGATTCTTCTGTATGGTTCATGGCAGAGCACGGCCTGCTCTTTCTTTGGTTTTTTGACTTTTCTATAGTGGTGGCATTCAAGCCAAAACAATCCTTTCTGTTCTTTCTTTCCCCAGTGATGGACGTGACAGACATAATAAACGGGAAAGTCGATGATGAAGATAAACAGCACTTCATCCCCTTCCAGGCGTAAGTATGAGATAATCCTGTCCTTAACCAGCTACAACATGAAAGCCCCACAGTTGATGCTTTACTGGTAAGGTTATTCATTTAGTCCAGTCAGGATTCATTTATTTTACAATAATGAGGAATCTATGTAGTCACTGCTGTGGCACATGGAATCAGAAACTGAGAGGACAATGAAATAAGGTTTGTGTATGGTCCCGATGTTCCTTGTGTTCCCAGAATTACCTTATCAGTAGAAAGATTACAATTCCGCACTGAGCATGTTTCTTTACATAATCGATTTGTTCTCGTAGCAATTCACATTTTCAAAATACAATACTTTCAGAATCATCACAAGAGATTGCTGCTTTTTAAAATAGAAACCAAACAAAGTAATGATGAATTCTTTTGTAAAGCGAGAAATAACACCTTAAAGCTTGTAATCAGGCTGCTGATTTTTCTGTCTTGGTTTTTCTGCTCAGATGAGGGGATTTTGGCTTTTCCTCCCCCCTTTTCTTTTCTTTCTTTCTTTTTCTTTTTTAAAAAGGCTTTGTCTGCTTCTGACCTGAGGTCTTTAGAGAGGTCAAGGGAACATGGGCAAAGCACTTTGGGCCCATTTATGAGATTATTCTCTGATTTGAAGCTAGAACCTGTGGGTAAGGTGATTGACACGAGGGCGGTTCTTGACCGGGCCACTCCTGTTTCCAGGAGGAGGCAGGAGAACTGGGTACTTGAGGTTGATTGTGGGAGACAGCCTCCTCCAGGGGCCTGACCTCACAGGAGAATGAACAGTTGCGGTTAGAGTGACCTGCTCCAGGACTCTGCAGTTTCTTCTGTGCTCTTTTCTTTTCCATTTTGTTTTTATTCAAAACAAGGTGAATTTCACTTGGGTAGGCGAACATTGCTTGTGAGGTGCTGGCTGAGGGATGTGCCAGGCCTGTCATAATGGATGTCTGAGGAGGCCTGTTGTTGGGAGTAAGGGAGGTATGATATGGGCTTCTCCTGCCTCATGCATGCTTCATGAGGGATCACCCTACTCTCTGCAGACTTGAGAGCCACTTGTTTAGGATGGTAGCAGCAAGGCTTTTGTGTGTATTAAAAGAGTACTCTTCCCTGTACTGCTCTATAGAAGATCTTGTTGCGAGGAGCAACTTTAATTTAACTCAGCATCTTACAGACTAAAGTTGGGCTCCAGTACCACATGTTTCACCACAGGCTATTGGAGGCAGAGGTCTCTTGTGGCTTAAATGTTTTCCATTTACTTTTCTGTCTGGTCTCTGCTAACCACTAGCCCCATGTGGCTCTTTATATTAATTACAGCTGAGTAGAATTAAAACGCAGCTCTTCAATCACATCTGTCTGTTTCAAGTGTTTAGGGCCATGCAGGGTTGGTTGTTGCCTTAGTGGGTAGTGTCTTGGTTTCCTTTCCTCTTGCTGTGATAAAATATCCAGACTCATGCAATGAAATGGGAAAGGCAGATTGTTTGCTTGTTTGTTGTTTTTTTTTTTCTTTTTGACTCACAGTTCAAGGTTACAGTCCATCATTGGAATGTATCCTGTGCTCACCTCACTCTCTCCATTTTGTACAGTCCAGGATCTCAGCCAGGGAATGGTGCCACCGCAACAGGCCAGTTTCTCCCCTCAGTTAAAGCTGTCAAGTGAAGGCCCCCTGTGCATACCCAGAGTTCTAGCTCTCAAGCGATCCTAGAGTCAGGTTGACAATGAACAGTGGACCAGTGCAGAAGGCATGCAGGTCACTTTTACAGTTATCCTGGATAGCCCGCTTGTTGCGAGCACAGATCACTGCATTCTGTAGAACCCGGAAACATCTTTAGCACACACAGGAAAGATTCCCATCCTGGAACACGGGCTGACAAAGTAGAAATAAACAAAACACACTTCTGTCACATTATAATACTCAGTTCCTTTTTTTCTTCCCTTTGAAATGGCAGGGCTTCCTATTTTTCCTAAGACTTCAATTTCATCAAGACCACAGGATGTAGGAATGCCCAACGATCCTACTAAGTGAATTTCCTTATTGCTCATTTGTTCCCTCTAAAGGTAAACACAACAAAACAACAATAACAACAACAACAACAACAACAACAAGGACATCAAAAATGAAACACCAAACAAAACATTAGCTTTGGGTATTGGAAAAGTCAGTGAAATGATGTATCAGGTTTTGACTCCTGGGTTTCACCTGGCCTAGGAGATCTCTGGGTTGCCCCTAGGCTTTTCCATGTGGCAGCGGAAATCCACTTTAAGCAGTATTAGTGCACTCTCACCTGTTGTGTTATCTGTGAGTCTTGTTCTTGCAAAGGATGTTGGCTACACAGATTAATATCTGCAGGGATAGAAGAAAAAAGTAGCATGATTCTAATAGCAAAATAAGCCTGGAAACTGATCTCTGGGAAATGTCATGCTAATGAGAATGTTTTTTGCTCCATTAAAATGGATTTATCACCTCACAGGGTTAGTTTTAGGGAGGGAAACAGTGTGTATTCTCTCTCGCTCTCTCGTTCATCTCTTTTTAACTTAGTGAAATAAATTAGAACAGCGCTCAGTTCCTTTGAGTTGCTTGGCTCAAGTGATGGATGACATAGTCCTTGTTCCTAGAATTGATTTTAAGCATTCTGATGTATGTTTTTGAACCCTTTTCCCATTGTGCTTGGTGGCACCACATAGTATTTCTCCTGATGCATGTTGCCCGTGCTGGCTACTGTCACGCGCATGGGCTCATGGGCCTAAGAATGTTGGTAGCCTCTATTTTGAGTGATGTCCAGGGTTCAGCATCCAGACATGGTAGTCATTAGTTGTGTTCTCCAAGGACTGAGCTACCTTCCAATGTGGCCATTGGAGACCCTTTTGTGAACACATTGAGGAGCCAAAGGCAGGGTTTCTTAAGTCATTAGGCTTGATGGGTATTTAGGAGGGATGATAAGGGATGATGTTTTTGTTTTTTTCTTCATTCCTCCTTGTCCTTGACTAGCTCAGCATTAGCTGAGTGGCACAAACGGCCGCCAGTATTGAATGCAAGGCCTCTCAGCCACTTTAGTTTCAGAGCAGCCCCTTCGGACTGTCCATTAGCAATGGAGAGGAGCCCTGTGCACACGGTCCCTGGGAGTGGGGCGCCCTCCTCGGCCGGACCTCTCTCCTATGGTTCACCATTTTCCTGATCGATGCTTTCCCTGTCTCTCTTGTCACCTATCCTGCCCTTTGTCTTTCGTTGACTCATGACGACTCTCTCACACTTGGTGGCGATGCTCTTTTGTGTTCCCCCTGTTACTGTCACCCACGGGTCTCTGTGCCCCTTTGTCTCCTGTGGTCTTGGTTGCCCCATGCCCTCCAGGCTCGCGTTGGACGACGCCATTCGACACAAGCCGCTGAACATGTCATCCCGTTTCTCACCCAGGGTGGCAGGGGAGAATGACTTCCTTCAAACTGTCATAAACAAAGTCATTGCAGCCAAAGAAGTCAACCACAAGGGACAAGGTGTGTATCTGTGTTGCTTCTCTCTGTGGGTGTGTGGGGAATCTGGGCTGGGGTGTTCCAGTTGGAACTTGTGGGACTGGGTGATGCTTCTTCCTACTAGATGGACAGCTCCACAGGCTGTCTGACTGATAACCTTTGTAAGGTTCTGGGAACCAGCCCCCCAGATAAGTGCAGAAGAGGGCGGGAGTGGGATATGGCTGGGGCTCTCTGAAGAACAGAGAGTGAAGGAGCCTGTAGCACAGGAATCAGCGTTTTCCTTCTACTCCTGCTCTTATCCAGTGCTCCTTGTGATCCCTTTCCTTTGTCACACCTAACAAAGTACAAAGTACTGGAAGGCGGAGGACATAGCTTGGTTGGTAGAGTGCCTGCTTGGAATGCAGGAAGCTCTGAGTTCTGTCCCCAGCACCACAGGAAATAGGCTTTGATGCCTGTAACCCTAGCTGTTGGGAGAGGCTAGAAAGATCAGAAATTCAAGGTCATCTTAGGCTACCCAGCTACAAGTCTAAACAAATAAGCAAGGAAGTCGATGAAAGCAAGGAAGTCGACGATTCAAACCAAAGCCAAACCCAGATCCCACAGTAGCAGCATCAGAAGCCGTGAATGTGACCCCTGCCCAAAAGCCATGGCCTTACCTCATCTGATTTTGCTCCCCTCTAGGGAGTGCTCTTTTCCTGAGATAGCACTGCTGGTGTTCTGTAATTGCCCCTCTGTCCCTGCTGGGGAAGTGACTCCTTTTTGTTTCTGTCATCCAAGTAGCCTCCTCCCTCCTTCTTCCCACCCTCTGCTCCCCTTCCTGCTTTGATCATTTTTAATATCACACTGACGCATCCAAGCAGCTGACCTTCTGCTGGCAGAGCTAATGAATCAATCAGCTTTCACTGGTGACAGTTGGCATTGCACTGGCCAGGAGACCTGCCAAAACCCAACTGCTCATCAAGCCCCACCTCTTACATGGAGGAGAAAGTAAGTCACCTTCAGAGATTGGGGACTCTAACTCTGCTTTTCACATTTGGGAAAATCCATCACCAGGTTGGTCCTTGATCTGATACACCAGACTGTACTCAGAGGAGCTCAATGGAACAGCTAGCTGCCCTCTGCCCCAGTCTTCCAAACTGAACCATCTCTGTTGTCCCAAGCAGTGTTTATTGAGTCTGAAGAATGTTCTGGAAAAGGGAGCTTGGCTTTACCCCACTTTCTGGCCAACTCCATCTAGAATGTTTATGGATGATAGCCTTTGTACATAGAGCAAGTTTAAACTGAACCAAGGCCTCACCCCTTATAGATTACAGGTCTTCCAGTTTGCCCTGCATTTTTAAACCACAGGGTGTCTCCTCAGAGGAAGAAGCTACTACAAGGCCTGGCCGCTCCCTTATTTCTGGCTCAGCAATCCCGACCCCAGCAGACTTCCAGTTCCTTTTGTAGCTTCCTCACTATGCTGTGTTTATCGCAGAGTCACATAGGATAAATGGTAATAGTGTTAGGCCCACATCAAAACTGCCAGGCTCACGGGTCACAGCCAGAATCTGTGAGCTACACAGCAATGGCATAGGTTCTGGCTGGTACCTGGATGGGGTTGATAACAACTGGTATCTTGGACTACCAAAGAGTAGAGAGAGGATTCAGATCCCAGTTGAGAACGAGAGACAAAAATGTCCATGGGATTTTCAAGGGGGCTGCAAGTGTCTTTCTGAATGAACATGCTGAGTCGTTGCATACTGATAATGCAAAGAAACCCTTTGCATATTGAGTCAGCAGCATTACTGAGCCAACAGCATCACTGAGTCAGGTTAAGCTAGACCTTGACCTTTCCTCCAGCACTCACACTTAGAAACTAGGTCATTCGTAGGTGAGTTGAGGGAGGCTTGGACAGGGCAGACACTCCTGGGTGTTCTGGGCTCTTCTTGTGGGCTCCTGTTTCTATCAGAATAATCCAGGTCCCTCCTGATGCCTGCTCATCTTCCCGGTCTTAGCCAGAGGACCCAGAATGGATGACAAGGAGATGATAATCTTTGCAAGAGCCAGTGGATTTCTCCACACTCACCTCCCCATGTGCCTCCTCTCAGCTTGCTCTAGGCTTGGGCTGATTCCATCAAGTTTTCTTGTCACAAAGAAAACAAAAACAAAATCATGAACATCCTCTTTTCTTTTGGTTGACTGAGCCTTTTCTTGACTGAGTCTTGTGCATGCATAGTAAGCATAGCGTCACTGAGTCTTTTCTCTTTAATCCGCATGATTCTGGTTCCTGCCTCTGAGTTCTGGATATGTGTATTGGCAGCAGATCCTAACGCCCATATTCGCCTCTGTTGTTTGAGAAGTGATGAATACACATTGTGTGTTCCAACACATGTCAATTCTAAACATACTTATTCTTTGAGAACTGGCCTCGTTTTCCCCTGTGAGGAATGTGCTTTGAACACTGTGTAATCAGGACTATTTAATCTCTGTATTTCAATTGTAACAAATTGCATTGTGTAACCTATACTCTACTTATCCACCCAGATATTTGAGCAGGCTGTTTGTGAGGATATATGAAAGGCAGCCTCTCTGATGGTACTTAAGGTTACTAGGTTTAGTTTGCTGGACTGTATGGTAGAAGCAGGGGAGAAAGGGACAAGGTAAAGTAACCAGCCCCTTGAGGGTCTGTTAACTTTCTGCATTGCCCAGTGCTGACTATTGTCCTTTAGTGTGAGCTAGAAAAAGGAAGCCTGTAGCCTGGATGTGAGGAGATACAGACAGTCCCTGGGAGAATGGGCTAGGGAACACAATGCAAGTCCTTTACAGTTCTTTGTGCACATATGCAGTGCATTTCATGAGGCATGATACATGTGCCCTTTTCTCGGTGCCATCCTCTGATGTCATTCATTGCGATCCCCTCTCCTGGGCACCTTTCTCTCCTTGGGACTCTGTCATGATCTGGAATTTTCTATCATAGAGAAAAAGGAAAAAGGAAACTTGTAGAAATGGCACCACCGTAAACAAGTTGTGCGGGCAGTTCCGTGTCTGTGGCTCGGTCTGCTTCTCCGCCCTGTATAGTACCTGCTCCTTGGCATCTGCTGAACTTCATTCTTTCCTCACCAACATCTGCACTTCTCTTTCTGCCTGAGGGCCAAAGGGACACCTTGCTGCTCAGCTCCACCCACACTCCCCTTCCCACTTGGGTTTCACACTTTGACCATGTGAATGACCCATTCATTTCCTGTCTGTCATCTCTCCAGCTCCTCCTCAGCATGAGTTGCAAGTGGAGAGAACCCTCCACACATGCTGTGGGACTTTCTCTTGCCAACAGTGTGCTCCTTGGAATGTCACCTGGAGCAGGCTTTCGTGTGGAGAATGGTGCTGAGACATCTAAGGATGCCCAAAGCAGGTGCTCTGAGGGCCACCTTCCTTCCTGCCTTTTGTCTTCCCAGAGTTCTCTGTTTTTGACCCCAGGTTGGCCTTTCCAAGCCCCTCCAAGGTCTTAGGCTCAAGTGCTGGCTTGCAGCCTCTCCTGACTCAGTATTTTCCTTTAACTTCCACCTGCAGCTGCTGGGTTATTTTCATGTCAGATCCCTGGCTTGCTCTTGAGCCTGGGATCTCCTCAGAGCATCATGGTCCTCACTGGTCTCCAGATGCAGACCTCCATGGTGGGTGTGAGTCTCTACATTTCTTCCTGCCTTTCTCAGCCTCTACCATAAATATCACCTCTGATTTCTCCTAAATTGAGATAATGCCAAAGAACTGTTTGTCCTTGCCACATATAGGGTCCACTTCCCTTCCATCTCACAAACTTACTGTTCGATTTCACAGGCAAAAGTTTGTACCTGGACTGACTGTGTACCTATTGTCTGGACATTTTCCTGAATATTTCTGTTTATGATGCTGCTCCGTAGGTTGAAAGTTTTTCAGCCATTGAGATTGTCTTTAGCCACACACTTGAGGTAAACATGACTTTGTTTTTCCAGGTTTGTGGGTAACCTTGAAATTACTTCCTGGAGACATCCATCAGATTCGGAAGGAGTTTCCTCACCTGGTGGACAGGACCACAGCTGTGGCCCGCAAGACAGGATTTCCAGAGATTATCATGCCAGGTAAGGTTAGCCTCTCTCATGGCCTTTGAGCTCCACGCAGAGGTCACTAGCCATGAACAGTGATGACGTATGGATAGGAATGTGCAAAAGCTCTTGTAGAGGGAGTGGAGACCACATGACATGTACGTTGGCATGCCAGGGGTTGTTAAGAATAGCTTTAGTGCTCAAGGGCTGAGACCACACAGTAGTGGGATATACACTTTGGTCTCTGGGCTTCTTGTAGGATACTACAAAGCTCACACGTGGAGAGGCTTGGACAAGCATAGACTTAGGTATTTGATCAAAGGAAGGAAGGAAGGAAGGAAGGAAGGAAGGAAGGAAGGAAGGAAGGAAGGAAAGAAAGAAGGAAGGAAGAAAAGAAAGAAAGAAGAAAAGAAGGAAGGCAGGAAGGAACAAAGGAAGGAAGGAAAGAAGGAAAGAAGGGTCAGATACCCAGGCCAGTGGCAATCCAGTCAGAAGGATGATGCTTTCCTTGGGACCTGCTCAGGGGTGTTCATTACCCCACTGATGGAGCTCTGGCTCAGCCATGTATTTTAAGCTGCTTGAACTAATACAAGAACATTTTTCTTTTCTATTTAACAACACTTTCCAGTTTCTAAAAAATCCATATCAATAATCTGATATTGTTATTGATATCTGCCCTTGGGATGCATGTTCATGTTTATCCTTAATGTATACTTTGGTTTGCAGCTAATTTTTATTTGTGTAGTCTGGGTTGGTCCACAGAAGGAGCTTGGGTACTTCAAGACTGGTGTTGACTAATTCCAATCAAAATTAAACTACAGCCCAAAGTCATGTGGGTAATAGGCATTGATGGGGTCAAGCCTCACCATGGTCAACAGAAATGGCCTCGGTTGTAGGTCCCTAATGCTGCATGCTGTGGGAAAAGGAGTTTAACTCCCTAGGGCCCCTGCCGCCCCAGGCATTGCTTTTCTTATTTCCTGTAACCGTAGGAAGTTGCTTTCCATTCTATTCACCTTTTAGGACTGGTATGGGTTATTGGCTACTCCGTCTGCTGACATGACAGGTAACTGAAGTGTGCTAGCCTGGATAACATTGTTGCTCCCTGTATAGGTATGGCATGTCTGTCTTGTTCATGGAAGTGTGATGGATGATTTGTGAACTTACCGTTTATATTTGAACCCGAGATGTACCTGCGTGGGAGAGGGTAGTGGTGCGTTTGATTGGTCCTTTAGGATACCCTCACATTTATAGATGTCTTAGGATTTTTTTTGCCCCTCTCTGTAACTATGACAAAATACTCTGACAAAAACAATTTAAGGGAGAAAGAGTTTCTTTTAGCTCACCATTTAGAGTCTAGTTCATCATGGCGGGCTTAATAAGCCTGAAGCAGCATAATAGCTGGACAGCTGTCTACCCTCCATGCTGTTAGGATCTATTTTCCTATTAATAACCCCGAGTTATTACTTTGTATTTACTATGTTCCATCTGAGCTTCTCTTAACTTCAACTGGGTAGCCCTCAGGGCCATGCTCTCTTGACCCTTAACCCAAGCTCTCCTTCCTCCTCTCCTGCACGTTTTCTTTCCTCATGGTCCCACTCTCTTCCAAGTCTTCAAAACCTAAATCCCATCTATGTCTCTTCTGCCCTGCTATTGGCTGTCAACATCTTTATTCACAAATCAGAATTAAGTCGGGTGCAGGGTCACAGGGTCTGCATGCAGACTCTAGATCTTAGCATTACAGTAAACAGTAAGAGATAAACTGCCAATATCTTCTAGCCCCTAACGTCTTCTTTATTATTAAGCGACCAAGGGTAACTCACTCCAGCTTGAATCCTTCTCTAGGAGCCTCTCAGTATGTCTGCCTAGCGTTTGCTGAAAGTCTGTGAACCATTCTGCCAGGTTTATCTACTGCAAGTATCTTTTATCCTCCTATGATTGTACAGAATCATTTCTCTGCGGGAATGATGGACATAGGTGTGAGGCTGTGGTTCTTCATCCCCTTGAGACCTGATAGCCCAAGCTACTTCTCTACTTGCTGAGGATTTTAGCAAACATATATAGCCTTCAAATAAAATAAAATAATATGATTTTGAGAGCTAGAGTGATATAGCTCAGTAGGTAAAATACTTGCAAGGACCCCGAGTTTTAAATGCCCAGAACCCAGGTAAAAAGTGATGGGCATGGTGACACGTGCTTACATGGAGTGGATTTGGAGAGAGGCAGATTCCCTGAAGCTTCTAGGCTAGCCAGCCTATTGAATTGGTGAGGTCTAGGCTGGCGAGAGACTGTCCTGAAGTCCAAGGTGGATGGTTGTATTACACTTGGGGTTGTCCTCTGGCCTTCACAGCTGTACATACAGCTGTGTGCACATAAGCATACAAGAAAAGATTATGGGTTTTGTGTTTTGATAGAATTTTCAGGCTAAGAAACATACAATTGAGGTGCAACAAACCAATGAAGCTGTTGAGTGGTGTGAAGGGACTCCCCTGAGGCCCCATAGCTGATAAGTGGTAGGTCTTAGGTGTGACGTCTTGCTTCCCGCAGCCCCAGCCTCATGTTTGAATCTTTTTAACCTCTTTGTGGGGAGGATCTGCCATGGTAGCCATGCTTCCCTCTCCAGCAGCTATCATGGCTGTCGGAGCAACCCACTGGGACCATTACAATAATGACTTTTAAATGCAACTTTAATTTAATAGTTGGATCCATTAAAAGCCAAAATAGAGCAGTTTTTTTTAAAAGGACAATAAACAACAACAACAACAAAGCAAGAAAAGGCTTTTTCCCTTAAGAAAAGTCCTCCCCCTTAAGCACAACTGGGATCTGATGCTCTCTGCTTTTCTGTGCAGAGCTGGATGGGGCGAGGGTGGGGCCAGGCAGCCCGAGACCTAGTTAGCAGGTCAGCAATAATGCTTCCTTTCTATCATGAAGCAAAGGAGGCTTGCAGCTTTTCCAGCTCTCACATTCTTAACAGAAAGGAGACACAGTTGTTCTAATCTGCCCTCATCACAATTAAAGGTCCGCTTTATACTAAAATGTATGAGATTTATGTGATGGAGATTTACTCTTGATATCCCAGCACTTGGAAGGCTGCGGCAAGATTCCTGTAAATTGGGGGTCTCCCTGGGCTACAAGTGAGACCCTAAATAAAATCAAAAGAAAACAAGAACCTACCCTTGCCCCTTGCAGTTCTCTTTTGTTCTTCCCACTTGATCCCGACAGGACAGCTACCTGCTAGAAGAGAAGAAACACATAGACACTTCTCTGTGACCTGCCCCTGCCCCGGGTCTTGGTTCTCACTCTCAGTAGGCTTTCAGTTCAAGGCTTGAATTCAGACAGTTCAAAGGAGAACTAGCAGAAAGAAATGCTACTTCTCTTTTGCATGTGTGTGCTGGCTGCTGAGGACACAGTACTGAGGGCACATAGTCCACGGGAGGCTTACAAGTGTCTCTGTTGATCACGGGATGCTACAAAGGGTCTAGGTTCATATAGCTCTGTCAGTGGCATTAGGGCCATTCTGAATACCTCACAGAGGCGCAGAGATCAAGTTGATACAAATAGGTTTTGCCATGCCTTAGAAGCCCAGACTGTTTTGTAGGAAATATTTCAGAACCATCTAATGCAGTATTTATAAGTGCTTCTAACAATTTGGATAAATTCACAGTTACGCTATGAATGATGGATTGCTATTAAAGATATAATTTTCCCCCAGGTGATGTTCGAAATGATATCTATGTGACATTAGTTCAAGGGGATTTTGATAAAGGCAGTAAAACAACCGCGAAGAACGTGGAGGTGACGGTGTCTGTCTATGATGAAGACGGGAAGCGATTGGAGGTATCTCTTTATGCTGAGTCTTGTCTGTAGAGCTCAAGTTCAACTCTGTAAACGTCCACCTCGACTCTGCTGCAGGGACTGAGGTGGTTTTGATTGACTGTGTTATCTTGTATGCTGGGATGTGTATTGGTGCCTGCTTCCTTTTTTCCCTGTTTGCCATTGTGTCCTGAGGATTCAGGCCACTAGCCTGTCTCAGCGGTTCCCTGTAGATTTTTGAGCACATCTCTTGCTCAGACTTACAAAGGGACCTTGTTTCTTACTGTAATCCCACAGAGGCAGGTCAGAGACCATTACGTTCAATATCTGAGAGATGAGAACATGGCATCTGAGGAATAACACTATGTGCTCAGGGTCGGAGAATGAGGTGGACTTCTAGCATCATCTGTCTTATCTCTCACATGCCCAGTGTGGCCAATACTCCTCTTCATGACAAAACAGCCAGCAGAATCCTCCAGAGTGGCCCAGGGGCTGTGGTTCCCTCTGATGTGCACAGCGGGTGTCCCTCTAATTACCACTGGACTAGACAGCAATTGCTGGGCAGGTCCTTGGGCTTGGCTGTGCGCACCATGGCTCACCTCGTCTCTCTATGTCTGGCCTTGTCTTATGTCACTTATTTCTCTAGAAGCCTTGATGTATACTGCCTGGGCCTCTTGGGCATTAGTGGTATGAATCTGGTTGAAGTTTGCCAGGCAATCCTCATGGCTAGAGGAATGAATCTTGCTACCTCCTGTTTGGTGGGCAACTTTTGCTTTTAGGCCTGCTGAGTAATTTGAAGTGGGTTGGGGAGGAGACAGGGGAAGTAGCAGTCAAGGTTTGCCCCATGCTTCATAACTGTCTGTACCTCCATGGTCTGAGGCTATTGTATAGCCTGCCCACTGGCACAGGCAGACCTGTCTCTTCATTCTGGGGACCAAATGCAGTGGTTCATTGGCAGTCTGGGTGACCACCTCTCCTCCTTCAGTGGGTGGTACAACAGGAATGTGTAGGGGCAGGGAATATGTATGCAGTACCTGATGCTAACACTTTTAAAAACGAAATAATCAAAAAATTACTTATTTTGTGTGTGTGTGTGTGTGTGTGTGTGTGTCTGTGTGTACACATGCCTACACATACAGGAGTCAGTTCTCTGCTTCTACTGTGCAGGTACTGGGATTGAACTCTGGTTGTCAGGCTTGGTACCAAGAGCCTTTAGCCGCTGAGCCAGCTCAGCTTTTCTAACACGAACTCTTTCTTTACTATGCCTTCTAAAGCACGTGATTTTCCCGGGTGCCGGTGATGAGGCGATCTCTGAGTACAAATCGGTGATTTATTACCAAGTGAAGCAGCCTCGCTGGTTTGAGACCTTTAAGGTATTGAATTTCTATGGTCATTTCATCCCTGGGGGCTGATTGTGACATCCTCCTTCACACCACAGAAAACAAAGTTGCTCAAGTTTGGCAAGGACCTACCCTAGTAATTCCTCTAGTACATTTACCCTTATCTCTCTCAAATGTAAAAAAAGGACTTGGATGAAGATGAAGATCTTGTCACATCTTCAAGATAGCTATGGTTTTTCTCTCCCTGAGTCTGGTGTGGGTGTGGTCTGCTGCCTCTACCACATAGGAAGGAGCTATCAGTGTGGAGGGGTTATTGTCGAGAACTGGGTCTGCTTTCTGTGACATTGTCACAATGCTTTCCTGGTGTAGATCACAGTACCGTGATACCCCACGGTCATGTGTAACCCCTACCACCACCCCAGCACCTATCCTAAGAACCTGAATTGCATAAAATAAAGCCTGGCCCCTGGAATATAGATGCTGGCATGAACATGAGGGGCAGCCTTTGCTTACAGGCCACACACACACACACACACACACACACACACACACACACACGAGGCCTTGTTCGTTGGCCGTCATGTAACAGGAAAGCTTCCTTGCCGCAGCTGCTGATGGGATGTAGATACCTTTATGTGGTGGCTACAATGAAGACAACGACTTTCAAAAATAGAATCTGAGCAGTGTGCATCTGAGTGTTAACACAAAAAATATCTGGCTGTCTCGCAGAGTTGGCTTGGTGTCCTTCACAATATTATCTTGTTTAAATTTTCAAAAGACATTTTGCCTTTGGCAGAAATCATATATGGATAAGATAGACAGTGTTTTCATTTCTCTGGTGCCTGAGTGTTTATCCTGCTGCTGATAACTAGGCTGAATTAAGCACTTCCTGCTGGAAAATGTTGGGATAGGTACTCACACATCCCCATCTGATTCTTCAAGGTGGCCATCCCCATTGAGGATGTGAACCGGAGTCACCTTCGATTTACCTTCCGCCATAGATCCTCGCAGGACTGTGAGTAATGGGCCACTTTATCGGTGTTTGTTTTCAAGGAAAAAGCTTAGCAGGTAGCATCTGCTCTGAATTGCTTTAGGACATGGCTGTCATTTACAGTGATGTCATGGCTCCTGGACCATTTCTTTTACCTGAACTTGCCCCCGGAGAACATCATGGAACAGACATCACGAAAATTCATTTTCTGCTTACCTTTGGGATGGGTGGCGCACCTGTTTCTTGTTCCTCTTTCTCATGCCTCTCTTTCTCATCTTTAAAGATTTTATTTTTACTTGTCTGTATGTGTTGAGTGTTGGTTTGGATGTGAATTCAGCCACAGATGTCAGATCCCCTGGAGTGGGACTTGCACACTGTTGTAAGCTGCCCTGTCTAGATGCTGTGGACTGAGCTCAGCTCCTCAGCAGGAGTGCTTAACCGTGAGCTATGGTTTCAGCCCCATTTCTTCTTTGACCCACCCCATGCCAGTCCATCAGGAAAGTCACTAAAACACAACAAACCATTTGGAAAATTGCCTCTTAGTGTTCTTTGTCTTAGAATGGAGAACTTGAACCCTCTTTGTATTTGTTGGTGATTGCTGGAGCTTAGCGGGAACTCTCGTAGGCATTAGTACAACCTTGCCCTTCACACCAAGCCTAGAGGAAGGAACATGACTTCACATTTTCTCCTTTTCTGAAAGATTTGACCTCTGATTACTGAAGCTGGTTCCATCACACAGATCAAATTTAGAGTCTGCGAAGGATGCAGCTCCATGCTAAACACTAAACTATCATGGAAGGATGATACAATTACTTCCTGTCCTCCAATGACTGAAATATGTGACGCTGAGTTGGGTCACTTGCCCCCGGAGAACATCATGGAACAGATATCACGAAAATTCATTTGCTATACTTATAGCTAGATGGGATCTGTGAGACAGGTGAGCTATGTAATATATAGCGTGCCTCAGACGACCACATGGGGACCACACAGGGAGGCAATTAGTTCTAGACTCTGTTGCAGATTCCTAAGCATACGTACGTCCATCTGATCTTTGCCTAGGACAGAAATGCTATCCGTTAGCCCATCTTCCGCACACTGCTGCCTCCTGAAATGACTCTGTTACTGTAATGAAGTTCTCCTCTGTCTCCATTTGATAGTTTCTGGGGACTCAGGCCCTCCCTGTGGTCAGGGGTATGTGGCGGAGGATGAAGCTACCCAACAGTGGTCTGCTGGGCCGAATTATGCCAAGGCTTATTGGTGAGAGAAGCCTGAGCCTTTGGGGGAGTTGGAAGGGAGAGGACATAAGTTCTGCAGAGCTGGAGAGCCATATGTGAACATCAGCTTACAAGATGTTCAAGTCCAGAAAGCGGTTAAACAAAGTCTCTAGAACAGCCAGGAGCCCATGTGGTGGATCAGTATGGGATAGAAGGAGAGCATGCATCCACCTCTCACAATCCCATCCTAGCAGTGAGAAAAGGTCAGGAGTTGAGTTAGAGGGTCACCAGAAGTCAGTTTAAATGTGAGATGTAAGTGAGTGAAGAGGTGGGGTTTCCCCATTGTGTTTGTCTTAGGGCTAGGCCATGTTTGGGCCAGAAGGCAGAGGGACAGAATCTGGTCAATGCACATAGTGCGCTGGATTGCTAAAACCCTGGGGTGATGGGCACACTCACTGACTGTGAGCCTCCATTCTTGAGGCTGGTATGGGAGATTCAACATGTTGTATGGATCAGACATACCCAGAAGCCCTTGCTCAGTCAGTGTTCCTGGCCTGAATTCTTGTGTTATATGTGAGGAACTCTGGATAGAGGCTTTTGAGTTCATGGCCTCTAAAACAGTTTAGGGTCTAGCCCGTCGTGTCTCAGTGTTATACTACAGTGCCTCTGGGGAATGACTTCCATCTCCTGGTCTTTGTTATTGCCTGTCTATACAACAAGGACATGGAGAATCCCCTATTGTAGACTCTGGGCTAAGTGGTGGCATGGGGTTAGTATGCAGGACCACCTGAGGAATGCTAGTCAGGAATAAAATGTGAGCTGATAGAAATGGTGTGTAGACAGATGGGTTCTTGTGAAAGGGCTTTTTTTGGGCACAGGTGTGACTTGCTCAGGTGCAATAGCCCAGGTGTGGTCAAGATGTAGGCCAGCACTCTGAAGGGACAGGATAAGCTTAGGTACTCTTAGAAAGGTGTGGAGAGACCATCTGTAGAGCAGGCTTGGCTTCCAGACACACATCATCCCAAGGCTGGTAAGAGGCTGTGGGGCCTCCAGGTTCTGAGGAGGAAGCACAGAGGTAAGAGATCTAGACTCTATAGAGGACTGTGTCAAAATTACTCTGGAGCCACTTTCTTAACAAATTCATTCCCCTTAATTAATGAATTACACTGGGTCAGAGGAAGATCTCTAGCATTCTAATTTTCCAAATCCTTGTTTTTCTCGTCAGTTTTAAGTACTCATTACAGACAAGATGCTATCACCCGACATGCCAAGACACATTTGCATAATTAATGAAGTCTCCAAGGCCACAGCTTACGTGGCTCTGGAGACATGTTGCGCATTGTAAAAGTGATGCTCATGAGATCTTGTTTGCCAGCTACTGAGGGAAGCTGTAGGGGCTGCCACAGCTGGGTATGAGTACACATACCCTGGGTCTGAGAAAGAAAGAATTCAGTACACACTGTCTACCTTTGCTGTTCACTAGCCACACACAAGCTGCTTCGCACCTTAGAGCAAGGCCTGGAGAAGAAGCAATGGGATGCCCCCTGTCATGATCTATGTTGCAGTAGCTTGGCGTTGACATATAAGGACATGCCCTACTGGCAACTTGTTGTCCATGTAGGCATATCTGTTTATGTGTTACACATATGTCTAGCCAGAAGCTGAGTCTTTCTAGATTGGAGCAGGCTTATCAGGGTGGGGCAGCTCTGGCTATTCTTCAAGAACATGTATGTTGCTACTATATAGTTTACAGGACTCTTGTGAGTTTGTGTTAGAATAATCCATTTGCTTTTGTGGTGGCTCTTAGCAAACATGTGCTGGACAGCGACCATTCCTTGAGTGCTGAAGATGCTGTGGTAATGAATGACATCCCTTTTTAGTGCCACTCAGTGGTAGGCTCAGTAGATGCTGTTGGCTGATTATTGCCATTGAATGCATGTCCAGAAATTGCTGCTCCTCTACGGGCTCAAGCTTAGCAGGAATGGGTCCTTATCACTTGATACTGATGTCTCTTACATGTTCTGCTGCTCTTCATAGAGCTGTGCTTTAGATTCATAAGACATATCTGTTCTGTTTTTATGTCTCTTATGTTTTTGTTTGATTGACTGTCTTTTAATTAGCAAGTATCTACTGAGCTCCTATGGTATATAAGGCAGTGCAACTATCAAAATGCATGAGATATGACTTCTTGGGCAGTGAGGTCACGGAGTGACAGTTTTGAGCTCCTCATCTGGAGGAGGATGGGTGTGTGCTCCTTCCATGTCTCACTTCTGTCCTTCCCTTTCTGACAGAGTTTTGAATACTCACTCTTGACACTCTTGGCAGCTTGTGGAAATCATCTCTTGAGTCTTGCTTCTTGTTTGCGACCCTGCTTTACCTGTCCTTGCTGTTATATGGCTCCCACTCATGACTTGCCAGCCACATTGCCCTTCCATCCCCAGCTGGGTCCTCATTGCTCCTGGACATTGGTGTTGCACCTTTTCTTCCTGGTATGTGGTCCATCTACCTTCTCAGATCTACCTTCTCTGACCACCCTCCCACAGGGCCTCTGATCCTTTATTCCTGTGCAAGTCTCCAGGTTTTGCTTCCTTTGTGATGTAAAAGAGCTTACCTATTTGTTGGTCCTCTCCCTAACTAGTGCTAGTACTTGTTTTTCAGGCTTTATTTCATGTGTTGGAAAATGGCATACATACAGACATATACACATTCACATGTATACACACATATTCACATATACACACATACACATAGATATATAACTATACATATACACTGATACATACATGTATACATACATAGACACATCTACAGATGTGTACATATACACAATGCACCCGAAAATATACATATTCATGCATGTATACACATATATGCACATATACTTGTGTATACATGCATATACATACATAAGCATAAACACATGGACATACAGATACACACATAGATTTACAGATACATATATATATATAATATATATATATACACACACATATGTTCACTTATAGACACACAGAAACATACATATACATGCATATATATATATAGTATATGTATACATACCTACTCATGTACAACCCCACACGGACACACATACATACTCAGTAACCCTTAGATTTCAGGGCTCAGTAGACAGACACTAGCAGTGACATAACAAATTCCCCACCCCCACATATCTGCTAGTGTTGAGGACCATGAAGAAAACCTATCATTCTGATAACATATGTGAGCGAGCAACTGATTGTTTTAGATGCTGTGCAGAAGCCTGAAGGAAGGGAGAGCATGAGCCCAGGATATAGGCCTGGCTGTTGCATTTTCTTCCTAAAGGCCCTAGAACTTCTCATGGGGGTCTTCTTGCCCCCAGAAGTAGGTGGTGTGCACGAGGACCCTGTGGTTTCTGTACTGCTAGGCAGGTTTCCTCCCTATACTGGCCCTTTGCCATGTCCTAGGCTTATTCTCCTGTTCACATCCCAGTCTCTCTGTTGCTGTTCAAGCCATGCCACGTTCACTTTGGTTCTTCCTACTTACTTTGAAATTGTAGCATTGTGAGCTTTCCTTCACTTTCTTCTGCAAACCTTCCTGGCTTTATTCTGGAATCAGCTCTCAGCATCCACAGTCTCTTCTTCCCTGACACATTGAACTAGTTTGCCAACAGTTTCTGATGGGAATCCTCCTGTTGGTGATTGTGGGGTTCACTCCTCCATTGGCTTCACCTGTGCATGTTGGCGATTGTCTTCACAAAGGTGTCTTTGTAGCATGTACTAACGCCACTTTATCCCAACTGTAGTTGAGGGTGATGATTGGTTTTCTTTGCAGCCAAGGATAAATCTGAGAAGATCTTTGCACTGGCCTTTGTGAAGCTGATGAGATATGATGGGACCACTCTGAGAGATGGGGAACATGACCTTATTGTTTACAAGGTGCGCACATCATCCTGGGGACCCTGGGAGCCCTGATTGGATCAGGCCCTCGTGAAGTCCTCATAAAGCCCTCACCCGAGCTGAGCTTTTCATGGCTGTGACAAAATACCTGAGCAAAACAATAAAGGGAGGCAGGGTGTTTAGGTGCTTTCAGCCCTTCCTGGTGGGAAGGGTATGATGGGGAGCTCATATCCAGGTGGCCAGGAAACAGAAAATAATACTGTGGGAGGAGACTTTGTCTTAGCCTGTCAGGTTCCCCATTCTTCATGTGTACTTAGTTTCGGGAGGTAACTTTTCCCTTGTAGTTTATTTTCTGTCATGGACACACTTAGATGTATGCTTTACCCAACTCCCAGAACTTCTCACTTCAGTCAAGCCTGTGATCAAGAAGAACATCACAATTGACATTTCTCACTGGAGGACAGAGCTGCTCTGTAGCATAGAGCTACATTTTATTATGGAAATGAACAGTTATGATGACCAGCCCTTTTGCTGTTCCTAACAACAGAAGGGGACAGGCAATAACACATTCCATGCTGTATATGAAGGCTGAGGATGGGAATTAATCCACAGGAAGAGGGAAGATTGTTAAAGTACATTGCAGAACACAGCATAGAAGGGGATTGAAAGAAGTCGGAATAATGAAGCATGTGAAACCTGTAGTGTGACCTCAGTGAGTATTGTTTGACACAATGTACAATCAAACCCACAGGCTGAAGCCAAAAAGCTGGAAGATGCAGCCACATACTTGAGCCTCCCTAGTACCAAGGGGGAGTTGGAAGAAAAGGGCCACTCAGCCACAGGCAAAGGAATGCAGAGTCTTGGAAGTTGTACCATCAGCAAAGACTCTTTCCAGATCTCCACGCTGGTGTGTTCTACAAAACTGACCCAGAATGGTGAGTTCTAGAATTCCTCCCTCTCAAACACATCCCTTTTGGCTGCTCGTGGAGTGGAGGAGTGTCTTGTGGGTGCACAGACGTCATTCACTCTGTCCTTTGATAAGGACCCACATAAATGTCGATGTGGTTGGGAAGAGGAAGTGGCATCCGTCAGAGTTTAAAAAAATCACACTTCTATTTTTGTCCGAGGATTAACTTAGCAGGGAGATTAAACAATGAATGGACTTATTTTTATTTTTAAATGTGTTTATTTGCGGTGTGTGTGGGGGCAGTCCGAGGACACAGTGGCTTCCTTCCGCTCTCTGTGTGAATAGTGGGGACTGAACTCAGTTCTTCAAGCTCATTGGCAAGCACCATAACCACTCAGCCATCTTGTCAGCTCTGCACTTCCTCTTTAAGATGCTTTACAGCCAAAAGAAGGAAACAAGGCATCAAGGAAAGTATACAAGATTTGAAATCACATCAGAGAAATGGAGTTGAACCTTGGGTTTAACTTAACCCTGGGAATGACCTTGAATAAAGATGCTTTTAACCCAGCCTTTCCTGCTGATACACATGTGAACTATGCCTGCTTCCAGAGCTTTCTGACTCTGGAACATACATGGTCAGATGTGAGGTACTCCCTTCTATGTGTCTTCCTCTGTCTTAATTCTCCTTGAGATAATTCCCAGTTACCTTTCTTTGGAGAAGTTGGTTGGCCTGACATTTTTAGGCCCCTTGCTTGCATTTCGAGATAAGACTTCCTTTCTGGTTCTCGCACACTAAGCGCAGCCTAATGTGGCAGGTCACTCATCAGCTGATGCCTCATGGCCCTGGGCTGGCTGAGTTCATTTCCCACTGCTTGCAGCGTCCTTAGAATCATGGCAGTCCGGTGGAGATACTTCTTATTCAGAGCACACCAGTACCGTGGCCGTGACTGTGTCTGGAGGAGGCAGAGGCTCTCTGCACAAATCCTTCATTTAAAAACTGCATCCTCCTAATGTGGCCGTATCACAGCTGTGCGGAGACTTTATGCTCTCTTGAAATGGAGCTTGAAAATCCAATTTTTTTCCCTCTTAACTGCCTGATATGAATTGTGATTATTAATGTCCGTCATTATCAGGAATCACATCTCTGTGTTGCCTGTCAGTCATGGCTGGAGTTTGAGATTTGCTGAGGAGCAGGCATCTTTTGGGCTTGTACCGGATTAACCTAGCACGAAGAAACCCGTCGTCCTTTGGATGATGGGACTCTGGAAGGGAGAAACGTTGCTGTTCTGAGGGCTTAGGTGTGCCAGCTCTTGTGTCAGATGTCTTTCAACCTTCCTCCACTTGCTGCTTCCATCTCTGATTCGCAGCTTTACCCGGGGAAGCTTTCCCACCATTGGCCTCTGGAGTGGGAGAGGCTGTAAGTCATGCAAATACATCTGGGTTGTTTGAGTCGATGTGAACACCGATACTTTGGGACCAGTTGGTTGCCAAGTCATCGTGGGTTTGAATCATTTCTGAAGGTCCTTGCTTTGCTGCCTGTGGTAATCTTCACCAGCAAATGACTCCCCTCTCCATCCCTGCACCTCCCAAAGAGACTGGATTTGTGCAAGTGGTGGGGGAAGGGAGGATTGTGCAGGAGCTTGGTCTCAGGGAAATGAGTCAGCTGTGTGGGCTCCAGCTATCGGCTAGACTGTGCAAAGACTGTCCCAGTACTAGGAAAGAGTTTTTCAGCGTGTACCCAAACTGGGGTACATGAGCTAATGTTTGTGCCTCATTCAATGCAGGCTAAGGATGGTGCCATTGGCCCCAAGTATGGTTTCAGCAGGTGCTGAGGTCTGCCTGCTCTGTGTCATTTCTCTCTTTGGAGGAAGCCACTGTCTTATATGTGGGTCAGTGTTCCCGATGCATTGCTAGTTGTCTGAATTTTGATCATAATTTCCAATCAAAACAAATCTCATCCGCAGTATCCTTTTAAAACTACACATCTGAGAATCTGAGTGGGGGAGGAGGGGGGAACCTCCCAGGGTGGTGAGTGGATTCCGTTTTCACCTTACAGCTCCTTGAATCTCACCATCTGCAGGGTGATTCCCTCCCTGGTACCCAGGGAGAGAGCCCTGGTCTCTGCAGCAGCTGTTGCCAAGCAACAAGGAAATTCCAAATGATGCTGCTCACTGAACAGAAGGAAGAATCTAGCTTTCATTTCATGCCAGCATTGATACCCCTTTTTGGGATTGTGCCATGCCAGGAGTATATAAGATGTGGGTGCCCTAGTTGGCACCTGAGTGTGGAGTCCCAAATTCTCCTCTGAGGGAATCATTTTCCTGAAACTATAATTTGTTCTCGCAAAGTTCCATTACTTAGGGAAAAAAGCAGGGGCTGAATTATTCATCAAGGTTTGTATTAAAGATCTCTGTCCTCAGCACTGTGTGGGCTGCCATAGGGGATAGGAAAAGAACTGTAAGATGTGATCCCTCATCTCAATTAGGTACTGTATAATGAGAGGGAAAGGAATCATGAAACAGAGACTAATTATGAATCCAGCTGTGCTGAGTCCCTGGGATGGAGGCCTTTCCTGACTGGGTAGCTCTGTGGGGGAGGGACAAGCTGTTTCCTTAAGCACTCCCCAATGAGGTGATTTATTAATTTTTTCTTATTTGAACTTTTTTCTCATATTTGCAGTACGGAGCCCAGATGGGCAGTACAAACATTATAATCCCAGTTTTTGTTGGGTGGGATGGGGTGTGGTTACTGAGGCAGGAGAATTTACAAGTTCAAATATGATCTGGGTTCTGCAATGAGCTCCAGGTTAGCCTGATCCATCTAAGGAGCCCTGACCCAACAAAACAAAACAAAACAAAACAAAACAAAACAAAACAAAACAAAACAAAAACAAAAAAAAAACCCACCAAAACAACAACCCCCACCTAAAAAAGGAAAAGAAAAATCCCAAACGAATAACAACAAAATAACACCCTCCCAAGAATAAGTAAATAACTAAAAATTGGAAGTTGAAGTATAGAGACCAGGCTCAGCCCAGTCATATGATACATGACACCAACTCGGAATGAAGGGGGCTTAGCTGATGCATTGGTCTCCATTAAAACAACATTGATCACTTGAGAGATGGAGATACAGCTTGATCAGAGGTGTCAGGTCAAGATGGTCCCTTTCTTGTTACTTTACTTTCTATTAGAATCACAACACGTCAACTTCGGCCCCAAATTTCTAGCTCCTTTCATATTTGAAGGATGGCTGCTAGTTGGCCTTTTATGTCTGCTGTTGGGATAAGCTTGCCTATGTGTTGTATTGTTGGATTCTTTTAGCTGCCCTGCAAATTATGCAGCATTGTACTCGCTGTTCAGACAAGGAGACAAGGGAAACTCCCTGCCCAGTGTTCTGTAGTTACTGTGTGACTCAGCTGGCTTTATATAATCCACACTGTATGTATGTGGGTGCTGAGTGCCGCCCCCCTCTGATTTACTCTTCTAGTCATCAGTGATGCCCAAGGTGATGAGAAACACATGAAAATCTGTATGGGGTGTAGGTGGCTTTTGTGTGGTCTGACTCTGAAATCAGAATGCATGTCTGTTTACCGAATTCTTACCTAGATCCAAAATTATAGGCTTGCTTTTAGTGTTAATGGGAGGCTTGGCTTTATTTATTTGTTTATTTGTTTATTTTGGTGCTTGTAGTCTCTTCTGAAGCCCATGCTCCCACTACTCACAAGCAGTAGATTAGAGGCAGTTTGCCAGTTGCATTTTTGTAAGTAATGGCATAGAACTATAATTGTAAGGGAGAAAGTATAGGCACGTGGGCTTTCTTAGACAGGGCTGGGATTCTGTCTTCCTACCTTAAAGAACATCTTAATGTCTTAAGCAAAATCCTTCAAGCTTTAAAAGAAAAAGAAATAGAGAAACCATCCAAAACCCCTCGAGGCCTGGGAAGATGTCTCTGTTTGTAGATTGTCTGCTCTGTAAGCATGAGGATATGAGTGTGGGTCCTTAGCACCCACATAGAAGCAAGCAGCAGTGTCGTGTATCTGTGTCCCTAGCACTTGGGAGTGGATGTGTACAGACAGTGCATTCCTGGAGCTCAGTGCCCAAACTCCAGATTCAGTGGGGACCCTGTTTTACAATGGTTATGGAGGAATAAATACTGGAGGCCGGGCCTCTATGCATATACTTGTGCCTGCACCTGTACACACACACACACACACAAACACACACTACAGATATATCCCCCTTCCTTTGGATCTTTGAAAGCTAGTACATTCAATCCTGGACTTTTCTGCTAAGACCCACAAACAGTACAGAGAGGGCAGCAGGCAGCTGCTCAAAGAAGATTCTCAATTCTTCACAGTCTTTGTGGTTCCACAGATTATCCACTTTGTAGTTGTAGGACTTAAATTTGTTTTATATTATTAAAATAATAGACATTTGTTCTTGAGCAGGAAGAGCCATTTGGGGGATAAGGGCTTGGCAGGTCTTCTGTGTGGGTAGCGTCTAGTAAGCGTTGCAGGGTTTAGCAGCTGCCTCCAACGGGTGGCGCTCACTCTCTGCCCCATTTGGTTCCTAAATGCATGCTGAAAGCTCCTACATGGAAATCATTTCATGCTAAATGTGACTGGAAATAGTGAATTCAACAATACTGCTATTACGTATGTTAGCACTTAGTAATGAAGTATTTAGCAAGTGAATCTTTTGAAATGGGGTTGCGTTTTCTGAGAAGTTTTAGCAGAGAACCTCACATACTACATGAATTCAAGACAAAGTCTTTGTTGTTAAGGGAGAGCTGATTCTGCTGTTCTGTTTGCAGTGGACCTTCTGGGGCTGTTGAAGTGGAGATCCAACACCAACCTCCTGCAGCAGAACTTGAGGCAGTTGATGAAGGTGGATGGTGGTGAAGTGGTAAAGGTAAGGCAGGCCGAGTCTTGTGTTTTGTGTCTGTAATATAAATACTGACTGGGGGAGGGCAAGATTCTGGTTATAATTGCTTAACAATGACTTAAGTCTGTATGTGCTCAGTGCTGCTGACCTCTCTTTGGAGGCGATAAGCTGCTTGACTTGGAAGGGTGAACTTTGAACCCATCTGCTCTGGGTGCTGTTTTCTCTTTTGATGAGTCCTCAGTGCTATGTTGATGGTGCTCGATGGCCTCCTTCAGCCATGCCAATCACTGCCTTCTTCTCTAGGTTCTTAGTGTTTCCTGGTACACAGTGGTCTGTTTTTAACCCATGAGGGTGTCCTGTTTATACTGGCCTGTTTCATTCTTACCGTGGTCATTGTCACCATCCTTGCTGCTGACTCTGATTCTTCACGTGACTCAGAAGTGACCAGGACAGCCAGCTCTGGGAGTGGTATACTGTTATAAGCTCCAAGGGTCAGATCCTTTTCTACCTGTGTGTGTGAGCTCATGTCCTAGCCTCACATTTTGACTCTGGAGAAACGTTAGGTACCACTAGTATGGTTTGCTTCCGCATGTTTTTGTTTTTAATATTTTCTTTATTTGAGAATTTCATACAATACATTTTGACTATATTCACCCCTCCTCCCTTTCCCCTCCTCCTCTCAACTCCTCTCAGGCTCTTCCCCTACCTCATATTCTCCTCTCCAACTTCATGTCCTTTTTGAAAAACAGTTTAAGAACCCATAGATTCCAACTTGTGAAGCCCATAAATTCCCATTTGCCAGAGCGTCGGGAGCTGCAACTTTCAAGAAAATAGACTCTCACTGTGAAGCAATTAACTGTTTCTAATGCTTCACTGAGTAGAGGGGGTTCATCTGGCTTGATCTTTTACAGGTCTTGTGCAGACAACCACAGTTGCTGTGTATTCGTGATCACAGCTAGCTGTCCCATCCAGAAGATACTTTCGATCTGAAACTTTTTGATCTCTGGCTCTTAACATCTTTTTAGCCCCTTGTTCCCAGTGGTCCCCAAACCTTGGTGAAAGAGTATGATAGAGTTGTGTGATTTGTAGCTGAGCACCCCGCAGGCACTCTCTGCTGTGTAGGTATGGTTCCTTGTTCAGACCAGTTCCATTCAGTGTTCTGACTGGGGGGCGGGCGGGGGGCCCTTCAGTCAGAGCAGTGATCTGAACCGTAAGCATCAGGTTCTGTCCCTTATGTTCTCTGATAGTTTGTGCTTCTAACATACTGCCTCCTCTTCCCGCTCCCCTACTTCTCCCATGTTCCGTGTAAGAAGCTTGAATGACATCCCCTTGCGCAAATGGAAATGTCATCATCCTCAGGCTGATCCCTCTGGGCCAGGGAACGCTAAGCTGGCCAGTGGCCTGTGATGTTTCATACATCATTTCTCCGCTGCTTGGTCTGCATTGGCTCTTCAGCTCTTCACCCTCTGTGAGAGGAGCATGCAGTAGGGGACTGTCTTATCTCTGGAAAATTAATTACTTAAAATGGCCTTAATTAACTAGCAATGTGCTTAACTTCGGCGTGAATTAATTTGGTTGCACTACTTTCCTGCATCCGTTGTGTAACCGCTCAAACATGCTCTCGCTAATCTTAAAATTTTAATCATCTCTTCAGTCCTGCTCTTGTACCAATGGCTTGGACAACATTAATTGCTTTTTAGACTTCCTTGGATTCTAAATCCCCAGTTCAGATGGAAACTGGGTGGATAAATGAAAGGACTTTAAAGAGGTGCATTTAATGAAATATTGTCTTTCGTTTTGAACCAGTGTCATGCATTCATGGTACTTCTATTGACTTGATGTCACATCAGGAAAAAAAAAGTCTAGAATTATCTTCTCCTCTTCTCCATTCTCCATAGCTAATATATTATTGTATCTGAATGTTCGCCCATGGAAGTGTTTTTCCTATCTCTCCCTTCTTCTGGTATTACTGGTTCTCCTGACTGGGTTGGGTCAACCTAATCTAGCCTTACCTGGTTTCTTCTCTCCCACCATATTCCATTTATGCTTGTTCCTGGGGAGATGAACTGAGTTGTCTTAAGCCATACAGTCTTGATGGTTAGTAGGACTCAAGCGGTATGGTTTTATAGGGCCCTTTCTTCTTTATTTAGAGACATTGATAGATGGTGGGGTATATTCCATTTATTCCATGACGCCCTTGTGTGTTTTCATAGCTGGTAGAGGAGGGACAGCAGTGCTTGATGGATTGAGAAAGGAATTTGTCCATGTAGTGGGAGAAATCAATTCACATGAAGATGGAGAATGATGATGGCTGCCTGGTACTTCACTTGGTAGCTCAGAGAGTGAGGGGAGGGGTGTCTGAGCAGCAGGCCTTTGGCCATATGTAGGGATCCCTTCCGAATGCTTGTCTCTGACTATCAGGTACTGTGTCCAGAGGGAGGCTCTACTTTCTCCAGTTCTGACTCTGGGCTGCTGACCCTGTCATCTGTTTTAATGCCATTGGTAGGCCTATGCCAGGGAGTTTGTATGAACTGTGACGAGCTTGCTACTCAGAGCGCCTGCTGGCAGGGACACTAGGCTGTTAGCAGATGGCATGAAGTTTTGACCTTTGCAAAGATTTACAATCTGAAAACTGTGGGGAATGTAACAAGGTTGTACAGACTCAAAACATCAGAGTGGATAAAGATCTTGTCTTGTCCAGGCTCTGAGTTCTTGATTGAAACAGTAGTTTATCTCTTGCTAGTTTTCCTGTTTTCTCTGTGTAGTAGAGGTTGGTTACACTGTGTGGATTCTCATCTCTCTGAGCCCCAGCTCTCCTGCCAGTTCTTTTTTTAAAGCATGAAGTACAGGTGGGTATTGGAGCTGGCACTAGTTTGGGAAGAGGTTCATGTGGCGTGTGTCCTTATTCTTCAAAAGGCATTTAAGATCCCTTGTATTGTCTACGAGGGCCTCTGGGTGCTCTCTGTAGGCTGAACATCTCAAAACCTGGGCCCAACCTCTGATGCAGCCACCCCTTTGTTAGTCTGCCTGTGGCTACTTTATCCACTTACTCTTCAAAATCATTTTCCCCCTGTTTTCGAGATATAACTTATATACCATAAATTTCCCCCTTTTACTCTGTTCGGTTCAATAGCTTTAATATATTTATAGAGTGTGGTGCAATCCCCAGTACTATCTAAGAACAGTTTCTCTACTCACAAGAGAAGTTCAAACCTATCATCAGTCACGTCCCAGAGTCTCTGGCACCCATGGTCTAGTTTCTTTTCTGTATTTGCCTCTTTGGGACATTTGATATAATGGGTTTGTACAGTGTAGCTTCTGGGTCAGTTAGTGGGCAGAGTATCCATGCTGTAGCTTTTCTAGGACTGTCCTGTCTTCCTGTGGCTGAGTGATGGTCCCGTGGGAGGATAGATAGGGATAGACAGAACTCACTTTGCTCAGCCATCTTTCAGTGGATGGGCCTTTGTTTCATTTACTCATTTTTTCAATGGTAGACAGTGCTGCGTCTTTTTGGCAGGTTTTGTGTGAGCATTAAGTTTTCCTTTGGGATGTATATCTAGGAATGCTACCATTGAGTTAGAGGGTTAATATAGATTTAAGCTTTTGAGGAATTTTCAAGTTGCTCTTAAGAGCCTCTGTCCTATTTTATATTTCTCCCAGCAGTGGATACACAAAGGACTCCACTTTCCTTCACCTTCTCCCATGCTGGGCTGTCACCTTTCTGTTTGGTGAGGGCCTTTCCAGTGCCTATGGTGTGGGCACCTGTGTGATTTCAGCTGTGTGTCCTTCCTGACTGCGAGGCATTTTTACTTTGTTCTTTTGTGACTAGTATTGTATTGTAGGCTGTCCCAGTCATCCTTGGACATCCCTATCACCAGGGATCTCACTAATTCAGTAAAATCCAGTCCATCTTACACCTCCTTTAGAGTGTGGGATTTGTGTGACCTATCTTTGAAGTCTAATTTTTTCGTAATTAAATGAGTGATGTTTTACTTTCCTATCTGATTCCTTTCTTTGGTTGAGTTTCAGGAGACTGTAGGAACAGTGTACCAGTGCGTGGTGCTGCGTCCATATTCTCCAGCACACTGCTCTGTTCCTCAGCTGCAGGCATACACTAGCTTGTAGTTTCATCTTTATAGCTCAGCTGGTAGAAGGTCTTTTCCTTTCTCAGCTGAGCGATGCTCTGTGACTTCTGCTCATTACCCAGAGCCTCTTACGCCTGGTTGGTAAGAATGAGTCTGATATGTCCTTATGGAAATATGGAAGAGACTTGAGAAGGGTTTCTGAGTGGAGTGGGTGATATAGGACATCTCCCAGCTCCAGCCTTCTTCTGGTTGGCCCAGGGTGACCTCCTTTTATGTGGAATTCAGTCATGTGGAATTTTGCTTCAATCACCTGTTACCTGAATAAAATCTTGGAAATTACTAGTTTAATTACTTCATTCATACATTTATTGAGATAGAGTCTCACTCTGTAACTTAGCTGGGTCCGCCAAGATTCCCTTTATAGCATAGACAGTTGTCCTGCCCAAACCTCCCCAGTGCTGGGATTACAGGTGTGTACCACTATTCCTGGACTGGGGAAAGGTAGTGGGTAAGCTGAGTCTTGTCAGAGACCATGGCTGTCCTAGGCTGGGAGAGGTAGGATACAGGGATGGTTCAGTGACCTCTTGTGTCTTTGCAGTTCCTGCAGGACACCTTGGATGCCCTCTTCAACATCATGATGGAGAACTCCGAGAGTGAGACGTTTGATACCTTGGTATTTGATGCTCTGGTAAGGGGCCTCCCTTTCATCCTCTCAGAGGGTGAGGCGTTCTTTCATGCTGCAGCCTTTGAAGGGGGAAGGGACCCATCCCAGTCACCTTGAAAGCCTTTGGTTGCAGAGTCAATCAAAAAGGAAGCCTGGGGGAGTGCAAATATACTTTGAATGTGAAACTATAGTTATGTTAATACCCTCTTTTGGGTAGGCAGATATAAATCTGGGGATGGCCTCAGCTGGGACCCTTTCCAGCTCTTTTCCTCACACCTCAGAGGAAGATTCCAGAATGGTTTTTCTTGTCCCACTCATGAGAATGTTTTGGTTATGTTGATAGGTCTTTATCATTGGACTAATCGCGGATAGGAAATTTCAGCATTTTAATCCTGTTTTGGAGACTTACATTAAGAAACACTTCAGTGCAACATTAGCCTACACGTGAGTTCTCTTGTGTTATTTCGAGCCACTGCTTTCTTCTCTGATGTTTGCAATCATTTTCCGCTGAGACTTTGGCCTATGACCCTACATTTCTCCACTCAAAACTCCGGCTTTACCGGCGTACTTTGTGTTATTTTTTCCATCCTAACAGACCTGAAAATCTTTTTGAAAGAGATGTATGATGAATTAGCCTTACATTTTGGAACAAATCCACGTTCTCCTCCGGACCTTCCATTTATCTTTGAGAATTTCTGCTTATGTTCCATGAAGCTGATGTATGGATGCATGCTTCCTAATACGCCAACAAGGCGTATTCAGCTGATGAATGAATAAATGGATGTGTTTCTGTTTTGAGGTTATTGGGGTTTTTTTTTAGTGTACATTATATGCAGTTTTGTATTCCCTAGCTAGACTCCTTGATCCTTAAAATGTCTTCCCTTTTCTTACACAAATTTCAGCTATAAAGCTACTTAGATTTTTTTTCTTCTGACCATCTAGGACCCTTGTCTCCAGCCCTCTCTGAACATACAGCGAACTTGTGGGGCTTGGGCCAGCAAGACAGGTTACCTGCTGTTTGGTAACACAATTCTGGATGTATGGTACACGGGCTTAAGTGACAGCTCTGTCCTTTATGAATTGTGTGATCTTAGGCAATTTGTTTAACCTCTCTGGCCTTCAGTCTTTTTGTCTATAAAAAAAAGAAGCCGATTGTAGACTTGTTTGAAAATTCTAATGAGTTATTAGAGCTCAGAATAAACCCTGATGCTTAGACAGCAAGGACTAATCAGTTGTTGGGGCTCATTTACTCGGTTCCGCTTACTTTCTTACGCTGGGATTTAATGACATGTATTCAAATTTTGTATTGTGTAATTGCATTGAAAAATTAAAAAAAAAATCATGCTATTTCTTTAAGAACTCCACACTTAGAAGTTAGGGTCTGTTAAATGAGTCCAGGGCCCCATCTGTGGTTCTGAGGAGACTTTGTAAAAGCCTGCTTTTTCTGACTGTGTAGCTGTGAACTCAAGGTCCAGGGATGCCAGCTCATAAAGCCAGTGGGTGGTACAAGCCAGTGCTGTGCTGTGCTGCAGATCCCTTCCCGCCCCATTCTGCATGCTTATGACAGGTGGTGGCTACAGTCCATGGCAGGGGTAGGAGCTGCAGAAGCGACTTAAACTTGCAGAGCAAGTTGTGTAGAGCCTTTTATTAGTCTTCTGTTAATGTTAACTCAAAGTTCTCTGTTGGCTCAGTGGAGATGCCCTCTGGGTGTGAATATTGGACATTTCCTTATAGACTCTCTGGGAAAGAAACACATTGCTGTGCCTTCTTGCACTCGTAACCAAGCATGGCTATTCAGGGATTGCGGATATGGCCAGATGTCTAAGCATGTAGCAGGGTCTCCATATGTAGCTGATTTCAATTTTTTCCTTTCAAGCAGGACTAATCATCTGTTTTGAGAGTAGGTTTCATACTTTAACTCAGGAAACAATAGCACTGCTTGCTGTGTTCTACCTGTAGTAACTACTGCCCAGTGTGTGCCTATCCTTGCTCATCCCTGGTAGAAAATAAAATAGAGGAGCTGGAGTCCCTGGGATTTAGCTCAGTAGAGTGAGTGCTTGCACAGTATGCCTGAAGCTCTTAGTTTGAGTTCTAGCATCTTAGGGCCTGGGTGTAATGGGTCACTCTCTGAGGGAGGAGTCAGGAGGATCAGAAATGCAAACTCACAGGCTACATGAGTATGATGAGTGCCTGATTTATATGACACCCCACTTAGGAAAAAGTGGTTGCGTGTGTGTGTGTGTGTGTGTGTGTGTGTGTGTGTGTGTGTGTGTGTGTATTTAGGTTTTGTGAAATTAATTGATGGGAGAAGTTGAAGCATCATTTTATCTTTAAGCTCAGATGAAACAGAGGCAAGAATCAGTATCCTCCTGTCCTGTCTGTGCTGTTTGCTGAAAAGATTTGTGTTTTGGAAATAGTTATCTGTACCCCATCTGATAAGCTGTCAATCTATTGTTTTCTATATCAGCTACAAGAGTTAATAAAAAAATAAGAAGCCTAGTCGTTGGTAAATTATAAAAAAATGGAACTCACATACTTGTCATTACACATAAAACAGTAAAAATTCTTTTCTTATGAGTTTTAAAAAAACATAAATTAGCTGGGCAGTGGTGGCACACACCTGTAATCCCAGCACTCTGGGAGGCAGAGGCAGGCGGATTCCTGAGTTCGAGGCCAGCCTGGTCTACAGAGTGAGTTCCAGGACAGCCAAGTTTACACAGAGATACCCTGTCTCAAAAAAACAAAAAACAAAAAAACAAAAAACAAAACAAAAAAACCCCAAAACCCCCCCCAAAAAACCAAAAACCAAACCAAACCAAACCAAAACAAAACACACAAAAAAGCCAAAAAAACATAAAAAGAAAAAAAAAGAAAAAAATTTTTAAAAAAGAAAAAAAAATTATGTGTGCATATGTCTGTATGGCTGTGGGTATACATGTGAGGGTGCATGCTTGTGTAGTCCAGAAGAGGGCACCAGTTCTCTTGGAACTGGAGTGACAGGCAGTTGTAAGCTGCCCTAAATTGGTGTGGGAATCAAACTTGGTTCCTCTGAACCCACTCTTCAGCCCCTAAAACAGTAAAATTTTGATTCTATGCAAACTTTGGTTCCTCAGCAACAAATCTGAGTATTCAAACTTTGAAACACCCAAAGAGTAAGCTTTGATTTATGATTTGTAGCACCCAATGACAGTTGCCCCTGCATAGTATCTCCTTCCATTCTGGGTGCTCATAATGTTCTGTTGGTCAGTTGAAATTCAGCACTATTGTTAAAAACCTCCATCCATCCTGCTCCCTGAAGACCTCAGCAGGTCTCATGTATCCTTGTCCTGGAACTCACTGTGTAGATCAAGTGGCCTCGAAGTTACAGAGGTTCACCTGCTTCTGCCTCCCTAGTGCTGGGCTTGAAGGCCTTTCAAAGGTGGCTCCCTGCACTGTCTGTTCACTGAGGCTGGGACGCCATGGCTGTGACTAGTACTGATCCCATTGAGAAGAGAAGGAGGTGCTCATATGAGGACGGCTTTTCTTGTAACCTTCATGCAGTGGCTCTTTTCTGTCTCATGCACTGGATCTCATATGGCTGCCGTGAGTTTCACCATCAGTATAACTGAGGCTTCATTTGCTCTGCACCATTTTGGCTTCCGTCAGAGGTTTTGATCTTCGTCCAGTCCTGCAATGGCCATGCAGATTTATTTTCTGGGTTTGGGCCATTCTCTTGGTAGATCATAATTATTATTTCAATCCTTTCTTTGATTAATGAGTTAGAAGGATTCTCATTCCCAAGTGTGTGCTATGGATTTTTTTCTTTTGTTGTTGTTGTTATTGTTGAGTGGTGATGTGAATAGAGGTGAAAAGATAAGCTATTGTGAATTTTGAAAAAATAACAGGAGCTGTGTAGTATGACAGCCTTGTGCCAGGTATTAGAAGCTTCAAGGAGTGGCCTTTGCTTTGGGGCACTTCCCAGTGAATGAATCACAGTGCCACACTCCATGGCAAGTGGATCCTGCAGGACAACCTTCAGAACACACAGTTTATACTATCACACAGGCTACCTCACACACTTTATTCTGTCACACAGGCTGCCTTCACTGTGGCTCCGGCTTCTTTTCTGAAGTGCTTTAACCTGTTCAGGGTCAGAAACGCCTTCTTATTTATTTGATCACTTACAAACTTTTTATTTTTTTGTCTAATTAGCATTGTACTTAGGGGCCTGGAGGATGTCTCGTGGAGGAAGAGCACTAGATGTGCTTTCAGAGAATCAGTTTTGATATGTAGCACCCACATGGCAGCTCTCGACAGTCTGAAACTCATCAGACAATCTGATGCCTTTTTCTGAACTCTAATAGCACCAGACACACATTGTGCATACACATACATGTAGGCAAAAGAACCATACATATCAAATAAAAATTAAAGAAAATTAAAAAGTCAAAAAGGTCTCTCTCTCTCTCTCTCTCTCTCTCTCTCTCTCTCTCTCTCTCTCTCTCTCTGAGTGTGTGTGTGTGTGTGTGTGTGTGTTTGAATTGCATAGGTACATGTGTCCATGTATGTGTGTGCACATGCATACATAGGTCAAGTGCTGATGTCAGAGGTCCTCTTTCTTCTTTCTCCCCATCTTGTTTTTTGAAGCAGGAATTCTCACTGGCTTGATTAGTTCATGTTTATAAACTGGGCTCATAAAACAAATCACTAAATCATCATCCTCTGTTTCTGCCTCGCCAGTGCTGGTATCGCAAGCATATTCTACTTCTATGCCTGGCTTTTGTAGTGGGTCCTGGAGATTGACCTTAGATCTCATTCTTGCGTGACAAGCATTTTCCTCATACCCACTGACCCTGTACCCTAAACCATACACCATGTTATTTTTGCTTGCTTAAAAATTCAGAAGTGGGCCTGGAGAAATGACTGCACATACTTAGTGCTCTTGCAGAGAACCTGAATTTGCTTCCCCAAACCACATGTTGGCTCATAACCACCTATAACTCCTGTTCCCCTGGATTTGACACTTCTGTGGGCACCTCTATGCGCATACATGAAATTAAGTAATGCTTTAAAGAGAATAAAATTTTAAAGATTTTTGTTCATTGCTACAATAGTGTAGGAAGATTCATTTTATGAATTCAGGCAGTTTTTCCATCCTTGTAACTAGTGCCAGAGACAAGATGTCTGTACCATATTGCTATCCCCCACCCAAGGACGACTTCTCTTGCCCTCAGAGTCAGTGTCGCTCCCAGGGAGCAGCCATGTTCCCATTTCTGTATCACAGCTCTGCTTTGTCGTCTCTTGAACACCATGTACTCCTGTGCACCTGGCCTTTTCCCTTCAGCATAATGCTTTTGAGATTTTCCATATTGCTTTATGTGTCATTGTTTGAATTGGGCCCTTTTAAAAAAATCTCTTATTCATAATTAGCTCCCATGATCTGTTCTGTCATTATCGATAGATGTTCTGGGGGCAGGGGAGGGGGCTGCTAGATTCCTGGTGTTCTGCATTAGGCTGAAAATTCTTGTGTTTTATAGACCCAGTGTTCATTTCTTTCAGGTAAATGCTCAGGACTGAGTTTGCTAGACCAGAGAGATGCACATGTAGTTTATGAAATTATTGTATTGCTTTGACTTTCCTCCAGCAACTTACAAATACCTTTTTGCATAGAGTGGGAAGGTGTGTCCATGTTCTCGCCTCATAGGTACAGGGCACAGAAGCTCCAGGTCGATTCCCAGCACATAAAACAAGGCCTGATAGCAAACATTTGTAATTCTAGCAGCCTTGAGGTGAAGGCCAGAGGATCAGAGGTGCAAGGTCATCTTCAGCTTCATAGCGAATGTCAGCCTGGGTTACATGAGACCTTGTCTCACGACTGAACTGCACTGAACAACAACCCCACCAATCCTTGTTAGTGCTGATGGAGCCTCCTGTCTAGCCTCTCCCTTTGCATACTTAATAGCCGAGCAGTGTTTTCCTCTCATAATTAAATTGCTTACACAACTCAGGGGATGGGTACCATATTGCTTATGTATTTTATTGCTGCAGACGAAGCTGAGGGAGACGTTACTGAATGCATGTGTAGTTGCTGCTGTATGAGATTCCATACAGTGGAGTTCCTGATGACAAAGGATAGGAATATTTTCCTGATTGAGGTCATTGTTTTCCCTCCAATGAGTTTTATTCCCCTGTATCCCCTCCTCTTGTCTTCACTAGGCAAACATTTCACTTGTTATTTGTTTATATAATTGTATTATTGACTTTGTTTTCTGCTTGCTGAGGTTGGATACAGGACCTGCCTCCTGCTGCAGGCATCTTCCTGCTAAGCTGCTTTCTCATCCCTGTCTTATTTGAATTTAAATGTATTTTGTTTATTAATGAAGTTGATTACTTTTTAAAAATTACATTTCTCAAATTTTGTTTGTTTGTATTACATCAACCTTCTCACATACCCTGAAGGTCTGAATGAATCTGTAACCATTTGGACTCTCTGGTTATATGTAATGAAGCAAAATAGGAAAATCTGAGGCTTTTCCCTGTGTCAAGAATTTTATAAAAAGGTGTGCGTGACTGGGTGGGGTGGCACAAGTCATCTTACTACTCTTGAGTCAGAAAGTCAGTCTGGTCCATCAGTGGTTCTCAACCTTCCTAATGCTGTGACCCTTTAATACAGTTCCTCATGCTGTGTTGATCCTCAATCATAACATTATCTTGTTGCTACTTCATAACTGCAGTTTTGCTACTGTGATGAGGCATAATGTAAATATCTGATATGCAGGACCCTTAATGAGTCTCAACTCACAGGTTGAGAACCTCTGAATAATAAATAGTACCAAGGTGGCCAGAACTACAGCAGGAGACTATAATAAAAAACAAAAACAAACAACCCCATCCCCCAAACCCCCAAAACATAAGAAGCTGCGACTTAGCGTCAGAGTGGACAATTCGTTTGTATTTACTTTCCATAGTTATGTTTGTCATGGGATGGATAATTTGAAAAATAATTCTGATGAATTTGTATGTGCTGTGGTTTGTGTAACCTTTTTCATGTTACTGATTTGTTTTATGATCCCAGTTTATAAATATGAATATGAGAAATACAGTTATTATTTATGTTTTAAAAATTGAATGTGTCAGGGTGAATGCCATTACCAAGTAATGTAATATCTATTCTAAAAATGTTATTATTTTTATTTTTTTAACCTCTTAATAGTAGAGATCCTTAAAAAATTCATTTAAAACTTAGCACTGTTTATTTGCATTGCCATCTAAAAATTCAGTGTAAGGCCTTTAGTTGCAGCAATTTAGCTAATCTGAACAGGTGGCTGATGGTCCTGAGTGAGGGACTCTTTCATCCCACCCCTGTAAAATTCCTACATTGCCAGGAAGGAATTTTATCAGGTGCTTTCCCTGATTAGAAAACCTTTATGAATATGTATGTATTCGTATGTGGAAACCAGAATAAAAGTAATGCTGTAAACTTCCATCTCAATTAAATGTCTAGTTGGGATTTCTGAACCCTTGATTGACATATGTTTCCCTCGGGACCAGGAAGCTGACCAAGGTGTTACGGACCTATGTAGCCAGCGCGGAAAAGCCGGGAATCAACGAGCAGCTGTACAAAGCCATCAAAGCTTTGGAGTACATCTTCAAGTTCATAGTGCGCTCCCGGGTACTGTTCAACCAGTAAGTGTTCAGTGAAGGCCCTAAGAAATCCTCACCTGCCTCCCCACGCCCCCTCCCTTTTCTCTCTCCCCTTGGTTCTCCTCTCTGTTCATGGCTCCTCTTCCTTCTTCTCCTTGCCGTCCGTTATGACCAAATACTCATAGATAAAGGGCAAGATGTGCGTCTGTCCGTGCTGACCCCGGCAGCTTCCGCAGCTGTCCCTGCAGAGCTTGCGCTATCCCAGAGGCTCAGAAGTGTGCCTGTGAGGCAAACATTATCTGCTGAAAGCGTTTGCCATGCTTCTCACGCAGCGCTGGGCATCCACCAAGGGCTTGGCAGAACTTTTCAGTATATCTTCATAGAGCAAAAAGCCCCACAAGAGCAAACAGAAATGAGACAGGCAATGGGGAGGAAAAGCCAAATCAAGTCGTACTGCCTCACGTGGGAGCACTGCAGGCCCTGGCCACTTTTCTCCTTTCCTCAGAATGCTGTGTCTCTCCAGGCACTAGAGCACCCTTGGGAACTCTGCCTAGTGAGCGGTTCATGGCAGCTCACCACCCTTTGAGTTAATTTTGTTCGTAAAAGCAAGTTGGGGCATCTATGAATCGATTATTTCAGAGAATGTTGTTTTTTCTTTATAAATTGATACTTACAACCTCCGTGGTTGTGCTGATAAAATGAAGCCATGTTGCGATCTCCCCAGCATCTCACACTACCAGGAGGGATGCGCAGGTGGACAGTTTCGGTGTAGGGTATGGAGTGGACTCTGCTTCTTTTGGGAGGGTGCCTTTTTTTTTTTTTTTTTTTTTTTTTTTGTGACTTACAGTGAATGGTGTGTGCACTTGGTAGCTGTTCTAGGTTGATTGATGTTTTTCTGGTAGGTTCCTATGCACAGAGATGGGCTTTGTGAATCTACCAATCACAGAGCATGCTGCTTTGCAGAGAGGAGGGCACACAGCCTGCTATCATTGAAAACTTGGCCTCAAGTTTATTGGACCCCTGTCTACACCTGTTTTCTCTAAGCTTCAGCTTCTCCTGCCTGAAGTGGTTATGTTCATAAATGCCCAGAGGAAAGGGGGAGAAAACTTAAGGAACAATGCAGCAGCATATTACTGATTGTGGAGACCAGTGGTGGACAGAAATAGTATATCTACCAGGGACAGGCCAGCCCTTCCTGTGCATGGGGCTGAGTGTGCTCTGTTCACCCTTGTGTTCCCATGACTAAGCCAGCAGTCATAGGAAGACTCAGGGTCGGAGGCGTGAGGCTTTGCCCTTGATTGGCATCTCAAAGGCATGCTCTTATCACTTGTTGGGGATTGGCATGGCACTTCATGTGTACGGATTCTGTCTTTTTAGGGTGCTTAAACTGGCAGTGGCTTTCTCACTGTTAGGTAAGAATGAAGACAAGGTAAACTTGCCTGTGCTCTGCTGTATATTGTCTGGTTTGATTTCAGTCACACCAGTTATGTGACAGAGAACCCTGTGGCCCCTGGAATCTTCATTTTAATTATTTTTCTCCCATTACTGCCCTCTTCTCTCTGCATATGTCTGTCATGCCTCACATGTAGAGGTCAGTGGACAGCTTGTAAGAGTAGGTTCTCTCCTTCCACCATGAAGTTTTCCAGGGATCAAACTCTGGTCGTCAGCATTGGCAGCAAGTGCTCTTCCCAACTGAGCCATCTCTCCGGCCTCTATTTTTCTTGTTTCTTTAAATTCTCTCATTATAGTAAAGTAGGAAGGTGAGCTAGAAAGGAAGCTCCTAATAGTAAGGTGATGTGGCTGTTATCATGGTTTACCAAAAATTTTTAATCTTGTCCTATGTGTGATCCATGTGCTGTCGAGTCAGGGATTTGATGAATGTCATCCGTAGCTACAGAGAGGATTGTCTTACTCCTCAGAGATTCACAAGAACAGCCTGTGGATTTGGGTTGTCATAGCAAATGTTGAGTCTCTTCCACAACAGTGCTGCATTAGAAATGACTGTGGTAGCTGGGCGGTGGTGGCGCACGCCTGTAATCCTAGCACTCTGGGAGGCAGAGGCAGGCGGATTTCTGAATTCGAGAACAGCCTGGTCTACAGAGTGAGCTCCAGGACAGCCAGGGCTATATAGAGAAACCCTGTCTCGGGGAAAAAACAAACAAACAAACAAACAAACAAACAAACAAAAAACCAAACAAAAAAAATCTAAAAAAAAAAAGAAAAAGAAAAAAGAAATGACTGTGGTCTTTTAGTGCAATGAGGGCAGCTGGGTGTACCCATAGGACATTCTGAGTTACAGGCATAAGGTCTTAGAACCATCGTGTCTCAGATTTCCTCAGTTTGATCAGTCTTTCGGTGATTAGGGAATATGTTTGGTTTCTTGTCAACATTAAAAATCTACTTAGGTGGCTTTAGCAGGAGAGACTCACTTTACACACCCACCATATATATAACGTGTAGTCTGGAGAAGACATTGGCTCCCGTTCCCTTGTTCCATGCTGTCCTCATGTTCTTAGCATCGAGGATCTTTCTACCCTGTTATCTTTAAAGATTCTTTTTCTTATGACCTCAAAAGTGGCTCTGCCTTTCCTAGCAGGACACTGATAATTTTGAGTAGTGACATCAGGTGATAGTGTATGTAGCTGTACCAGGTTCTCTTAGCCAGAACCTTCAGCTTTCTCATCTCATGGACAGAATGATGTCACCTGCCAGTCCTAGGTTTAAGGGAGATAGGTGGGAACCGAGTTGATGCAGAGTTTCTTGGTACTTTCAACAATATTAATGTTGCTTCAATAAGTCTGTATTTGACAGAGTCTCCACTCTCACCCTCATGCTTTCAAACCAGAGTATCTGGTGCTTTGAATGTTTGGTATTTCCCTACCTCATCTCAGGTTCTAAATCATCTTCATGAAGGCTCTGTGGAGCTTTCTTTTTCATTAGAGACTCTTGTTATCAGCACCTTTTCAGTCTTTTCAGTCATTGGGATACTACACGAGCAATAGATAGACTACTAGGAAGCACAGAGCTGCCTGTAAGAATGTGACCTTAGAACACAACTTCTGCTCAGCTCTCTTCTCATAGGTACTAACACATGTCCTACTGATGAGTCCATGAGACCCACATAGACATCTTACGTGGGAAGTGAGTCTACACCAAAGGGGTACCTCCACATCCTGTTTCTTGCCCCTCTGGGATTCAGAGAGCCTGTCTTCTGGCTCTTGTGAACTCCTTCCATCTTCAAAAGGTATCAGAAGAGGCTCTGTCCTCCACCCTATGGACTCCAACTCCTCCATGACTCCACCATGTTGTGTATCCGTGCTGCTGGGGCCTGAACTTTCCTTGAAGCCCTCACTTGTTGCTGGTCTCTGTCCATAGTACTAGCATAGTCCAGTAGTTTGTCTTAGTCTCTTCTTGAATCATATGCTACAACTAAAATCTAACCTGAGCATGACGTAGGATGTACCCCATTGCCCCCCCCCCCCCGCTCTTATTTATTTATTTATTTATTTATTTGTTTGTTTGTTTGTTTGTTTGTTATATGTAAGTACACTGTAGCTGTCTTCAGACACTTTTTCTTTTTGCCCCAGCCTCGCTCTCTCACTGTATCTGTCTTCAGACACCCCAGAAGAGGGCCTTAGATCTCATTACAGGTTGTTGTGAGCCACCATGTGGTTGCTGGGATTTGAACTCAACAACCTTCAGAAGAGCAGTCAGTGCTCTTAACCACTGAGCCATCTCTCCAGCTCAGCAATGCCCTCTTTCCTGGGCTGGGTCTTCAGCCTGCATATCTCCCAGTTAGGTCTCAGTAAGAACCAGCCTTAATCAAACTAACTTTCTTTGCTAGAATAGCATGCATTTTCTAAGAGCTAAGATTGTGCAGAAGAGAAATCAAGTACCAGTTATCTATAAGAGGCAGTAGAATCCTACACTGCCAAGGACTTTGTCTAGAGTCATGGCCTTCCTTATTGACACATGGGGGTCATAATGACTTGGTGTCCTGCTCTCTATTGTCTTTTTCCTTTTCTCCTTCCATCTCTCTTTGTTCTATTCTCCTCCCATAAATATGTAGTAACTTACATCCTGTCTGTATCACAGTTTTCATGTCCTTGTCAAACCCTCTGCATTAGTGGGTTTTAGCTGCCTACCAGGATCTTTGAGGGCTGGAAGAACAATGTAAAGTGTACTTGTAGCTATATTGTTTAGATTTGAGAAATACCTCTTCTTTATCCTGGGGGCTGAAAACCATGAGGTGTTTTAGTATCTTGTGGATTCCAGGGCTTGAAAACACTCATGCCCTTCCAGCTAGAGATGCTTCTGCCAGAAGCGTCATTTCCCCGCCCAGGATGTCCTATGTCTTGTCCTTCCATGACATTTATCTTTGACTTCAAGGGCTTGATTGGAGTCTGAGCCCATTCCTGTTTTGAATGGGTTACTCGAAGATGCAGCAACAGCCTGGTTTCCCTTCCAAAGGTCTGGAATGTTTGAACAACAGAGGCTCTAAGAAGGATATTTTCAGAGGTGGGGAGAAAAGCAAAGTGGAGTTCCTATTTTTTTTACCTACAGTGTGTTCATTGACTTGGGGGAGGAATAGTTGTGTTCACAATTAGGATTGACACCTGCTTCTCTCTCCTTTTTTTCAGTTGGAACAAACTTTTGAGGTCTATTCTTTTTCTCCTTTCAAAATGGTCTGCTGTGTTTTCAAGTATAATAAAGTTGCTGTGTTAAATTCGGGGATAATTGCAAGTAATTATTCTTCTGAAGAACAAAGAGATGAAACTTGGGAGATAGGGATATTGATGCTTAGTGTTCTCTGTGCTTGCCTTTCTGTGGTACAGTCCCTTTCCATACTCTTTGTTCTACTTAGGAAGCTCTTTTTTTGTTTTGGAATGAGAATAGCAGCTCTGGCTCAAACAAATTCGGTTCATGGTGAACCCAGGGAAAGGCTCCAGGCAGCCAGAGGCTCCTCTGCTGTTGTTTTCCTGCCTTCTGTGTGGGTGGACCACATTAAGTAGAAAGCCCAAAGCAGACACATCCTGCAGCAGACACATCCTGCAGCAGACCTGCTGAATGCTGGCCTCTGCCTGGCCATTGCTTGGTTCTGTGACTCTCTTTAGTGTGCTGGAGTTTCTGCTTGTCATCTGGTGTTAGCTTTGTGAGTAATTAGTTATTGATCATGACTAAGTTATGCTGATCTGTCTTTATGCTCTTGGTCCTTGGGTCACACAAGAGAATGTAGATCATATACAAAGAGCCTGTCACCATGTGTCGTTAATGAATTCTCATTTGAAAGTAGAACAAGGAATAAGGAGAACTCACTCATCAATTTATTTATTGATAAGTTTCTGGGCTTCTTTTATCCATCCCTTCTTATACTTTAAAGTAGGCCAAATGAGTGACTCTTCCTGGCATATTGGATAAAACCAGGATGGAAAGTTCTAGAGACTTCCTCTATGATCCTTCACTATAGAGAAATGCTTCAAAGAGTCACTGTACACTGCTAACCATTGATTAGCCTGAGCGTACTGTTTGCTAAGAGAGCAACTCGTTATTAAAATGTCACCCTTGAGAGATTCTTTGTAGGATTTCAGGTCTATTAAAAGTCCATTCACTGTGCTTTACAGGTTTGAAACAATTGTTGTTAGCCTACAGGTTTATAACTATTGTCTGTTATATAGATTTGGTCCTTATTCAACTTGAAAGTTTTTTCTAATGTCTTGCTTAGTGTGTATGTTTCATTCTTCATTCTTTTGTTTTCCAGCTATTGGTGTTTTATATTTAAGATTTTCTTGCCACCTTGCCCAGACTTGTGTTGAAATTCATAATGTGATTTAGGTTGGTCTTGAACTCATGGTGATCTCCTTTCCTCAGCTTCCTGAGAACTAAGGTCACAGGCATGAGTCTCAGTGCCCAGCTTAAGGCATGTCTTTTAACATGTGTCTCTCTTTATTTACCAATATCACAGTTCTTTAAATTGGATATTCCATTTGTTTATATATAATGTGATGTTTTAGGTTCCATTTCTCAACCTAAAACAAACAAACAAAAAAAACAAGCAAGCAAACAAACAGATTTTCTAAAGCAAATGATACTTCCCTGTCCATAGCATTGTGAGAACAGCAGAGGATTGTAATTTGAACATGGGTCATGTTGAACTATGACCGTCTTTAAAGAAGAAGAGGTAAGGGGATGTTTCTAAGGACCAAGAGAGGAAGATTACATCAGATATTTTTGAATCATCATCTTTGGCTGTAGTGAATAGTCCAAGGTTGCTGGACATATATTTCTAAAAATATCAAGCCTTGGTACCCATCCGTGCACCCCAGTGCTGTTCAGGTTCTCTTGTTTTAGTTTCTGTGGCACATTCACGCTGAGGACATTCTCTCCACAGCCTCCAGTTTATGGTACCTTTGGGGAATAGGGTCTGCACAGAAATAATTGTATTTTGATTCTGACGACTTTTGTATTCTTCTTTTAAATGAAGGTTATACTTCTCAATACTTATTGATCAAGCAGCCCTGTAGTCAGGCTCTGGTTGTAAATTGTAGAAACATTGCTCTCTGGGTAGGTGTTTTGGTCCCATGTTAGGGGCAGAAATGATTGGTGGCTGGGAGTCAGTGTCATACCCTTTCTGCCATAGGGAGCCATGAGGAGGCTTAGTAGGACCAGGTCTCTGCAGAGCTCTGCTGGAGTCTGTGGACAGGTTCCTTTCCTCTGTTCTGTTCTCTGGAAATGGTTATCTTTTCAAGCAGTGAGCTTTCAACAAATAAGCAAAGCAGAAAGATGCAGTAAATATAAGGCATGGGATATTTGGAAATGAAAGAACAAAGATGGAAATTCTATTTGCATATAGAATTTGAAAATGGCACAGATCATTAGCGTTTTAAAAATTGTTGCAATCCTTAATATGTTTCATCAATAATCAAACATCATTTTAAAAATAGTTCTTATTCATGTAACTGGAGTTACAAGTCAGATTTAATCACTTTAAATGTGGTACTTAAAGGACTTTAAAACAAACAGATGTCCAGCTGTAGAGATGGCTCAGAGGATAGCAGCACTTCCTCTTCTTGATGAGGACCTAAGTCCATTTCCTACCCTGCAGCTCACCGCTATCTCCAAGTCCAATTCAGGGGGATCCAATGGCTTCTTCTGGCCTCTATTAGCACCCTACATGGTTCTCATACATATATGCAGGCAATTAAAAAAACAACCAAACAAACAGATGCCACAAAGAAAACAATCACTAAGTTTTAACCACTTGCAATGAAAAAAAGAAAAAGAAACTAATACAAATGGCAGAAAAATTGTCTTGAGAAAATACAAAAATATTACTAGGAACAGTTACACATTTAGAATTTTGATCTGTGTAAAATAGAGTGGGACTCAGACTTCCTCCAGTGCATAGGTTAGTGCTGAGAGAATGCTGTGAATGCTTTATAAACACGACCACGCACACATAGGTTTACTTTTCTCAGATGTGTCTTTTCCAAATCTCCAGCTCGCAGACTGCAACACACTTAAGGTTTTACTTGGTTCCTTTCTTTCTTATTCCTTTTCCTCCTCCTCTTTCACCTCCTACTCCTTTTTCTTTTCCTCATCCTTTTCCTCCTCCTCTTCCATTTCCTCCTCCTCCCCTCCACTTCTTATTCCTCCTCCTCCTCCTCCTCCTCTTCCTCCTCCTCCTCCTCTTCCTCCTCCTCCTCCTCCTCCTCCTCCTCCTCCTCCTCCTCCTCCTCCTCCTCCTCCTCTTCCTCCTCCTCTTTCTCCTCTTCCTCTTCACTTTGGAATAATGCCTGCCATTCTACTACTGGACAAAAACTTCATTTTGTAATATCTGAAAAAAAAATTCCTTTCTTGCTCTTCTTTTCCATAAATGTCTCTTTCTCATCGCCAATTCTGTCTGTCTCTTCCCTTCCTACTTCCCAGTTCCAGTTTGATTTTGCTTTCTTCCTTAAATGGACACTTTAAAATAAAGCTCTAAGGCTCTCTACCTTTAGATAACTACTCTTTTCTACAAAGAAAGGATGAATTTTATGTGTTACAAGTTTTCCTTATCAAAACATGCTTTACTTTCCTGTTTTATTCTTTCCATATAGAATTCCAGCTCAAATTAGAAATTTTTACGTAATCATTTTTTTAGTCAAGACCGGAGAAGAAATCCATCTTGATTTTTTTCCATATACTGACAACATATGAAAGTGTATATTTTAATAGAACAAGTTATATACTGTTATACAGATTTGAAAAAAGCCACAAAGACCTTAATTTTTTTTCTTTTCTTTTCTTTTCTTTTCTTTTCTTTTCGTTTCATTTCTATTTATTTATTTATTTATTTATTTATTTATTTATTTATTTATTTATGGTTTTTTGGATTTGTTTTTTTTTTTTTTTTTTTTTTTTCCGAGACAGGGTTTCTCTGTGTAGCCCTGGCTGTCCTGGAACTCACTCTGTAGACCAGGCTGGCCTTGAACTCAGAGATCCGCCTGCCTCTGCCTCCCAGAGTGCTGGGATTACAGGCGTGAGCCACCACCGCCCGGCAAAGACATTAATTTTATATTTAACTCATTATTTTAATTTAAATCAGAATCATGCAGTTCCTGTGCTTATTGAATACTACTTGTATACTTTAGTTTATGTGGCAAATTTATTTTTAAACATCCCATTTATCACTCATTTAATTTATTCTTTGAGTACATAGTGTAGAATTTGGAGATGTTTTACACACACACACACACACACACACACACACACACACACGTGCACACGTGCACACGCACATACACACACATGTATATTTATATATAGTCTTTATTTTTAGTTATTTCCTTGTCAAAGACAAACCCTAAAAGATAAGTATGTGTATTTAATGTGCAGGAAGCAATAGATATTACATATGTTTACATTTACATATTTATTTTTAGGTCAAAGTTATGATTTGATTTTGATATCTAGCAGAGATAATTACAACCTGGCCAAACCATGGAAGCCAAGCCAAGTTAGTAAGCTAATACCAGCAGGTATCTCTATTTTTATTTTGTCAAAAATTTATATGACAGTAAGATGGTGATGTAAATTTATTAGTTTATAAAAAGATAGTTGAGTGAAATTTTTTTTATGGCAGAATAGAACAAGTTAAGGTCACCTCCTTAGATAATGGAACTTTAAGATTCGTAGTTTTATGAATTCCGTGACCAAATTATTCAGCCCCAGCAGTTCATAGAACTTTCAAAATAAACCTCTTCTACTTTTATTGTTGTTGTTTTTTTTCATCTAAATGAAAGTAGGGGTGAATACTTGGATGTTTTCATTTCAGCTAGAACTCAGTGAAATAAATTTCCATGCTACCTTGAATAACTAGATAATTTTAGTATCAGAAAAAAGATGGACTGAAGCTAAAGACAAAACAAAAAAATTAAAGCAAAAATTAACATAATAATAATTTGCAAATTAAGAAAAATCATGGCATCTTTGTCATGAGAATTTTATATCTCGCATGCAATCAAAAAAATGTTTTTAGATACATAGAACCAAGAGAGATTTGCTACCAAAAAAACCAGATATGACCATAAGTTCAAGCATCTTTCAAATACAGTAGGCATCATTGATGCAGGAGCTGTTTTTGAAGTTATTCCCTTTGATAGTAGGGTCAGCCCACCATGGCTAAGTTAATTCTGCCATGAACTGTTGCTGGCTATTAAGGAAAAAAGGTTACCGTTATGGAGTCATCCCCACCAAACCAGCACACCGACAGAAGAGCCTTCATAGGAGTTTCACCTCAAAGATTGTTGACGGGTTCATGGAGTTCTGCCTTGCTTAGTGAAGGGATCCCTCCAATACATTGGGTTATTATAAAGTCAATAGGGTGCCTTTACCAATAAGTGGGAATCTTGATTTGTGTAAAGACTCATGAGTCTGTTAAAGCTATGTTATGGGAATGGAGAGTACCACAGGCTCCATATAGGCTCTGCTAGAGTTCACTGTTCACAAAGGGATTGTATTCCAGGCCTCTTTATGGCCACCTCATACTGCAACTTAAATAAGGAAAAAAAAAATCTGACACCCATCTATCCATGTATGTATGTATGTATGTATGTATGTATGATCTACTGTCAAACATCTGTTTTTCATATCTATCGCCTATCTTATCTACTTGTCTTTTGATTGACTCTCTGTCTTCTTCCTACCTGTCTCCCTCTTTATCCATCCATGTATTTATCCATCCAAGTCTACTATCAACCTGACTCAACAACTATTGTTACCTGACAAGGAACCTCAGTTGAAGAATTTTTGCGCCCATCAGATGGTCCTTTGGCCATGTCTATCAGGTATTTTCCTGTCAGTTGGTCTAGGACAGTGGCTCTCAACCTTTGGGTCATGACCTTTGTGGATTGTAGAACAACCCTTTCACAGAAGCTACCTAAGACCATCTGAATAGCTAATTTTTACATTTTGGTTTATAACAGTAGCAAAATACAGATACGAAGTAGCAGTGGAAATACTTTTATGACAGGAGGTCATCGCAGCATGAGGAACTGTGTTAAGGGATCACTGCATTGGGAAGGTAGAGAGCCAATGATCTTGGAAGTCCTTGCCACTGTGGTAGTACCCCTTCCCCCCTCATCCCCTTACTCCCCCCGCCCCCAAGTGGTTCTGGACTGTATAAGAAAGGTAGCTGAGCATACGGCAGAGAATGAGCCAGTAAGCAGAGGTCTTGAGTGTATGAGTTCCTATCTGGGCTTCCCTCAGTATAGATTATGACCTGAGGTATGAGTCAGATAAGTTGCTTTTGGTCAGTGTTTTCTTATAGCAATGGAAAAGAAACTAGAATATCTATATATTCATCTGTATGTATATTTTTTCTGTATGTCTATGTAGGTCTATTATATATAGTTCTCTATCCATCTATCATCTCTATGTATATATTTCTATCTGTCCTCATCAGTCAGTCATCTTCATATCTATCTGTTTACCATTTCTCTGTATCAGTTATCTATTTCTCATGCATTAACCTCTCATCTGTCTCTCACGTCTGTCTGTGTGTCTACATGTATTAATTATTTTATTGTTGCTGTGATGGAACAGCATTACCAAGCTAACTTACAGAAGAAAGGGTTCATTTGGACTTGAGGTTCCAGAAAGCCAGATTCCAGAGTATGGAGCAGAGGGACCAGACAGCAGGTATGGTGGCCAAGACGGATCTGACAGATCTGATGGATCTGCAAGCAGGAGGCAGAGTGAGAGAAGTGGGAATGGCTTGCCCCTCAAAGCTCATCCCCAGGGACATCCTTCCTATTCCTGGTCACACCTCCTAAACCTACCCAAACAGCACCACCAACTGGGGACCAGGCTTTCAGTCATCAACGCCCAGGAGCAACATTCTCATTCAAATCAGTGTGCTATTGTAATTCTGTCTGTCTGTCTGTCTGTCTGTCTGTCTGTCATGATTCTGTCTCTCCCTCCCTAGATATCATTTCTCTATTTCTGTTCTTATCTCCCTACTCTACTGTTTGACACGGTTTCCCCAATGTGTAATGGTTCTTCTTAGGGAATAGCAGTTCTATGGTACGTGCTGCACTTTGAGGTGGAAGCCTGCATACCACAGCAGACTGTGGATGTATTCAGAGTTTGAGGCAAGGGAGTGATTTTCCAGAATAAAGCATGGCATGGTATTAGGAACTTGTATCGCAATTGTTGGACATGCTGATTCATAGCAAGATTGGCATTAGTCCCAGGCTGAGGGGGCAGATGCTGGGCAGAGGGCCTGCATGGTGTTGTTGTAACTGCTGTGCAGATGTGTGACAATCTTAGACATGCGTGCATCGGTTCTCCTCCTTAGAGCTTCCAGGCCTTATTTATTTTTTAAAATACTTTAAATGTCCTGTGCATGCTTGTGTGTCTCTATGGGGTGTGTGTGCATGGGACTTAAAGTTCATGGATGGCAGAAAAGGACAATAGATCCCCTGGGGCTGGAATTCTAGGCAGTTAGTTACCTGGGCAGGGTGCTGGGATCAAAATTCAGGTAGGTCCTCTGGTAGGTCCTCAGTAGAACCACACTGAACACCTCCGCAGCCCTATATGCTTGTTTTTTTTTTTTTGTTTGTTTGTTTGTTTGTTTGTTTTTGTGGCTTAGCACAAAATGAATTCATATTGATTATAACAACTTTTTTCATTTGTTTGGTTTTTATTATTTCTTTCAATGCATTTTTCTCCTTTTGAGCATCATGTTCCCAGTTTCTTCCCTTTCTGCCCTGCCTTATTCAATACCACTTAATGTTTTCTGGTTCCCATCTTACTTTCTGCTGTCTTAACAGGTCAGACATCTTTTACTCCCTTTTTGATAATTATCCCAGATGGAAACATGCCTGCTAACTTTAAAGAATAATTTAATTTACCATTACTACTCCCTGGAAAATGCTAGCTACCTCCAGCACGGCCGAGGATGGGGACGCCATTCTTTCTGTCCTTGGCACTGATGTCGCCCTGCACGTTAAGTCTACATGTATTTTGAGCTCTGCCGCACATTGCTGTTTTGTATAATCGGTATTCACTGGGCGTGCTCTAGGCATGGGCTTGCTTTTCATCTCTCTTTAAACTTCAGGTTTCCCTCAGGGGTCGTTTTCCTTCTGTCAAAAGAGTTCACCGTAGAATTTCTTTCAGAAGAAATCAGCTACAGGCTTTGTGTATATGAAAATGATTTATTTCATGTCTGTGTTTGAAAGGTACTTTCATTCGGCACAGCCCTCCAGATTGACAGCTTTCTTCCTCTAGCTGTTTCTTCTCTTTTCTTCTGGTTTGCATCATTTCTGGTGAGTCTGCTTTCAGACTCACACTCACATCCTTGAAGATGGAGCAATACGAGTCTCCCCCTGGCTGCCTGGTCTCTGTGCTGATTTGCAGTTGTATTGTGACTGCACAGGATCACTTTCCTTTGTGTTTACTTTGCACTGGGTGTTGGGGGTTGATTCCCCTTTCTCCTGCCCTCCTTCCTTCAAGGCCCTTCCCTTTCTGTTGATTGTAGATCCCCTCACTGTGCCTCTGTCTTCCACCCTAGTCTCTGTATTTTCCTCCTCTCTTTATCTTCCTAGTGGCTTTTCACTAGGCTGTGTTCCATTTCACCACTCTTGTTCCTACCGTGCCTGCTCTCTAGTCAGCCCCTGCAGTGGCTTCTCAGTGTTAGCTATGGTATTTTTAAATTTGAGAACTTGCATTTTAAAGAACCACTTGTACACTACAATCTTCTACCCTGACTTTCAGTGTTTTCTACCTTTTTATTTTCCGACATTCCATCTTTTTTGTTTTCTCTAATTAAAGAGATATATTTTAGTTTTATTTTGGGGTATGCTTGTATGTCTCTATATATGTAAACACATGCATATGGTACCCACAGTGAGCAAGAGAAAGTGTTGTATCTCCTGGAGCCTGTCGAGAGCTGCTGTGTAGGTACTGGGCACCAAGCTAGGATCCTCCACAAGACTTTGTAGTGTTCTTGACCACTGAGTCATTTCCCCAGCCCCCATTTTCCCTCTAATTTTGATGTTCCCATCAATTGACTACAAGACATCTCTTGTGTTCTCAGTCATTACTTTCCTTTTTCTCTTTGGTTTGGCCATGGGAACCATTTTTGGCTGAGATTAGTGAGTTCTGCTGAAGGCTGGACTATGCCTATGCAAAATTGTGGAAGCCCCAGACTGTCTGATCATCTTCCTGAGATGGCTTATTTCATCTACTTGATTGAGCCTCTTGGTCTTGTTGGCCATGACAGTACTCTAAGCTTTGCCATTTCTGTTTCTGTGGTAAAAATACCTCAACAAAAGGCAATTGTGGGGAGAAAAAGTTTATTTGTCATTCATTTCTATGTCACAGTCTTACCATTTCTGGGAAGTCAAGGCAGGAACAGCCACATTCACAAGCAAAGAGATAATAATTGTACCCTGCCTGCTGTCAACTAACTTTGTCATTTCTAATACTGTTCAAGAGTCCCTGACTAAGGACTGGTGCCACCCATGATGGGATAGCTTTTCCCCTGCATTAACATCCAGAGAGTTCTTTGTAGAAATGCCCACAGGCTAGCCTGGTCTCGATAATTTCTCATTAAAGTGTTCTTTCCAGATGATTCTATTCTGACTTTTAAAGCTAACTAGAGCTTATCTTGTATTCCTTGTCAGTCTGAGCACCTTGGTTTCCTGAGAGCCAATGGTGAGTCGGGTGCCTTGTAGGCCAATGAGCTGTGGTCAACACTTCATTTTCCAAGGCTCTCCAAAGTTCTCACCCAGAATCTGCTGTGGCTTGCTCTGATTTGTTTTATCGGCTGTTATCTGCTGTGCTATTGGAGATCCCTTTCCTTGATTTTTGAAACCCAAGCCATTTCTTTTGGAGACTGAGTGCCAGTTCCACTTGGCTCCCTAGAAGTTTTCATTTGTGTGTTTAGTCTCATCCGCCATGCAGATACAGGAACTGACAAATGTCCTGGGGAGACAGAAAGTTGTAACTTATTTATAATAAGCAGCATTTATCAGCATTCATGGAAGCATCATACAAGATCTTCATTGTCCATTTAGATAGAGTGCAGCTGAAGCTCTTGATAATTTCCTTATTTCCATGGACTCTTAAAATGAATGCACTGGTGTAGTGCCTGAAAATGATTTTGAATTTACCATGATAATGTCATTTTCAAATGGTTATAAGATCCTGTTACATTTAGACAATTAAGTCTCCTTGGGTTAGTTCTGTAATATCATGACCCCTCCCAGGGATTTGTGCCTGCCGTTGTTCCCCCACCACCTGCAAGCAGAAGTTCATGACTCTATAATTTTAATTGTTCAGTACGTCATTTAAGCAAACCTCTATTCGGAAACCTTTATTTACAAAACAGGTGCGCTGGGTTGCAATTTCCCACTTTATACAGAATTCCATGCTTTAGAATGGAACTCATTTAAATGTAAGATTACCTCTGGGGTAATTAATTATCACCGAGTTTATGAAATTTTCCATTGTGTACAAGTTTCAGGTGTGGTATATTTTTAATTAGGCAGGAAACTAGTTTACATTAATAAAACATCTGAGTTGCTACATTTTAAAATGTAAATGCAACTTGCAGTAACTGCTAATAAATAATTTATATGTGGGACTTATTTATGATGAGCAGCATATATCAGCATCTCCGTAAACAGTGTACAACATTCCTATTGTCCATTTAAGGAATAGCCAAAGCTCTTGAAAGTTTTCTGGTCCCCATTGCCTCTTAAATGATCACACTAGGGTAGTACCGTTTCTGAACATAATTGTGAATTTACCAATAGAATATCATTTTTCAAATTGCTATACTAGTTGGTCACATTTAGACAATTAATTCTCCTTATGTTACTTATATAACATTAGGAGTTAAGAATCCTGGCAGAAGATATAGAGCACTTGCCAGGAATGCATGAGGCCAGGGCTCCAGTCATAGTACCACAAAATCAAATAAATAACAGATAATTGAAAACTGGCACAAAGCATGTCAAGTGAGAATTATGGTTTCTTTGGGGTGGGATTAATGCCGAATCGGTCCATCATGCCCTTTCTTTTCTTCCTTCTGTCTCCTTCTTTCCAGACTTCCTTTTGTGTATCTCTGGTCTAGACAGGTTTATGAACTGTGTTAAGTCCCCAGCATTATGTGTTGTAACTAAATCTAGCCTGATGCATGGCTCCAGCACAATCCTGGGTCAAACAACACACCCCTTTTGATGGATGCCAAAGATGGTACCTCATGCTCCCGCAGGTCCCCCATTAACTCTCTTTGGTACTGTGGATGCAGGGTGCACCTCAGGATCTTCTCCTCAGGTCCCTACAATGTTGTGTGTTTCTTGCAGGCTGTATGAAAACAAGGGGGAGGCTGACTTCGTGGAGTCCTTGTTGCAGCTGTTCCGCTCCATCAACGACATGATGAGCAGCATGTCAGAGCTCACAGTCAGGGTGAAGGTAGGTGCTCCCATGCTCAGCCAGGCTTAGGCAGCTCCTGCCTTGGCTGAGAGACCCTTAGTCGTGTCAACGTGGCCCATGTGCAGCGAGTTCTCACCTCTCCTCTCCCTAGCTGGCTTAACTATGGCTTATCTCTTTGCTCGATCACAGAGAAGTTCTGAATATACTTTATAAAAATAGAGGGAATTTCTTGAAGTCAGTTTAATGCACAGCTTGTCAGGACATCCTGAATCTGAGACTCTGTAGGGAGCCTGAGGTAGATGGAACCTTAGTAAGATGTCAGGTTGAAGGGGGAGCAACTTAGTAAGATGAAGGGGGAGCAACTTCCATGTTCCTCCTCTTCTCTTCACTCATTTCTTTTGTGTGTTTTTGTGTGTATGTGTGTGTGTGTGTGTGTGTGTATTTGTGTGTGTGTGTGTGTTTGTGTGTGTGTGCACGCACACATATTGAGGATAGGGTTTGATCTTGGTGGGCATTCCTCACTGACTGACCTGGAACTCAGTCTGTAGACCACACTGTCCTTGACCTCATGGAGACTTACCTCTGCCTCTCAAGTGCTGGGATTTAAGGCATGAGCCATCCTATCCAGGCCACCATTTGTTTTTGAGACAGGGGCTCCAACTGAACCTGGAGCTTGAAAATTCGGCTAGCATGGCTGGGCAGCTCCAGCAGGGATCTGTCTCTCTGTGCCTGTTTGTCTTTGAGAGTATATGTGCACCTCTGTGCCTGGAGTATATGGATGCTTGCACAAACTTTTCTTATGCCATTCATGCAAATGCCTTTAATGGTTGAGTCATCTTGCTGGCCCCTTGTTTTGTTTTATAAAATGAGTTTTGCAGTCTTGAATTCAGTGTTTCATGCGTATAATGCAAGTGCTTTAGTGGTTGAGCCATTTCCCCATCCCCTCCTCAGTCATTTATGATCACCTCTTCTTATTCTGCTGTCCTTGGGAAGAAGGCTGGGGACACCTCTAGGACTTTTATTGCTATGGAGTTGTCCCGGAGACAGGCTATGGAGAGGCCCTGAGGAGCAGCCAGGTTCCTGCACCCTAGGGCATCTCCTTTCTGTGGACTTTTATGGGCTGATTTATGACCAAG